>NW_026525702.1:0-300000 GCF_943734725.1 Anopheles marshallii | reverse complement strand
GACTAGTGACAATGAAATTTTGGATTGCCAAAAAGTTTCCGAAATCGATTTTGGATTTTACTTTTCATTATTTTGGGGGCTCAAAAACGATGTTTTGGTTGGTCTCTGAAAAAATGATTTGTCAAAGTCGAGTTTTAAAAGGCAACTTGCATCCAAGTTTGACTAGTGACAATGAAATTTTGGATTGCCAAAAGTTTCCAAAATCGATTTTGGATTTTACTTTTCATTATTTTGGGGGCTTAAAAATGATGTTTTGGTTGGTCTCTGAAAAAATGATTTGTAAAAGTCGAATTTTAAAAGGCAACTTGCATACAAGTTTGACTAGTGACAATGAAATTTTGGTTTGCCAAAAAGTTTCCGAAATCGATTTTGGATTTCACTTTTCATTATTTTGGGGGCTCAAAAATGATGTTTTGGTTGGTCTCTGAAAAAATGATTTGTCAAAGTCGAGTTTGAAAAGGCAACTTGCATACAAGTTTGACTAGTGACAATGAAATTTTGGATTGCCAAAAAGTTTCCGAAATCGATTTTGGATTTTACTTTTCATTATTTTGGGGGCTCAAAAACGATGTTTTGGTTGGTCTCTGAAAAAATGATTTGTCAAAGTCGAGTTTTAAAAGGCAACTTGCATCCAAGTTTGACTAGTGACAATGAAATTTTGGTTTGCCAAAAAGTTTCCGAAATCGATTTTGGATTTCACTTTTCATTACTTTGGGGGCTCAAAAATGATGTTTTGGTTGGTCTCTGAAAAAATGATTTGTCAAAGTCGAGTTTTAAAAGGCAACTTGCATACAAGTTTGACTAGTGACAATGAAATTTTGGTTTGCCAAAAAGTTTCCGAAATCGATTCTGGATTTCACTTTTCATTATTTTGGGGGCTTAAAATGATGTTTTGGTTGGTCTCTGAAAAAATGATTTGTTAAAGTCGAGTTTTAAAAGACAACTTGCATACAAGTTTGACTAGTTACATTGAAATTTTGGTTTGCTAAAAAGTTTCTCAAATCGATCTTGGATTGCATTTTTCATTATTTTGGGGGTTCAAAAATGATGTTTTGGGTGGTCTCTGAAAAAATGATTTGTCAAAGTCGAGTTTTAAAAGGCAACTTGCATACACGTTTGACTAGTGACAATGAAATTTTGGTTTGCCAAAAAGTTTCCGAAATCGATTCTGGATTTCACTTTTCATTATTTTGGGGGCTTAAAAATGATGTTTTGGTTGGTCTCTGAAAAAATGATTTGTCAAAGTCGAGTTTTAAAAGGCAACTTGCATACAAGTTTGACTAGTGACAATGAAATTTTGGATTGCCAAAAAGTTTCCGAAATCGATTTTGGATTTTACTTTTCATTATTTTGGGGGCTTAAAAATGATGTTTTGGTTGGTCTCTGAAAAAATGATTTGTCAAAGTCGAGTTTTAAAAGGCAACTTGCATACAAGTTTGACTAGTTACATTGAAATTTTGGTTTGCCAAAAGGTTTCCGAAATCGATTTTGGATTTTATTTTTCATTATTTTGGGGGCTCAAAAATGATGTTTTGGTTGGTCTCTGAAAGAATGATTTGTCAAAGTCGAGTTTGAAAAGGCATCTTGCATACATGTTTGACTAGTGACAATGAAATTTTGGATTGCCAAAAGTTTCCAAAATCGATTTTGGATTTTACTTTTCATTATTTTGGGGGCTTAAAAATGATGTTTTGGTTGGTCTCTGAAAAAATGATTTGTAAAAGTCGAATTTTAAAAGGCAACTTGCATACAAGTTTGACTAGTGACAATGAAATTTTGGTTTGCCAAAAAGTTTCCGAAATCGATTTTGGATTTCACTTTTCATTATTTTGGGGGCTCAAAAATGATGTTTTGGTTGGTCTCTGAAAAAATGATTTGTCAAAGTCGAGTTTGAAAAGGCAACTTGCATACAAGTTTGACTAGTGACAATGAAATTTTGGATTGCCAAAAAGTTTCCGAAATCGATTTTGGATTTTACTTTTCATTATTTTGGGGGCTCAAAAACGATGTTTTGGTTGGTCTCTGAAAAAATGATTTGTCAAAGTCGAGTTTTAAAAGGCAACTTGCATCCAAGTTTGACTAGTGACAATGAAATTTTGGTTTGCCAAAAAGTTTCCGAAATCGATTTTGGATTTCACTTTTCATTACTTTGGGGGCTCAAAAATGATGTTTTGGTTGGTCTCTGAAAAAATGATTTGTCAAAGTCGAGTTTTAAAAGGCAACTTGCATACAAGTTTGACTAGTGACAATGAAATTTTGGTTTGCCAAAAAGTTTCCGAAATCGATTCTGGATTTCACTTTTCATTATTTTGGGGGCTTAAAAATGATGTTTTGGTTGGTCTCTGAAAAAATGATTTGTCAAAGTCGAGTTTTAAAAGGCAACTTGCATACAAGTTTGACTAGTGACAATGAATTTTTGGTTTGCCAAAAAGTTTCCGAAATCGATTTTGGATTTAACTTTTCATTATTTTGGGGGCTTAAAAATGATGTTTTGGTTGGTCTCTGAAAACATGATTTGTCAAAGTCGAGTTTTAAAAGGCAACTTGCATACAAGTTTGACTAGTGACAATGAAATTTTGGTTTGCCAAAAAGTTTCCGAAATCGATTTTGGATTTCACTTTTCATTATTTTGGGGGCTCAAAAATGATGTTTTGGTTGGTCTCTGAAAGAATGATTTGTCAAAGTCGAGTTATAAAAGGCAACTTGCATACAAGTTTGACTAGTGACAATGAAATTTTGGATTGCCAAAAAGTTTCCGAAATCGATTTTGGATTTTACTTTTCATTATTTTGGGGGCTTAAAAATGATGTTTTGGTTGGTCTCTGAAAAAATGATTTGTCAAAGTCGAGTTTTAAAAGGCAACTTGCATACAAGTTTGACTAGTGACAATGAATTTTTGGTTTGCCAAAAAGTTTCCGAAATCGATTTTGGATTTAACTTTTCATTATTTTGGGGGCTTAAAAATGATGTTTTGGTTGGTCTCTGAAAGAATGATTTGTCAAAGTCGAGTTATAAAAGGCAACTTGCATACAAGTTTGACTAGTGACAATGAAATTTTGGTTTGCCAAAAAGTTTCCGAAATCGATTTTGGATTTCACTTTTCATTATTTTGGGGGCTCAAAAATGATGTTTTGGTTGGTCTCTGAAAGAATGATTTGTCAAAGTCGAGTTGTAAAAGGCAACTTGCATACAAGTTTGACTAGTGACAATGAAATTTTGGTTTGCCAAAAAGTTTCCGAAATCGATTCTGGATTTCACTTTTCATTATTTTGGGGGCTTAAAAATGATGTTTTGGTTGGTCTCTGAAAAAATGATTTGTCAAAGTCGAGTTTTAAAAGGCAACTTGCATACAAGTTTGACTAGTGACAATGAATTTTTGGTTTGCCAAAAAGTTTCCGAAATCGATTTTGGATTTAACTTTTCATTATTTTGGGGGCTTAAAAATGATGTTTTGGTTGGTCTCTGAAAACATGATTTGTCAAAGTCGAGTTTTAAAAGACAACTTGCATACAAGTTTGACTAGTGACAATGAATTTTTGGTTTGCCAAAAAGTTTCCGAAATCGATTTTGGATTTCACTTTTCATTATTTTGGGGGCTTAAAAATGATGTTTTGGTTGGTCTCTGAAAAAATGATTTGTCAAAGTCGAGTTTTAAAAGGCAACTTGCATACAAGTTTGACTAGTGACAATGAAATTTTGGTTTGCCAAAAAGTTTCCGAAATCGATTTTGGATTTCACTTTTCATTATTTTGGGGGCTTAAAAATGATGTTTTGGTTGGTCTCTGAAAAAATGATTTGTCAAAGTCGAGTTTTGAAAGGCAACTTGCATACAAGTTTGACTAGTGACATTGAAATTTTGGTTTGCCAAAAAGTTTCCGAAATCGATTTTGGATTTCACTTTTCATTATTTTGGGGGCTCAAAAATGATGTTTTGGTTGGTCTCTAAAAAAATGATTTGTCAAAGTCGAGTTTTAAAAGGCATTTTGCATACAAGTTTGACTAGTGACAATAAAATTTTGGTTTGCCAAAAAGTTTCCGACATCGATTTTGGTTTTTACTTTTCATTATTTTGGGGGCTTAAAATGATGTTTTGGTTGGTCTCTGAAAAAATGATTTGTTAAAGTCGAGTTTTAAAAGACAACTTGCATACAAGTTTGACTAGTTACATTGAAATTTTGGTTTGCTAAAAAGTTTCTCAAATCGATCTTGGATTGCATTTTTCATTATTTTGGGGGTTCAAAAATGATGTTTTGGGTGGTCTCTGAAAAAATGATTTGTCAAAGTCGAGTTTTAAAAGGCAACTTGCATACAAGTTTGACTAGTTACAATGAAATTTTGGTTTGCCAAAAAGTTTTCGAAATCGATTTTGGATTTCACTTTTCATTATTTTGGGGGCTCGAAAATGATGTTTTGGTTGGTCTCTGAAAAAATGATTTGTCAAAGTCGAGTTTTAAAAGGCAACTTGCATACAAGTTTGACTAGTGACAATGAAATTTTGGTTTGCCAAAAAGTTTCCGAAATCGAATTTGGATTTCACTTTTCATTATTTTGGGGGCTCAAAAACGATGTTTTGGTTGGTCTCTGAAAAAATGATTTGTCAAAGTCGAGTTTTAAAAGGCAACTTGCATCCAAGTTTGACTAGTGACAATGAAATTTTGGTTTGCCAAAAAGTTTCCGAAATCGATTTTGGATTTCACTTTTCATTACTTTGGGGGCTCAAAAATGATGTTTTGGTTGGTCTCTGAAAAAATGATTTGTCAAAGTCGAGTTTTAAAAGGCAACTTGCATACAAGTTTGACTAGTGACAATGAGATTTTGGTTTGCCAAAAAGTTTCCGAAATCGATTCTGGATTTCACTTTTCATTATTTTGGGGGCTTAAAAATGATGTTTTGGTTGGTCTCTGAAAAAATGATTTGTCAAAGTCGAGTTTTAAAAGGCAACTTGCATACAAGTTTGACTAGTGACAATGAATTTTTGGTTTGCCAAAAAGTTTCCGAAATCGATTTTGGATTTAACTTTTCATTATTTTGGGGGCTTAAAAATGATGTTTTGGTTGGTCTCTGAAAAACTGATTTGTCAAAGTCGAGTTTTAAAAGGCAACTTGCATACAAGTTTGACTAGTGACAATGAAATTTTGGTTTGCCAAAAAGTTTCCGAAATCGATTTTGGATTTCACTTTTCATTATTTTGGGGGCTCAAAAATGATGTTTTGGTTGGTCTCTGAAAACATGATTTGTCAAAGTCGAGTTTTAAAAGGCAACTTGCATACAAGTTTGACTAGTGACAATGAAATTTTGGATTGCCAAAAAGTTTCCGAAATCGATTTTGGATTTCACTTTTCATTATTTTGGGGGCTCAAAAATGATGTTTTGGTTGGTCTCTGAAAAAATGATTTGTCAAAGTCGAGTTTTAAAAGGCAACTTGCATACAAGTTTGACTAGTGACAATGAAATTTTGGTTTGCCAAAAAGTTTCCGAAATCGATTTTGGATTTCACTTTTCATTATTTTGGGGGCTTAAAACTGATGTTTTGGTTGGTCTCTGAAAACATGATTTGTCAAAGTCGAGTTTTAAAAGGCAACTTGCATACAAGTTTGACTAGTGACAATGAAATTTTGGTTTGCCAAAAAGTTTCCGAAATCGATTTTGGATTTCACTTTTCATTATTTTGGGGGCTCAAAAATGATGTTTTGGTTGGTCTCTGAAAAAATGATTTGTCAAAGTCGAGTTTTAAAAGGCATCTTGCATACATGTTTGACTAGTGACAATGAAATTTTGGATTGCCAAAAAGTTTCCGAAATCGATTTTGGATTTCACTTTTCATTATTTTGGGGGCTTAAAAATGATGTTTTGGTTGGTCTCTGAAAAAATGATTTGTCAAAGTCGAGTTTTAAAAGGCAACTTGCATACAAGTTTGACTAGTGACAATGAAATTTTGGATTGCCAAAAAGTTTCCGAAATCGATTTTGGATTTCACTTTTCATTATTTTGGGGGCTTAAAAATGATGTTTTGGTTGGTCTCTGAAAAAATGATTTGTCAAAGTCGAGTTTTAAAAGGCATCTTGCATACATGTTTGACTAGTGACAATGAAATTTTGGATTGCCAAAAAGTTTCCGAAATCGATCGTGGATTTTACTTTTCATTATTTTGGGGGCTTAAAAATGATGTTTTGGTTGGTCTCTGAAAAAATGATTTGTCAAAGTCGAGTTTTAAAAGGCAACTTGCATACAAGTTTGACTAGTGACAATGAAATTTTCGTTTGCCAAAAAGTTTCCGAAATCGATTTTGGATTTCACTTTTCATTATTTTGGGGGCTCAAAAATGATGTTTTGGTTGGTCTCTGAAAGAATGATTTGTCAAAGTCGAGTTATAAAAGGCAACTTGCATACAAGTTTGACTAGTGACAATGAAATTTTGGATTGCCAAAAAGTTTCCGAAATCGATTTTGGATTTCACTTTTCATTATTTTGGGGGCTTAAAAATGATGTTTTGGTTGGTCTCTGAAAAAATGATTTGTCAAAGTCGAGTTTTAAAAGGCATCTTGCATACATGTTTGACTAGTGACAATGAAATTTTGGATTGCCAAAAAGTTTCCGAAATCGATCGTGGATTTTACTTTTCATTATTTTGGGGGCTTAAAAATGATGTTTTGGTTGGTCTCTGAAAAAATGATTTGTCAAAGTCGAGTTTTAAAAGGCAACTTGCATACAAGTTTGACTAGTGACAATGAAATTTTCGTTTGCCAAAAAGTTTCCGAAATCGATTTTGGATTTCACTTTTCATTATTTTGGGGGCTCAAAAATGATGTTTTGGTTGGTCTCTGAAAGAATGATTTGTCAAAGTCGAGTTATAAAAGGCAACTTGCATACAAGTTTGACTAGTGACAATGAAATTTTGGATTGCCAAAAAGTTTCCGAAATCGATTTTGGATTTCACTTTTCATTATTTTGGGGGCTTAAAAATGATGTTTTGGTTGGTCTCTGAAAAAATGATTTGTCAAAGTCGAGTTTTAAAAGGCATCTTGCATACCTGTTTGACTAGTGACAATGAAATTTTGGATTGCCAAAAAGTTTCCGAAATCGATTTTGGATTTCACTTTTCATTATTTTGGGGGCTTAAAAATGATGTTTTGGTTGGTCTCTGAAAAAATGATTTGTCAAAGTCGAGTTTTAAAAGGCATCTTGCATACATGTTTGACTAGTGACAATGAAATTTTGGATTGCCAAAAAGTTTCCGAAATCGATTTTGGATTTCACTTTTCATTATTTTGGGGGCTTAAAAATGATGTTTTGGTTGGTCTCTGAAAAAATGATTTGTCAAAGTCGAGTTTTAAAAGGCATCTTGCATACATGTTTGACTAGTGACAATGAAATTTTGGATTGCCAAAAAGTTTCCGATTTTTGATTTTACTTTTCATTATTTTGGGGGCTCAAAAATGTTGTTTTGGTTGGTCTCTGAAAAAATGATTTGTCAAAGTCGAGTTTTAAAAGGCAACTTGCATACAAGTTTGACAAGTGACAATGAAATTTTGGTTTGCCAAAAAGTTTCCGAAATCGATTTTGGATTTCATTTTTCATTATTTTGGGGGCTTAAAAATGATGTTTTGGTTGGTCTCTGAAAAAATGATTTGTCAAAGTCGAATTGTAAAAGGCAACTTGCATACAAGTTTGACTAGTGACAATGAAATTTTGGTTTGCCAAAAAGTTTCCGAAATCGATTTTGGATTTTACTTTTCATTATTTTGGGGGCTCAAAAATGATGTTTTGGTTGGTCTCTGAAAAAATGATTTGTCAAAGTCGAGTTTTAAAAGGCAACTTGCATACAAGTTTGACTAGTGACAATGAAATTTTGGTTTGCCAAAAAGTTTCCGAAATCGATTTTGGATTTCACTTTTCATTATTTTGGGGGCTTAAAAATGATGTTTTGGTTGGTCTCTGAAAAAATGATTTGTCAAAGTCGAATTGTAAAAGGCAACTTGCATACAAGTTTGACTAGTGGCAATGAAATTTTGGTTTGCCAAAAAGTTTCCGAAATCGATTTTGGATTTTACTTTTCATTATTTTGGGGGCCTTAAAATGATGTTTTGGTTGGTCTCTGAAAAAATGATTTGTCAAAGTCGAGTTTTAAAAGACAACTTGCATACAAGTTTGACTAGTGACAATGAAATTTTGGATTGCCAAAAAGTTTCCGAAATCGATTTTTGATTTTACTTTTCATTATTTTGGGGGCTCAAAAATGATGTTTTGGTTGGTCTCTGAAAAAATGATTTGTCAAAGTCGAGTTTTAAAAGGCAACTTGCATACAAGTTTGACTAGTGACAATGAAATTTTGGTTTGTCAAAAAGTTTCCGAAATCGATTTTGGATTTCACTTTTCATTATTTTGGGGGCTTAAAAATGATGTTTTGGTTGGTCGCTGAAAAAATGATTTGTCAAAGTCGAATTGTAAAAGGCAACTTGCATACAAGTTTGACTAGTGACAATGAAATTTTGGTTTGCCAAAAAGTTTCCGAAATCGATTTTGGATCGAACTTTTCATTATTTTGGGGGCTCAAAAATGATGTTTTGGTTGGTCTCTGAAAAAATGATTTGTCAAAGTCGAGTTTTAGAAGTAAAAACGTAAGTAAAAACTTGCATACAAGTTTGACTAGTGACAATGAAATTTTGGATTGCCAAAAAGTTTCCGAAATCGATTTTGGATTTCACTTTTCATTATTTTGGGGGCTCAAAAATGATGTTTTGGTTGGTCTCTGAAAAAATGATTTGTCAAAGTCGAGTTTTAAAAGGCAACTTGCACACAAGTTTGACTAGTGACAATGAAATTTTGGATTGCCAAAAAGTTTCCGAAATCGATTTTTGATTTTACTTTTCATTATTTTGGGGGCTCAAAAATGATGTTTTGGTTGGTCTCTGAAAAAATGATTTGTCAAAGTCGAGTTTTAAAAGGCAGCTTGCATACAAGTTTGACTAGTGACAATGAAATTTTGGTTTGCCAAAAAGTTTCCGAAATCGATTTTGGATTTCACTTTTCATTATTTTGGGGGCTTAAAAATGATGTTTTGGTTGGTCTCTGAAAAAATGATTTGTCAAAGTCGAATTGTAAAAGGCAACTTGCATACAAGTTTGACTAGTGACAATGAAATTTTGGTTTGCCAAAAAGTTTCCGAAATCGATTTTGGATTTTACTTTTCATTATTTTGGGGGCTCAAAAATGATGTTTTGGTTGGTCTCTGAAAAAATGATTTGTCAAAGTCGAGTTTTAAAAGGCAACTTGCATACAAGTTTGACTAGTGACAATGAAATTTTGGATTGCCAAAAAGTTTCCGAAATCGATTTTGGATTTCATTTTTCATTATTTTGGGGGCTCAAAAATGATGTTTTGGTTGGTCTCTGAAAAAATGATTTGTCAAAGTCCAGTTTTAAAAGGCAACTTGCATACAAGTTTGACTAGTGACAATGAAATTTTGGATTGCCAAAAAGTTTCCGAAATCGATTTTGGATCGAACTTTTCATTATTTTGGGGGCTCAAAAATGATGTTTTGGTTGGTCTCTGAAAAAATGATTTGTCAAAGTCGAGTTTTAAAAGGCAACTTGCATACAAGTTTGACTAGTGACAATGAAATTTTGGTTTGCCAAAAAGTTTCCGAAATCGATTTTGGATTTCACTTTTCATTATTTTGGGGGCTTAAAAATGATGTTTTGGTTGGTCGCTGAAAAAATGATTTGTCAAAGTCGAGTTTTAAAAGGCAACTTGCATACAAGTTTGACTAGTGACAATGAAATTTTGGTTTGCCAAAAAGTTTCCGAAATCGATTTTGGATCGAACTTTTCATTATTTTGGGGGCTCAAAAATGATGTTTTGGTTGGTCTCTGAAAAAATGATTTGTCAAAGTCGAGTTTTAGAAGTAAAAACGTAAGTAAAAACTTGCATACAAGTTTGACTAGTGACAATGAAATTTTGGATTGCCAAAAAGTTTCCGAAATCGATTTTGGATTTCACTTTTCATTATTTTGGGGGCTCAAAAATGATGTTTTGGTTGGTCTCTGAAAAAATGATTTGTCAAAGTCGAGTTTTAAAAGGCAACTTGCATACAAGTTTGACTAGTGACAATGAAATTTTGGATTGCCAAAAAGTTTCCGAAATCGTATTTTGATTTTACTTTTCATTATTTTGGGGGCTCAAAAATGATGTTTTGGTTGGTCTCTGAAAAAATGATTTGTCAAAGTCGAGTTTTAAAAGGCAACTTGCATACAAGTTTGACTAGTGACAATGAAATTTTGGTTTGCCAAAAAGTTTCCGAAATCGATTTTGGATTTCACTTTTCATTATTTTGGGGGCTCAAAAATGATGTTTTGGTTGGTCTCTGAAAAAATGATTTGTCAAAGTCGAGTTTTAAAAGGCAACTTGCATACAAGTTTGACTAGTGACAATGAAATTTTGGATTGCCAAAAAGTTTCCGAAATCGATTTTTGATTTTACTTTTCATTATTTTGGGGGCTCAAAAATGATGTTTTGGTTGGTCTCTGAAAAAATGATTTGTCAAAGTCGAGTTTTAAAAGGCAACTTGCATACAAGTTTGACTAGTGACAATGAAATTTTGGATTGCCAAAAAGTTTCCGAAATCGATTTTGGATTTCATTTTTCATTATTTTGGGGGCTCAAAAATGATGTTTTGGTTGGTGTCTGAAAAAATGATTTGTCAAAGTCGAGTTTTAAAAGGCAACTTGCATACAAGTTTGACTAGTGACAATGAAATTTTGGATTGCCAAAAAGTTTCCGAAATCGATTTTTGATTTTACTTTTCATTATTTTGGGGGCTCAAAAATGATGTTTTGGTTGGTCTCTGAAAAAATGATTTGTCAAAGTCGAGTTTTGAAGGGCAACTTGCATACAAGTTTGACTAATGACAATGAAATTTTGGATTGCCAAAAAGTTTCCGAAATCGATTTTGGATTTTACTTTTCATTATTTTGGGGGCTTAAAAATGATGTTTTGGTTGGTCTCTAAAAAAATGGTTTGTCAAAGTCGAGTTTTGAAAAGGCAACTTGCATACAAGTTTGACTAATGACAATGAAATTTTGGATTGCCAAAAAGTTTCCGAAATCGATTTTGGATTTCATTTTTCATTATTTTGGGGGCTCAAAAATGATGTTTTGGTTGGTCTCTGAAAAAATGATTTGTCAAAGTCGAGTTTTGAAAGGCAACTTGCATACAAGTTTGACTAATGACAATTAAATTTTGGTTTGCCAAAAAGTTTCCGAAATCGATTTTGGATTTTACTTTTCATTATTTTGGGGGCTTAAAAATGATGTTTTGGTTGGTCTCTAAAAAAATGATTTGTCAAAGTCGAGTTTTGAAAGGCAACTTGCATACAAGTTTGACTAATGACAATGAAATTTTGGATTGCCAAAAAGTTTCCGAAACCGATTTTGGATTTCATTTTTCATTATTTTGGGGGCTCAAAAATGATGTTTTGGTTGGTCTCTGAAAAAATGATTTGTCAAAGTCGAGTTTTAAAAGGCAACTTGCATACAAGTTTGACTAATGACAATGAAATTTTGGATTGAAAACAGTTACCGAAATCGATTTTGGATTTCATTTTTCATTATTTTGGGGGCTTAAAAATGATGTTTTGGTTGGTCTCTGAAAAAATGATTTGTCAAAGTCGAGTTTTGAAAGGCAACTTGCATACAAGTTTGACTAGTGACAATGAAATTTTGGATTGCCAAAAAGTTTCCGAAATCGATTTTGGATTTCACTTTTCATTATTTTGGGGGCTTAAAAATGATGTTTTGGTTGGTCTCTGAAAAAATGATTTGTCAAAGTCGAGTTTTGAAAGGCAACTTGCATACAAGTTTGACTAATGACAATGAAATTTTGGATTGCCAAAAAGTTTCCGAAATCGATTTTGGATTTTACTTTTCATTATTTTGGGGGCTTAAAAATGATGTTTTGGTTGGTCTCTAAAAAAATGATTTGTCAAAGTCGAGTTTTGAAAGGCAACTTGCATACAAGTTTGACTAATGACAATGAAATTTTGGATTGCCAAAAAGTTTCCGAAACCGATTTTGGATTTCATTTTTCATTATTTTGGGGGCTCAAAAATGATGTTTTGGTTGGTCTCTGAAAAAATGATTTGTCAAAGTCGAGTTTTGAAAGGCAACTTGCATACAAGTTTGACTAATGACAATGAAATTTTGGATTGCCAAAAAGTTTCCGAAATCGATTTTGGATTTTACTTTTCATTATTTTGGGGGCTTAAAAATGATGTTTTGGTTGGTCTCTAAAAAAATGATTTGTCAAAGTCGAGTTTTGAAAGGCAACTTGCATACAAGTTTGACTAATGACAATGAAATTTTGGATTGCCAAAAAGTTTCCGAAATCGATTTTGGATTTTACTTTTCATTATTTTGGGGGCTTAAAAATGATGTTTTGGTTGGTCTCTGAAAAAATGATTTGTCAAAGTCGAGTTTTAAAAGGCAACTTGCATACAAGTTTGACTAGTGACAATGAAATTTTGGATTGCCAAAAAGTTTCCGAAATCGATTTTGGATTTCATTTTTCATTATTTTGGGGGCTCAAAAATGATGTTTTGGTTGGTCTCTGAAAAAATGATTTGTCAAAGTCGAGTATTAAAAGGCAACTTGCATACAAGTTTGACTAGTGACAATGAAATTTTGGATTGCCAAAAAGTTTCCGAAATCGATTTTGGATTTCATTTTTCATTATTTTGGGGGCTCAAAAATGATGTTTTGGTTGGTCTCTGAAAAAATGATTTGTCAAAGTCGAGTTTTAAAAGGCAACTTGCATACAAGTTTGACTAGTGACAATGAAATTTTGGATTGCCAAAAAGTTTCCGAAATCGATTTTGGATTTCACTTTTCATTATTTTGGGGGCTTAAAAATGATGTTTTGGTTGGTCTCTGAAAAAATGATTTGTCAAAGTCGAGTTTTGAAAGGCAACTTGCATACAAGTTTGACTAATGACAATTAAATTTTGGATTGCCAAAAAGTTTCCGAAATCGATTTTGGATTTTACTTTTCATTATTTTGGGGGCTTAAAAATGATGTTTTGGTTGGTCTCTAAAAAAATGATTCGTCAAAGTCGAGTTTTGAAAGGCAACTTGCATACAAGTTTGACTAATGACAATGAAATTTTGGATTGCCAAAAAGTTTCCGAAACCGATTTTGGATTTCATTTTTCATTATTTTGGGGGCTCAAAAATGATGTTTTGGTTGGTCTCTGAAAAAATGATTTGTCAAAGTCGAGTTTTAAAAGGCAACTTGCATACAAGTTTGACTAATGACAATGAAATTTTGGATTGAAAACAGTTACCGAAATCGATTTTGGATTTTACTTTTCATTATTTTGGGGGCTTAAAAATGATGTTTTGGTTGGTCTCTAAAAAAATGATTTGTCAAAGTCGAGTATTAAAAGGCAACTTGCATACAAGTTTGACTAGTGACAATGAAATTTTGGATTGCCAAAAAGTTTCCGAAATCGATTTTGGATTTCATTTTTCATTATTTTGGGGGCTTAAAAATGATGGTTTGGTTGGTCTCTGAAAAAATGATTTGTCAAAGTCGAGTATTAAAAGGCAACTTGCATACAAGTTTGACTAGTGACAATGAAATTTTGGATTGAAAAAAGTTTCCGAAATCGATTTTGGATTTCACTTTTCATTATTTTGGGGGCTTAAAAATGATGTTTTGGTTGGTCTCTGAAAAAATGATTTGTCAAAGTCGAGTTTTGAAAGGCAACTTGCATACAAGTTTGACAAGTGACAATGAAATTTTGGGTTGCCAAAAAGTTTCCGAAATCGATTTTGGATTTCACTTTTCATTATTTTGGGGGCTTAAAAATGATGTTTTGGTTGGTCTCTGAAAAAATGATTTGTCAAAGTCGAGTTTTGAAAGGCAACTTGCATACAAGTTTGACAAGTGACAATGAAATTTTGGGTTGCCAAAAAGTTTCCGAAATCGATTTTGGATTTCACTTTTCATTATTTTGGGGGCTCAAAACTGATGTTTTGGTTGGTCTCTGAAAAAATGATTTGTCAAAGTCGAGTTTTAAAAGGCAACTTGCATACAAGTTTGACTAGTGACAATGAAATTTTGGATTGCCAAAAAGTTTCCGAAATCGATTTTGGATCGAACTTTTCATTATTTTGGGGGCTTAAAAATGATGTTTTGGTTGGTCTCTAAAAAAATGATTTGTCAAAGTCGAGTATTAAAAGGCAACTTGCATACAAGTTTGACTAGTGACAATGAAATTTTGGATTGCCAAAAAGTTTCCGAAATCGATTTTTGATTTCATTTTTCATTATTTTGGGGGCTCAAAACTGATGTTTTGGTTGGTCTCTGAAAAAATGATTTGTCAAAGTCGAGTTTTAAAAGGCAACCTGCATACAAGTTTGACTAGTGACAATGAAATTTTGGATTGAAAACAGTTACCGAAATCGATTTTGGATTTTACTTTTCATTATTTTGGGGGCTTAAAAATGATGTTTTGGTTGGTCTCTAAAAAAATGATTTGTCAAAGTCGAGTATTAAAAGGCAACTTGCATACAAGTTTGACTAGTGACAATGAAATTTTGGATTGCCAAAAAGTTTCCGAAATCGATTTTGGATTTCATTTTTCATTATTTTGGGGGCTTAAAAATGATGGTTTGGTTGGTCTCTGAAAAAATGATTTGTCAAAGTCGAGTATTAAAAGGCAACTTGCATACAAGTTTGACTAGTGACAATGAAATTTTGGATTGAAAAAAGTTTCCGAAATCGATTTTGGATTTCACTTTTCATTATTTTGGGGGCTTAAAAATGATGTTTTGGTTGGTCTCTGAAAAAATGATTTGTCAAAGTCGAGTTTTGAAAGGCAACTTGCATACAAGTTTGACTAGTGACAATGAAATTTTGGGTTGCCAAAAAGTTTCCGAAATCGATTTTGGATTTCACTTTTCATTATTTTGGGGGCTTAAAAATGATGTTTTGGTTGGTCTCTGAAAAAATGATTTGTCAAAGTCGAGTTTTAAAAGGCAACCTGCATACAAGTTTGACTAGTGACAATGAAATTTTGGATTGCCAAAAAGTTTCCGAAATCGATTTTGGATTTTACTTTTCATTATTTTGGGGGCTTAAAAATGATGTTTTGGTTGGTCTCTAAAAAAATGATTTGTCAAAGTCGAGTATTAAAAGGCAACTTGCATACAAGTTTGACTAGTGACAATGAAATTTTGGATTGCCAAAAAGTTTCCGAAATCGATTTTGGATTTCATTTTTCATTATTTTGGGGGCTTAAAAATGATGGTTTGGTTGGTCTCTGAAAAAATGATTTGTCAAAGTCGAGTATTAAAAGGCAACTTGCATACAAGTTTGACTAGTGACAATGAAATTTTGGATTGAAAAAAGTTTCCGAAATCGATTTTGGATTTCACTTTTCATTATTTTGGGGGCTTAAAAATGATGTTTTGGTTGGTCTCTGAAAAAATGATTTGTCAAAGTCGAGTTTTAAAAGGCAACTTGCATACAAGTTTGACTAGTGACAATGAAATTTTGGTTTGCCAAAAAGTTTCCGAAATCGATTTTGGATTTCACTTTTCATTATTTTGGGGGCTTAAAAATGATGTTTTGGTTGGTCTCTGAAAAAATGATTTGTCAAAGTCGAGTATTAAAAGGCAACTTGCATACAAGTTTGACTAGTGACAATGAAATTTTGGTTTTCCAAAAAGTTTCCGAAATCGATTTTGGATTTCACTTTTCATTATTTTGGGGGCTTAAAAATGATGTTTTGGTTGGTCTCTGAAAAAATGATTTGTTAAAGTCGAGTTTTAAAAGGCCACTTGCATACAAGTTTGACTAGTGACAATGAAATTTTGGATTGCAGAAAAGTTTCAGAAATCGATCTTGGATTTCACTTTTCATTATTTTGGGGGCTAAAAAATGATGTTTTGGTGAGTTTATGAAAAACTGATTTGTCAAAGTCGAGTTTTAATAGGCAGTTCCACACAAGTTTGACTAGTTACAATGAAATTTTGGTTTGCAGAAAAGTTTCAGAAATCGATCTTGAAATGCACTTTTTATTATTTTGGGGGCTTAAAAATGATGTTTTGGTGAGTTTATGATAAACTGATTTGTCAAAGTCAAGTTTTAATAGGCAGTTCCACACAAGTTTGACTAGTTACAATGAAATTTTGGTTTGCAGAAAAGTGTCAGAAATCGATCTTGGAATGCACTTTTCATTGTTTTGGGGGCTAAAAAATGATGTTTTGGTGAGTTTATGAAAAACTGATTTGTCAAATTCGAGTTTTAATAGGCAGTTCCACACAAGTTTGACTAGTTACATTGAAATTTTGGTTTGCAGAAAAGTTTCAGAAATCGATCTTGAAATGCACTTTTCATTATTTTGGGGGCTTAAAAATGATGTTTTGGTGAGTTTTTGAAAAAATGACTTGTCAAAGTCGAGTTTTCATAGGCAGTTCCACACAAGTTTGACTAGTTACATTGAAATTTTGGTTTGCAGAAAAGTGTCAGAAATCGATCTTGAAATGCACTTTTCATTATTTTGGGGGCTAAAAAATGATGTTTTGGTGAGTTTTTGAAAAACTTATTTGTCAAAGTCAAGTTTTAATAGGCAGTTCCACACAAGTTTGACTAGTTACATTGAAATTTTGGTTTGCAGAAAAGTTTCAGAAATCGATCTTGAAATGCACTTTTCATTATTTTGGGGGCTTAAAAATGATGTTTTGGTGAGTTTTTGAAAAAATGACTTGTCAAAGTCGAGTTTTCATAGGCAGTTCCACACAAGTTTGACTAGTTACATTGAAATTTTGGTTTGCAGAAAAGTTTCAGAAATCGATCTTGAAATGCACTTTTCATTATTTTGGGGGCTTAAAAATTATGTTTTGGTGAGTTTATGATAAACTGATTTGTCATAGTCAAGTTTTTTTACGCAGCTTCATACAAGTTTGACTAGTTACATTGAAATTTTGGTTTGCAGAAAAGTGTCAGAAATCGATCTTGAAATGCACTTTTCATTATTTTGGGGGCTTAAAAATTATGTTTTGGTGAGTTTAAGACAAAATGATTTGTCAAAGTCAAGTTTTATTACGCAGCTCCATACAAGTTTGACTAGTTACATTGAAATTTTGGTTTGCAGAAAAGTGTCAGAAATCGATCTTGAAATGCACTTTTCATTATTTTGGGGGCTTAAAAATTATGTTTTGGTGAGTTTATGATAAACTGATTTGTCATAGTCAAGTTTTTTTACGCAGCTTCATACAAGTTTGACTAGTTACATTGAAATTTTGGTTTGCAGAAAAGTGTCAGAAATCGATCTTGGAATGCACTTTTCATTATTTTGAGGGCTAAAAAATGATGTTTTGGTGAGTTTATGAAAAACTGATTTGTCAAAGTCGAGTTTTAATAGGCAGTTCCACACAAGTTTGACTAGTTACTTAAAAATTTTGGATTGCAGAAAAGTTTCAGAAATCAATCTTGAAATGCACTTTTCATTATTTTGGGGGCTTAAAAATGATGTTTTGGTGAGTTTATGATAAACTGACTTGTCAAAGTCAAGTTTTATTACGCAGCTCCATACAAGTTTGACTAGTTACATTGAAATTTTGGTTTGCAGAAAAGTTTCAGAAATCGATCTTGAAATGTACTTTTCATTATTTTGAGGGCTAAAAAATGATGTTTTGGTGAGTTTTTGAAAAAATTATTTGTCAAAGTCAGGTTTTAATAGGCAGTTCCACACAAGTTTGACTAGTTACATTGAAATTTTGGTTTGCAGAAAAGTTTCAGAAATCGATCTTGAAATGCACTTTTCATTGTTTTGGGGGCTTAAAAATGATGTTTTGGTGAGTTTAAGACAAAATGATTTGTCAAAGTCAAGTTTTATTAGGCAGTTCCACACAAGTTTGACTAGTTACATTGAAATTTTGGTGTGCAGAAAAGTTTCAGAAATCGATCTTGAAATGCACTTTTCATTATTTTGGGGGCTAAAAAATGATGTTTTGGTGAGTTTTTGAAAAACTGATTTGTCAAAGTCAAGTTTTAATAGGTAGTTGCATGCAAGTTTTATTAGTAACAATGAAATTATGGTTTGCAGAACAGTTTCAGAAATTGATCTTGAAATGCACTTTTCATTATTTTGGGGGCTTAAAAATGATGTTTTGGTGAGTTTATGAAAAAATGACTTGTCAAAGTCGAGTTTTATTAGGCAGCTTGCATTCAAGTTTGACTAGTTACATTGAAATTTTGGTTTGCAGAAAAGTTTCAGAAATCGATCTTGAAATGTACTTTTCATTATTTTGAGGGCTAAAAAATGATGTTTTGGTGAGTTTTTGAAAAAATTATTTGTCAAAGTCAGGTTTTAATAGGCAGTTCCACACAAGTTTGACTAGTTACATTGAAATTTTGGTTTGCAGAAAAGTTTCAGAAATCGATCTTGAAATGCACTTTTCATTATTTTGGGGGCTTAAAAATGATGTTTTGGTGAGTTTTTGAAAAAATGACTTGTCAAAAACGAGTTTTAATAGGCAGTTCCATACAAGTTTGACTAGTTACTTAAAAATTTTGGATTGCAGAAAAGTTTCAGAAATCAATCTTGAAATGCACTTTTCATTATTTTGGGGGCTTAAAAATGATGTTTTGGTGAGTTTATGATAAACTGACTTGTCAAAGTCAAGTTTTATTACGCAGCTCCATACAAGTTTGACTAGTTACATTGAAATTTTGGTGTGCAGAAAAGTTTCAGAAATCGATCTTGAAATGTACTTTTCATTATTTTGGGGGCTTAAAAATGATGTTTTGGTGAGTTTTTGAAAAAATGACTTGTCAAAAACGAGTTTTAATAGGCAGTTCCATACAAGTTTGACTAGTTACTTAAAAATTTTGGATTGCAGAAAAGTTTCAGAAATCAATCTTGAAATGCACTTTTCATTATTTTGGGGGCTTAAAAATGATGTTTTGGTGAGTTTATGATAAACTGACTTGTCAAAGTCAAGTTTTATTACGCAGCTCCATACAAGTTTGACTAGTTACATTGAAATTTTGGTTTGCAGAAAAGTTTCAGAAATCGATCTTGAAATGTACTTTTCATTATTTTGAGGGCTAAAAAATGATGTTTTGGTGAGTTTTTGAAAAAATTATTTGTCAAAGTCAGGTTTTAATAGGCAGTTCCACACAAGTTTGACTAGTTACATTGAAATTTTGGTTTGCAGAAAAGTTTCAGAAATCGATCTTGAAATGTACTTTTCATTATTTTGAGGGCTAAAAAATGATGTTTTGGTGAGTTTTTGAAAAAATTATTTGTCAAAGTCAGGTTTTAATAGGCAGTTCCACACAAGTTTGACTAGTTACATTGAAATTTTGGTTTGCAGAAAAGTTTCAGAAATCGATCTTGAAATGCACTTTTCATTGTTTTGGGGGCTTAAAAGTGATGTTTTGGTGAGTTTAAGACAAAATGATTTGTCAAAGTCAAGTTTTATTAGGCAGTTCCACACAAGTTTGACTAGTTACATTGAAATTTTGGTGTGCAGAAAAGTTTCAGAAATCGATCTTGAAATGCACTTTTCATTATTTTGGGGGCTAAAAAATGATGTTTTGGTGAGTTTTTGAAAAACTGATTTGTCAAAGTCAAGTTTTAATAGGTAGTTGCATGCAAGTTTTATTAGTAACAATGAAATTATGGTTTGCAGAACAGTTTCAGAAATTGATCTTGAAATGCACTTTTCATTATTTTGGGGGCTAAAAAATGATGTTTTGGTGAGTTTTTGAAAAACTGATTTGTCAAAGTCAAGTTTTAATAGGCAGTTCCACACAAGTTTGACTAGTTACATTGAAATTTTGGTTTGCAGAAAAGTTTCAGAAATCGATCTTGAAATGCACTTTTCATTGTTTTGGGGGCTTAAAAATGATGTTTTGGTGAGTTTATGACAAAATGATTTGTCAAAGTCAAGTTTTATTAGGCAGTTCCACACAAGTTTGACTAGTTACATTGAAATTTTGGTTTGCAGAAATGTTTCAGAAATCGATCTTGAAATGCACTTTTCATTATTTTGGGGGCTTAAAAATGATGTTTTGGTGAGTTTTTGAAAAAATGACTTGTCAAAAACGAGTTTTAATAGGCAGTTCCATACAAGTTTGACTAGTTACTTAAAAATTTTGGATTGCAGAAAAGTTTCAGAAATCAATCTTGAAATGCACTTTTCATTATTTTGGGGGCTTAAAAATGATGTTTTGGTGAGTTTATGATAAACTGACTTGTCAAAGTCAAGTTTTATTACGCAGCTCCATACAAGTTTGACTAGTTACATTGAAATTTTGGTTTGCAGAAAAGTTTCAGAAATCGATCTTGAAATGTACTTTTCATTATTTTGAGGGCTAAAAAATGATGTTTTGGTGAGTTTTTGAAAAAATTATTTGTCAAAGTCAGGTTTTAATAGGCAGTTCCACACAAGTTTGACTAGTTACATTGAAATTTTGGTTTGCAGAAAAGTTTCAGAAATTGATCTTGAAATGCACTTTTCATTGTTTTGGGGGCTTAAAAATGATGTTTTGGTGAGTTTAAGACAAAATGATTTGTCAAAGTCAAGTTTTATTAGGCAGTTCCACACAAGTTTGACTAGTTACATTGAAATTATGGTTTGCAGAACAGTTTCAGAAATCGATCTTGAAATGCACTTTTCATTATTTTGGGGGCTTAAAAATGATGTTTTGGTGAGTTTATGAAAAAATGACTTGTCAAAGTCGAGTTTTATTAGGCAGCTTGCATACAAGTTTGACTAGTTACATTGAAATTTTGGTTTGCAGAAAAGTTTCAGAAATCGATCTTGAAATGCACTTTTCATTATTTTGGGGGCTAAAAAATGATGTTTTGGTGAGTTTTTGAAAAAATTATTTGTCAAAGTCGAGTTTTAATAGGCAGTTCCACACAAGTTTGACTAGTTACATTGAAATTTTGGTTTGCAGAAAAGTTTCAGAAATCGATCTTGAAATGTACTTTTCATTATTTTGGGGGCTTAAAAATGATGTTTTGGTGAGTTTTTGAAAAAATGTTTTGTCAAAGTCGAGTTTTAATAGGCAGTTCCACACAAGTTTGACTAGTTACATTGAAATTTTGGTTTGCAGAAAAGTTTCAGAATCGATCTTGAAATGCACTTTTCATTAGTTTGGGGGCTTAAAAATGATGTTTTGGTGAGTTTTTGAAAAACTGATTTGTCAAAGTCAAGTTTTAATAGGCAGTTCCACACAAGTTTGACTAGTTACATTGAAATTTTGGTGTGCAGAAAAGTTTCAGAAATCGATCTTGAAATGCACTTTTCATTATTTTGGGGGCTGAAAAATGATGTTTTGGTGAGTTTTTGAAAAACTGATTTGTCAAAGTCAAGTTTTAATAGGTAGTTGCATGCAAGTTTTATTAGTAACAATGAAATTATGGTTTGCAGAACAGTTTCAGAAATCGATCTTGAAATGTACTTTTCATTATTTTGGGGGCTTAAAAATGATGTTTTGGTGAGTTTTTGAAAAAATGTTTTGTCAAAGTCGAGTTTTAATAGGCAGTTCCACACAAGTTTGACTAGTAACATTGAAATTTTGGTTTGCAGAAAAGTTTCAGAAATCGATCTTGGAATGCACTTTTCATTGTTTTGGGGGCTAAAAAATGATGTTTTGGTGAGTTTATGAAAAACTGATTTGTCAAATTCGAGTTTTAATAGGCAGTTCCACACAAGTTTGACTAGTTACATTGAAATTTTGGTTTGCAGAAAAGTTTCAGAAATCGATCTTGAAATGCACTTTTCATTATTTTGGGGGCTTAAAAATGATGTTTTGGTGAGTTTTTGAAAAACTGATTTGTCAAAGTCAAGTTTTAATAGGTAGTTGCATGCAAGTTTTATTAGTAACAATGAAATTATGGTTTGCAGAACAGTTTCAGAAATCGATCTTGAAATGTACTTTTCATTATTTTGGGGGCTTAAAAATGATGTTTTGGTGAGTTTTTGAAAAAATGTTTTGTCAAAGTCGAGTATTAAAAGGCAACTTGCATACAAGTTTGACTAGTTACATTGAAATTTTGGTTTGCAGAAAAGTTTCAGAAATCGATCTTGGAATGCACTTTTCATTGTTTTGGGGGCTAAAAAATGATGTTTTGGTGAGTTTATGAAAAACTGATTTGTCAAATTCGAGTTTTAATAGGCAGTTCCACACAAGTTTGACTAGTTACATTGAAATTTTGGTTTGCAGAAAAGTTTCAGAAATCGATCTTGAAATGCACTTTTCATTATTTTGGGGGCTTAAAAATGATGTTTTGGTGAGTTTTTGAAAAAATGACTTGTCAAAGTCGAGTTTTCATAGGCAGTTCCACACAAGTTTGACTAGTTACATTGAAATTTTGGTTTGCAGAAAAGTGTCAGAAATCGATCTTGAAATGCACTTTTCATTATTTTGGGGGCTAAAAAATGATGTTTTGGTGAGTTTTTGAAAAACTGATTTGTCAAAGTCAAGTTTTAATAGGCAGTTCCACACAAGTTTGACTAGTTACATTGAAATTTTGGTTTGCAGAAAAGTTTCAGAAATCGATCTTGAAATGCACTTTTCATTATTTTGGGGGCTAAAAAATGATGTTTTGGTGAGTTTTTGAAAAAATGACTTGTCAAAGTCGAGTTTTCATAGGCAGTTCCACACAAGTTTGACTAGTTACATTGAAATTTTGGTTTGCAGAAAAGTTTCAGAAATCGATCTTGAAATGCACTTTTCATTATTTTGGGGGCTTAAAAATTATGTTTTGGTGAGTTTATGATAAACTGATTTGTCATAGTCAAGTTTTTTTACGCAGCTTCATACAAGTTTGACTAGTTACATTGAAATTTTGGTTTGCAGAAAAGTGTCAGAAATCGATCTTGAAATGCACTTTTCATTATTTTGGGGGCTTAAAAATTATGTTTTGGTGAGTTTAAGACAAAATGATTTGTCAAAGTCAAGTTTTATTACGCAGCTCCATACAAGTTTGACTAGTTACATTGAAATTTTGGTTTGCAGAAAAGTGTCAGAAATCGATCTTGAAATGCACTTTTCATTATTTTGGGGGCTTAAAAATTATGTTTTGGTGAGTTTATGATAAACTGATTTGTCATAGTCAAGTTTTTTTACGCAGCTTCATACAAGTTTGACTAGTTACATTGAAATTTTGGTTTGCAGAAAAGTGTCAGAAATCGATCTTGGAATGCACTTTTCATTATTTTGAGGGCTAAAAAATGATGTTTTGGTGAGTTTATGAAAAACTGATTTGTCAAAGTCGAGTTTTAATAGGCAGTTCCACACAAGTTTGACTAGTTACTTAAAAATTTTGGATTGCAGAAAAGTTTCAGAAATCAATCTTGAAATGCACTTTTCATTATTTTGGGGGCTTAAAAATGATGTTTTGGTGAGTTTATGATAAACTGACTTGTCAAAGTCAAGTTTTATTACGCAGCTCCATACAAGTTTGACTAGTTACATTGAAATTTTGGTTTGCAGAAAAGTTTCAGAAATCGATCTTGAAATGTACTTTTCATTATTTTGAGGGCTAAAAAATGATGTTTTGGTGAGTTTTTGAAAAAATTATTTGTCAAAGTCAGGTTTTAATAGGCAGTTCCACACAAGTTTGACTAGTTACATTGAAATTTTGGTTTGCAGAAAAGTTTCAGAAATCGATCTTGAAATGCACTTTTCATTGTTTTGGGGGCTTAAAAATGATGTTTTGGTGAGTTTAAGACAAAATGATTTGTCAAAGTCAAGTTTTATTAGGCAGTTCCACACAAGTTTGACTAGTTACATTGAAATTTTGGTGTGCAGAAAAGTTTCAGAAATCGATCTTGAAATGCACTTTTCATTATTTTGGGGGCTAAAAAATGATGTTTTGGTGAGTTTTTGAAAAACTGATTTGTCAAAGTCAAGTTTTAATAGGTAGTTGCATGCAAGTTTTATTAGTAACAATGAAATTATGGTTTGCAGAACAGTTTCAGAAATTGATCTTGAAATGCACTTTTCATTATTTTGGGGGCTTAAAAATGATGTTTTGGTGAGTTTATGAAAAAATGACTTGTCAAAGTCGAGTTTTATTAGGCAGCTTGCATTCAAGTTTGACTAGTTACATTGAAATTTTGGTTTGCAGAAAAGTTTCAGAAATCGATCTTGAAATGTACTTTTCATTATTTTGAGGGCTAAAAAATGATGTTTTGGTGAGTTTTTGAAAAAATTATTTGTCAAAGTCAGGTTTTAATAGGCAGTTCCACACAAGTTTGACTAGTTACATTGAAATTTTGGTTTGCAGAAAAGTTTCAGAAATCGATCTTGAAATGCACTTTTCATTATTTTGGGGGCTTAAAAATGATGTTTTGGTGAGTTTTTGAAAAAATGACTTGTCAAAAACGAGTTTTAATAGGCAGTTCCATACAAGTTTGACTAGTTACTTAAAAATTTTGGATTGCAGAAAAGTTTCAGAAATCAATCTTGAAATGCACTTTTCATTATTTTGGGGGCTTAAAAATGATGTTTTGGTGAGTTTATGATAAACTGACTTGTCAAAGTCAAGTTTTATTACGCAGCTCCATACAAGTTTGACTAGTTACATTGAAATTTTGGTGTGCAGAAAAGTTTCAGAAATCGATCTTGAAATGTACTTTTCATTATTTTGGGGGCTTAAAAATGATGTTTTGGTGAGTTTTTGAAAAAATGACTTGTCAAAAACGAGTTTTAATAGGCAGTTCCATACAAGTTTGACTAGTTACTTAAAAATTTTGGATTGCAGAAAAGTTTCAGAAATCAATCTTGAAATGCACTTTTCATTATTTTGGGGGCTTAAAAATGATGTTTTGGTGAGTTTATGATAAACTGACTTGTCAAAGTCAAGTTTTATTACGCAGCTCCATACAAGTTTGACTAGTTACATTGAAATTTTGGTTTGCAGAAAAGTTTCAGAAATCGATCTTGAAATGTACTTTTCATTATTTTGAGGGCTAAAAAATGATGTTTTGGTGAGTTTTTGAAAAAATTATTTGTCAAAGTCAGGTTTTAATAGGCAGTTCCACACAAGTTTGACTAGTTACATTGAAATTTTGGTTTGCAGAAAAGTTTCAGAAATCGATCTTGAAATGTACTTTTCATTATTTTGAGGGCTAAAAAATGATGTTTTGGTGAGTTTTTGAAAAAATTATTTGTCAAAGTCAGGTTTTAATAGGCAGTTCCACACAAGTTTGACTAGTTACATTGAAATTTTGGTTTGCAGAAAAGTTTCAGAAATCGATCTTGAAATGCACTTTTCATTGTTTTGGGGGCTTAAAAGTGATGTTTTGGTGAGTTTAAGACAAAATGATTTGTCAAAGTCAAGTTTTATTAGGCAGTTCCACACAAGTTTGACTAGTTACATTGAAATTTTGGTGTGCAGAAAAGTTTCAGAAATCAATTTTGAAATGCACTTTTCATTATTTTGGGGGCTAAAAAATGATGTTTTGGTGAGTTTTTGAAAAACTGATTTGTCAAAGTCAAGTTTTAATAGGTAGTTGCATGCAAGTTTTATTAGTAACAATGAAATTATGGTTTGCAGAACAGTTTCAGAAATTGATCTTGAAATGCACTTTTCATTATTTTGGGGGCTAAAAAATGATGTTTTGGTGAGTTTTTGAAAAACTGATTTGTCAAAGTCAAGTTTTAATAGGCAGTTCCACACAAGTTTGACTAGTTACATTGAAATTTTGGTTTGCAGAAAAGTTTCAGAAATCGATCTTGAAATGCACTTTTCATTGTTTTGGGGGCTTAAAAATGATGTTTTGGTGAGTTTATGACAAAATGATTTGTCAAAGTCAAGTTTTATTAGGCAGTTCCACACAAGTTTGACTAGTTACATTGAAATTTTGGTTTGCAGAAATGTTTCAGAAATCGATCTTGAAATGCACTTTTCATTATTTTGGGGGCTTAAAAATGATGTTTTGGTGAGTTTTTGAAAAAATGACTTGTCAAAAACGAGTTTTAATAGGCAGTTCCATACAAGTTTGACTAGTTACTTAAAAATTTTGGATTGCAGAAAAGTTTCAGAAATCAATCTTGAAATGCACTTTTCATTATTTTGGGGGCTTAAAAATGATGTTTTGGTGAGTTTATGATAAACTGACTTGTCAAAGTCAAGTTTTATTACGCAGCTCCATACAAGTTTGACTAGTTACATTGAAATTTTGGTTTGCAGAAAAGTTTCAGAAATCGATCTTGAAATGTACTTTTCATTATTTTGAGGGCTAAAAAATGATGTTTTGGTGAGTTTTTGAAAAAATTATTTGTCAAAGTCAGGTTTTAATAGGCAGTTCCACACAAGTTTGACTAGTTACATTGAAATTTTGGTTTGCAGAAAAGTTTCAGAAATTGATCTTGAAATGCACTTTTCATTGTTTTGGGGGCTTAAAAATGATGTTTTGGTGAGTTTAAGACAAAATGATTTGTCAAAGTCAAGTTTTATTAGGCAGTTCCACACAAGTTTGACTAGTTACATTGAAATTATGGTTTGCAGAACAGTTTCAGAAATCGATCTTGAAATGCACTTTTCATTATTTTGGGGGCTTAAAAATGATGTTTTGGTGAGTTTATGAAAAAATGACTTGTCAAAGTCGAGTTTTATTAGGCAGCTTGCATACAAGTTTGACTAGTTACATTGAAATTTTGGTTTGCAGAACAGTTTCAGAAATCGATCTTGAAATGCACTTTTCATTATTTTGGGGGCTAAAAAATGATGTTTTGGTGAGTTTTTGAAAAAATTATTTGTCAAAGTCGAGTTTTAATAGGCAGTTCCACACAAGTTTGACTAGTTACATTGAAATTTTGGTTTGCAGAAAAGTTTCAGAAATCGATCTTGAAATGTACTTTTCATTATTTTGGGGGCTTAAAAATGATGTTTTGGTGAGTTTTTGAAAAAATGTTTTGTCAAAGTCGAGTTTTAATAGGCAGTTCCACACAAGTTTGACTAGTTACATTGAAATTTTGGTTTGCAGAAAAGTTTCAGAAATCGATCTTGAAATGCACTTTTCATTAGTTTGGGGGCTTAAAAATGATGTTTTGGTGAGTTTTTGAAAAACTGATTTGTCAAAGTCAAGTTTTAATAGGCAGTTCCACACAAGTTTGACTAGTTACATTGAAATTTTGGTGTGCAGAAAAGTTTCAGAAATCGATCTTGAAATGCACTTTTCATTATTTTGGGGGCTGAAAAATGATGTTTTGGTGAGTTTTTGAAAAACTGATTTGTCAAAGTCAAGTTTTAATAGGTAGTTGCATGCAAGTTTTATTAGTAACAATGAAATTATGGTTTGCAGAACAGTTTCAGAAATCGATCTTGAAATGTACTTTTCATTATTTTGGGGGCTTAAAAATGATGTTTTGGTGAGTTTTTGAAAAAATGTTTTGTCAAAGTCGAGTTTTAATAGGCAGTTCCACACAAGTTTGACTAGTAACATTGAAATTTTGTTTTGCAGAAAAGTGTCAGAAATCGATCTTGAAATGCACTTTTCATTATTTTGGGGGCTAAAAAATGATGTTTTGGTGAGTTTTTGAAAAACTGATATGTCAAAGTCAAGTTTTAATAGGCAGTTCCATACAAGTTTGACTAGTTACATTGAAATTTTGGTTTGCAGAAAAGGGTTAGAAATCGATCTTGAAATGCACTTTTCATTATTTTGGGGGCTTAAAAATGATGTTTTGGTGAGTTTATGACAAAATGATTTGTCAAAGTCAAGTTTCAAAAGGCAGTTCCACACAAGTTTGACTAGTTACAATGAAATTTTGGTTTGCAGAAAAGTTTCAGAAATCGATCTTGGAATGCACTTTTCATTGTTTTGGGGGCTAAAAATGATGTTTTGGTGAGTTTATGAAAAACTGATTTGTCAAAGTCGAGTTTTAAAAGGCAGTTCCACACAAGTTTGACTAGTTACATTGAAATTTTGGTTTGAAGAAAAGTTTAAGAAATCGATCTTGGAATGCACTTTTCATTGTTTTGGGGGCTAAAAAATGATGTTTTGGTGAGTTTATGAAAAACTGATTTGTCAAAGTCGAGTTTTATTACGCAGCTTGCATACAAGTTTGACTAGTTACATTGAAATTTTGGTTTGCAGAAAAGTTTCAGAAATCGATCTTGAAATGCACTTTTCATTATTTTGGGGGCTTAAAAATGATGTTTTGGTGAGTTTATGAAAAACTGATTTGTCAAAGTCGAGTTTTATTACGCAGCTCCATACAAGTTTGACTAGTTACATTGAAATTTTGGTTTGCAGAAAAGTTTCAGAAATCGATCTTGAAATGCACTTTTCATTATTTTGGGGGCTAAAAAATGATGTTTTGGTGAGTTTTTGAAATAAATATTTGTCAAAGTCAAGTTTTATTACGCAGCTCCATACAAGTTTTATTAGTAACAATGTAATTTTGGTTTGCAGAAAAGTTTCAGAAATCGATCTTGAAATGCACTTTTCATTATTTTGGGGGCTTAAAAATTATGTTTTGGTGAGTTTAAGACAAAATGATTTGTCAAAGTCAAGTTTTATTACGCAGCTCCATACAAGTTTGACTAGTTACATTGAAATTTTGGTTTGCAGAAAAGTTTCAGAAATCGATCTTGAAATGCACTTTTCATTATTTTGGGGGCTTAAAAATGATGTTTTGGTGAGTTTATGACAAAATGATTTGTCAAAGTCAAGTTTTATTAGGCAGTTCCATAAAAGTTTGACTAGTTACATTGAAATTTTGGTTTGCAGAAAAGTTTCAGAAATCGATCTTGGAATGCACTTTTCATTGTTTTGGGGGCTAAAAATGATGTTTTGGTGAGTTTATGAAAAACTGATTTGTCAAAGTCGAGTTTTAAAAGGCAGTTCCACACAAGTTTGACTAGTTACATTGAAATTTTGGTTTGAAGAAAAGTTTAAGAAATCGATCTTGGAATGCACTTTTCATTGTTTTGGGGGCTAAAAAATGATGTTTTGGTGAGTTTATGAAAAACTGATTTGTCAAAGTCGAGTTTTAATAGGCAGCTTGCATACAAGTTTGACTAGTTACATTGAAATTTTGGTTTGCAGAAAAGTTTCAGAAATCGATCTTGAAATGTACTTTTCATTATTTCGAGGGCTTAAAAATGATGTTTTGGTGAGTTTTTGAAATAAATATTTGTCAAAGTCAAGTTTTAATAGGCAGTTCCACACAAGTTTGACTAGTTACAATGAAATTTTGGTTTGCAGAAAAGCTTCTGAAATCGATCTTGAAATGCATTTTTCATTATTTTGGGGGCTTAAAAATGATGTTTTGGTGCGTTTATGAAAAAATGACTTGTCAAAGTCGAGTTTTAATAGGCAGTTCCATACAAGTTTGACTAGTTACTTAAAAATTTTGGATTGCAGAAAAGTTTCAGAAATCGATCTTGGAATGCACTTTTCATTGTTTTGGGGGCTAAAAAATGATGTTTTGGTGAGTTGTTGAAAAACTGATTTGTCAAAGTCAAGTTTTAATAGGCAGTTGCATGCAAGTTTTATTAGTAACAATGAAATTATGGTTTGCAGAACAGTTTCAGAAATCAATCTTGAAATGCAATTTTCATTATTTTGGGGGCTAAAAAATGATGTTTTGGTGAGTTTTTGAAAAAATGACTTGTCAAAGTCAAGTTTCAATAGGCAGTTCCATACAAGTTTGACTAGTTACATTGAAATTTTGGTTTGCAGAAAAGTTTCAGAAATCGATCTTGAAATGCACTTTTCATTAGTTAGGGGGCTTAAAAATGATGTTTTGGTGAGTTTAAGACAAAATGATTTGTCAAAGTCAAGTTTTAATAGGCAGTTCCATACAAGTTTGACTAGTTACATTGAAATTTTGGTTTGCAGAAAAGTTTCAGAAATCGATCTTGGAATGCACTTTTCAATGTTTTGGGGGCTAAAAAATGATGTTTTGGTGAGTTGTTGAAAAACTGATTTGTCAAAGTCAAGTTTTAATAGGCAGTTGCATGCAAGTTCTATTAGTAACAATGAAATTATGGTTTGCAGAACAGTTTCAGAAATCAATCTTGAAATGCAATTTTCATTATTTTGGGGGCTAAAAAATGATGTTTTGGTGAGTTTTTGAAAAAATGACTTGTCAAAGTCAAGTTTTAATAGGCAGTTCCATACAAGTTTGACTAGTTACATTGAAATTTTGGTTTGCAGAAAAGTTTCAGAAATCGATCTTGGAATGCACTTTTCATTGTTTTGGGGGCTAAAAAATGATGTTTTGGTGAGTTGTTGAAAAACTGATTTGTCAAAGTCAAGTTTAATTAGGCAGTTGCATGCAAGTTCTATTAGTAACAATGAAATTATGGTTTGCAGAACAGTTTCAGAAATCAATCTTGAAATGCAATTTTCATTATTTTGGGGGCTTAAAAATGATGTTTTGGTGCGTTTATGAAAAAATGACTTGTCAAAGTCGAGTTTTAATAGGCAGTTCCATACAAGTTTGACTAGTTACTTAAAAATTTTGGATTGCAGAAAAGTGTCAGAAATCGATCTTGGAATGCACTTTTCATTGTTTTGGGGGCTAAAAAATGATGTTTTGGTGAGTTTATGAAAAACTGATTTGTCAAAGTCGAGTTTTAATAGGCAGTGTTGACGACAGCACCGCATGATTTGGTCAACACGGCCGGTCGACGGAACAAAATGCATGCAAGACATTTTTAAAAAAACAAACGATATCGAGCAGGATAAAAATGCTGACCGCGATTCGGTCAGCATTAAGTTAAGCAAAACTGAAAAGTGTATAAAACTGCTGACCGCGATCGGTCAGCATTAAGTTAAGCAAAACTGAAAATTGTATAAAACTGCTGACCACGATCAGTCAGCAGAAAATTAGTATATAAGCTAGAATAATTCTTTAATAAAGCGACTTTCAAACCAGAACTCAACAAGAACTAGCGTTTGACTGTTCTCGCCAAGTCGGACGGTAAATCCTCCTGTCTTGGCTCTTTCCCAACGAGTTTAGATTCGTTGTGGAAACTTTATGGTGGCTCCAGAGAGGAAGTGTTGTTACCTGACGCTTACCTCACCAAGAAACGCACTCTACCGGCGCTCCAACGGAGGAAGGCTCGACGCCCTGTAAAAACAGAGAAAACCGCGATTGCCTAAAAATTGTCGGCAAAGGCATAACTACTCATACCGAAAAGTGAACGAGTGTGAGAACGCCTATGAAAGTGCAGAAAGGTGCCTAAGTGCTTGTGCTAAGAAGTGCAAAGTGCAGAGACGGCAATATTAGAAGGGTGACATACGATCACCGATAGTGCTTGTGTTTAAAACGCTGGTAAAGCCGACGTTCGCGATATTGTTCCGGCCGTACCACAGGCTCGTAAGCAAATCGAGTGTGTGCAGTGAAGCGCAAATGCAGAAAGACGAAGAACGACGTTAGAACACTACGATCGAACCAAGATCAACAATTATTAAAGTGTCATCAGTTTAACAATTTATGCGTGTGGCATACGTTCGCAGCAAGAACGTAGTGAAAAGGCCATAAGACGCTAACGACCGCTGTTCATGAACGTTAACGCTGTGCTACCGCAAGAACTAGCAGTGTTCTCCAATTGAAACAGCAGCTACACCGCGGGCGAGCATACACGAGGTGCATCCCCAAGCTAAGCCGTCTCCGGCGTCCCGAGAAACCACGAACATAAACGTGTTTTTTTGCGAAAAAAGTGCGAACTAGAAGAACTAAGGTTCTGATAAAGAGCGCGAGTGATTGAGCGACACGTGTACTCTGCTAGTTATTGGTGCAGAACGCGTCCGGCTTGCTGAAGTGTGTTCATCGGCAGGCAACTCCATTGCCTGACAGTCACTGCCCTGAGAAGACCCGACTATCCAGCGAAAGAAGTGCGACGGCAGAATTACCGACGCAGCGGATCTGAAGGCGACCAGAAGGAAGGGAATCTGACGATTTGGTGAGGAACATCCGAAGACGACCTCGAGCAGAACGAGCAGGAGCAGGGGAAACAACGACGACACAGCTCTGTCCATCCGCCAACGACCGCGCAAGTCATCATATCCACCAGTACCAGCAAAGTGAGTAGAATGGATATCATATTCAAAAGTAACCCAAAGGGGAATTGCAAGCTATGCAAGAACCCCGATGAGTGGGACACGCAGGTTAACTGTATTGAATGTGACCGATGGTTACATCTCAAATGCCTGAAAATGGAAGGGCCCGTAAAAAAATATGTGTGTCCAAAATGCCTCGCTATAGCTGAGGAATGCAAGGGTAGTAGGGAGGCATTAATGCAGGCAGAGAAGCTCCTAAAAGAAAAATTTGAAGCGGAAAAAAGATCCAAGGAAGAAAAGGAAAGGTGTGAAAGGGAAATAGAAAGACTAGAAGACATCCTAAGAAATGAAGAAATTCATAATCAAACCGACTCTTTACAAAACGACTTACAGACATTAACAGGGAAGGTGGAAAATCTAGGCAAGCGTAAAATTCTAAAACTACCGGAATTTTATGGTAACTATCGAACATGGCCCGGATTTAAACTGCTGTTCGAAGAAACTACTCGAACCGAAAAATTAACCAACTTGGAAAATCTCACCCGGCTCCAAACACACCTTAAGGGCGAAGCATTGAAGTCCGTTAGCGGACTTATGCTGAACCCAAATAACGTGGATGCCATCTTAGAAAGATTGGGTAGATTATACGGCAATCCACTTAGTATCTTTAACGCTCTATTGAAAGACCTCATGGCAGTTAAAGGGGTATCTTTAGAAAACCCAGCCACGGTAATAGAACTTTGTAATGCGCTTAACAATATGGTTGAGAACATGACAATGTTAAACCAAAAGGAGTACTTGATGGATCAGAGGCTTCTTACGGATTTAATCTCGAAGCTTTCTCCTGAACTTAAAACTCGGTGGCTTCGAGAGTCCCTCAACGATGAAGGTGGCAAGGTTAAAAATTTTTCAGATTTTGCCAAATGGCTAAAACCAACAGAAGACGTAGCAATTACGCTCGTCGCTATGGAAGGGCAAAAGGAAAGATCGACAAGACTAAATGCTCATTTTTCAACTAGTCGCCAAAATTCCAAGGGTTGCCTAATTTGCAGTCGTCCGCACGAAACGACGTCTTGCTATAAACTAAAAAATGCTCCTGTAAATGAGCGATGGAAAGTTTTGAAGGGAAAGAATGTGTGTACTAACTGTTGCAAGTTCACCAACCATACAGCCATCAACTGTCGGTCAAATCCACAATGCACAGTTGACGGTTGTGGCCGACGGCACCACGTCATATTACATGAGGAGAGAACCAACCACCAGATTGTCGAATCTTCAAGGGGGCGTTTAAACTTTCATCAAAATTCCGAACAATATCTGTTCCAAGTTCTCCCAATAACCGTTTATAGTGGAGATACTTCTATCAAGACGTACGCGCTAATTGATCCTGGTTCCTCCACTAGTCTCATGACAGAAGACTTGAGGCGTAAACTAAACGTCTACGGACCAAGAAAACCTCTAACGCTTTCCTGGACGAATGGCTGCCACCAAGTGGAAGCTGAAAGCATGCCAGTGGCGCTCAAATTAAGAGGACCTAATGGTAGGATGCTCTGCATCAAAAACATTAGAACTGTGAATGAACTTGATCTCCCAACACAGAGCATGAACGTTAGTGCCCTAAAGAGAAAATTTTCTCACTTAAAGGCGGTGAACATAGCAGGCTATGAAAACGCTAAACCCGCCGTCCTGCTAGGCCTCCCACATGCATATTATACTCAAGCTATTGAGTCAAAAGCAGGAACACCCGATGAACCAGTGGCGCATAAAACACGCATTGGATGGGTCATTTTTGGAAAATGCAATCATGGAGATACAACAGGGCGACATCACTTGTTCACCGTGCAAGAAAAGAAAGAAGAAGAAGAGAAATCGCTGAGAGAACTTATGAAAGGATTTTTCTCAACGGAGGAATTTGGTGTTAGAGAAAAAAATCCTTACCAAAGTCATGATGATGAAAAGGCTCTCAGAATAATGAGCAGCACCTTAAAGTATAAAAGAGGACAATACGAAATTGGTCTATTGTGGAAAGACTCCGATGTATCTCTTCCAAATAGCTACGCACAGGCGTTAAAACGGCTCGAAAGTCAAGAACGCAAAGTGAAAAATAATGATGAAATGAAAGCATGGTATAAAAAACAAATAACCGATTACATTCAGAAAGATTACGCTCGCAAATTAACACCGTTTGAACTTCTAGAAACAAGCTCTAAGATTAACTACATTCCACACTTTGTAGTCGTCAACCTTAACAAACCCATTCCAAAACCTAGGCTAGTTTTTGATTCAGCCGCAAGAAATGAAGGAGTTTCATTAAACTCTACCCTTCTATCCGGACCAGACACCACTACCTCTATCTTTGGAGTATTAATACGTTTTCGCGAATTCCCTATTGCATGTTCTGGAGATATTAAGGAAATGTTTCATCAGATACGGATCCGCGAGGAAGACCAGGTTGCTCAAAGATTCTTATTCAGAGACAACCCGTGCGATGAACCTCAAGTTTATACAATGAATGTAATGACCTTTGGAGCAACATGCTCCCCGGCATGTGCCCAATTTGTTAAGAATCATAACGCCTTGAAATATAAGGATAAGTACCCTAGAGCAGTGGAAGCAATTTTAAAAAATCACTACGTTGACGATTATCTTGATAGTTTTCGTACTATTAATGATGCAATCCAAACCATCAACGAAGTATGCCTCATACATGACAACGCGCATTTCTTTATAAGAAATTTCGTTTCCAATTGTCACGAGGTAATAAAAAATATTCCGGAAAACAGGTCTTCACAACAAGAGTTACTCCAGATCTCAAATAAGGAGACGAATTTTGAAAAAATTCTGGGACAATACTGGGACAAAACGAGCGATGACATCCCTTGCATCAACCTATCCAAAAGGGAGATGCTTGCCTTTGTGATGAAGATATACGACCCCTTAGGCCAAGTTTCAAACTTTACCATACAAGCAAAGGTAATTATTCAAGAAATTTGGAAAACAGAACTGGATTGGGACAGCCCAGTACCAGAACGCATAATGATACAATGGCTCCAATGGATGGGAAGAATAAAGGAATTGGAGGGCATACAAATTCCAAGATGTTATTCGAAATCTAACGATGTTCAAAAAACTGAAATGCATACTTTCGTTGACGCCTCGGAGAAGGCGTTCGCAGCGGTAGTATATTTGAGAACCTTGAGCAAAACAGGTATAGACGTAAATATAATAGCAGCAAAAACCAGAGTGGCACCAATAAAGCCACTTTCAATTCCAAGGTTGGAGCTGCAAGCAGCAGTTCTCGGAACTAGGCTCGCTGAAACTGTCAAAAAGGAGATGAGAATCAAAACTGAACAAGATTACTTTTGGACAGACTCCAAAACCGTCTTAGGATGGATTAACGCCGACCCACAAAAATATAAACAGTTTGTGGCTGTGCGCATTGGAGAAATTCTAGAATGCACCAGCGCTCATCAATGGAAATGGGTCCCCTCCGATAAAAACCCTGCAGATGAAGCTACTAAAGTCACAACAAAGAAATCTATTTGGCTGAATGGGCCAGAATTCTTAAAACAAGAACACATTGAGGGTAAAGACCCAACGCCAATTGTCACACAAGAAGAAATACGTCCAAGCTACACTATCAAAACTGTTGAAAGACAATCATTCGAATTTATAAGAACCGAATGGTGCTCTAATTGGAATAGACTAAAAAGAGCACTTGCAATCAGTCTAAAGTTCATTGATTTATTAAAAAGCAAAGTCCGAGGAACCAAATTTGTACCTATTATACAAAAAACTGATCTTGACGAAGCAGAGAAGCTTCTACTACAAAAGGCTCAATGGGAGATGTACGGAGATGATCTCTTACAACTATCGTTGAATGGTCAAATACCAAAAAATAGCTCTATAAAATCCTTGAACCCGCAAAAAATTGATGGACTGTTACGAGCGAACGGACGATTAGCGAATATTAGTTACCTTAATGATGAAGTAAAACAGCCCATAATTCTGCCTAAGAAGCATCATGTGACAGCATTAATCATAAGCCAATATCATGAGCGCTACAAGCACAAAAAAACAGAAGTAGTTATTGCGGCGATTCGACAAAGGTACTGGGTAATCGACCTCCGTGCCATGGTAAGAAACGTGATCAGCAAATGCCAACACTGCAAAAACGAACGCGCGCGCCCCATTGCCCCAATGATGGCTCCGCTTCCCGAAAGCCGAGCCGCTGTGTTCAAAAAACCCTTCACCCATACAGGTGTAGACTACTTTGGACCTATGCAAGTGACAATCGGAAGAAGAATAGAAAAACGATGGGGAGCGATATTCACATGCATGACAACACGTGCTATACATTTAGAAATCGCTAAAGACTTGACCGCAAATTGCTTCATAATGTGCTTAAAAAATATGCAGCATAGGCGAGGAAAGGTTTGTCACATGTACAGTGACAATGGTACCAACTTTGTTGGGGCAAACAGGCAAATAACGGAAATAATCGAAAGATGTGCAACCGACGGTATCCAATGGCATTTTAATCCCCCGGCTGCGCCTCACTTTGGAGGTGTATGGGAGAGAATGGTTAGAGAGGTCAAGAGCCTGCTGCCAAACAATGAGGTAGATCATCCCAAAAGTTAGAAAGCTTAAGCTTAAGCCGGTATGTGTCAAATAATCGTGCAGATTTCGAGCGGCGAATCGGTAACGGGTTGCATCAATCACATACGGACATAGATTTTTGACATAAAGAATGACATTAGGTATTCTGTACCGAGATTTTCAGGATATTTATTTTTTATTTTAGTTTAAAATTGTATCTACATTTTTTATATACATAGATACTTATAATAATTAACCTTATTTATATATCAGTCAATTGAGCCGTCTCAACAAGAAAAGCCGGTTCAAAACCTTTATGAGCTTGTTAATCCTACTCGGTATTTACATGTCTTTCAAAAGATTGGTTCAAGCATGTTCAAACCGTTTTTTATACTCATACTTATGGGAATACGTAAATACAAGCTAAGAAATTTCCTCAAGTATCGTGAGTCAAAAACAATTTTATGTCATTTATAAAGGATGAAATTCCTTTATTTCAACATTAAAAAAAAACATTCAACTTAAAAAATTATCAATTGTTGAGTCGAGCGAAGAACTCAAGAATTCAATCCGATGCTGACAACTAACCCGTCACCCGTCACGCCACATGTTAAAAAAATCAAAGGATTATATCTCATTCGCGCTTTCGTTCTCATTCGTTTGAATACTGTGATTAAAGAAACATCACAGTTTTGTTGTGTTGTGTAAGTTGTGTTCAAAGTTGAGGCGTTGTAGTTGGTATGCGATCCGTATGTAGCTAAATCTGGTGTATAAATAAAAGGAGAAATCACATGCATGTCGCATTTTCGAGTGTTCAGTGTGTTAACTGACAAACGTTCGAGTTTGAAGCATGATCCTTAGAACAACGTTGCGAATATAGCCGAAGCATTTTACTGTATCAACGATGAAGAACATGGCAAGTGGAAGACACTGATACGGCCGGACTCGAAGAATATAATCCAGATCGTGACGGTCATGGTGCGGCACTAAAAAAACTTTTTTAAACAGTGATTGACCATCGAAGCAGCCTATAATGCTGATAGATTGATGAGAGCTGGACGAATTATTTGCTGGCTTCCCGTCAGTATGGTTATGACGTTCTCATTACGAGCGATGATTGCTGTACCATGAGTAAGCCAGAGATCGAGAAGTATAAGGAACGGACGTTCATGGCTTTGAAGAGAAGAGCTATAACGAACTAACTGGCAACGCTTAGAGTACTGAGGTTTTGTTGAACATGTATTTCCATACACCTTGCGCTGTCGTGTGAAAACTTCGTCGAATCATTCCCCTCGTGCTATAGCTGTATTAAGGAAGGACACCAATCAAAGAAGCATACTTCAGCCAAAGAAATTGTATAGCACTCTCAAGCATCCCATTATCCAAAACTGACAATCCAAATGGTGCAGGTAATTAAGATCTCTGTTTATTCTTAACAGCACATGCTTAATTTTAAAGCAGTCGGTGAATCTCGAATCTAACAGAATGCCAGGGTCTTTTATATAAAATTCCATGTACAACGGTAAACCGCAACGGGTTTAATTAAAGTAAAGGACTACAAAATGTTAGTTACTCTAGATCGCTTAGTTTGGGTTCCGTGTTGTTGAAGTTTGACATCAAACAGTAAAAATGTATAAATGCACGAAACAGTTCCATGAAGTAGAAAGTAATACATCACCATATTTTTTAAAAGGATAGAAGCTACGAGGGTGAGCTAAATTAAATGAGCTTGCGCATCACAACGCAACAACAAACGGTATGTTCATATTCTGTATGCTATTATAATCGAGAGAAATAATCGGAGGACGCAAACTTCGGTTCAGTTTTAAAGCATAATTTATGTTTCGTGTTATTTTCAAGGCAATATTTAAGTGATGTTTAGACTTTGTAAACTGTGAACTGGAAAACTGCAAGTAAATTGAAATAATAATTTACCTTTTTTGATAATTTTTTTTTAACTGATTTTTTTATAAAAATAATAATTGTTAAACACCAGAACACCAGAAATAAAAAAAATAAACTTATTAATAATGCGTATTTATGTATTTTTTTTCCTTTTTTAACATCCTAAGCCTATGGGAAATATGGCCTAACCTAGTTTAAACCTGCTAGAAAAATGCTTTGTTTTGATATTTGTCGAGCAGCTGTCGAGCACTTTCATAAGCAAAACAATCTAACCATCGATTCCCAGGCTTATCTGGCTTGGCAGTTTGTATGGGAAGCTGTAAGCTTATAAGCCTGGAAACGTCAAAACGCATACAAAAAACTGGCTTATCCCGTGATCTACCCCAATGATAGTATGCCGGAAGAAGTACTAAGATCAGCCTTTATCGAGATTGAGTTTATCCTCAATAACAGACCTCTAACCCACATCCCTCTCGAAACTGAAGACGATGAACCTCTTACACCGTTTCACTTCTTGATAGGGTGTTCCGGAGAGGCCGAACCCACACCATCCGGGATTTCAGCAGCTGAAGCTAGCAGAAACAACTGGAAGAAGGCGCAAATTATCACTCAAAAATATTGGGAACGTTGGTTGAAGGAGTACCTCCCAACACTGGCGAAAAGGGAGAAATGGATAGCACGCTCGAACCCAATACAACCAGATGACATAGTAGTCTTCCCTGACGAACAACGCGTAGGCAGGTGGTTAAAGGGACGTGTAGTAGAAGTCTATCCCGCCAAAGACGGACAAGTTAGATCAGCAAAGATTAAGGTTGAAAACGGCGAATATAAACGCCCTGTTATCAATTTAGCGGTGCTAGAAGTAAAAGGGAACGAGAAAAATACAAGCGTACCTTCGTGGGGAGTAAAAAGACCGGTTAACAGCTACATTAAACAATCAGCTGATCACCTAAGAACTCCTCCTGCAAAAAAGAGGAAGCATTTCATAAGACCCTTCAATGGTCCTCTATCTGTTCGTTCTAATTACGCTAATACACCCGATAAGTAATCTATCGGTCCGCCAAATTGAAGAAGCTGGTATATTCTTCGACCACGAAGGAACGCTTCTCCTGAAAAGGGGTGTGTGGGAAACAGCCTTCCACACCAAAATACACCCTGAAAATGACACACAGACTTTACTAACGTTGGAAAAGAAGGTGATCACTGCCTTCAAGGCACTGAGCGACATGGACGCTAACCTTCTAAACATGAAATTGACATTACAACAAAACATTAAACACGCACTTCAACTATCACAGACTGCAGTAAAAAGACGAACCAAACGATCTAGCGGTATATTCGGATTTTTGAAAGGTATTCTTTTTGGAGAGGACGACATTGACGAGCAGTTAGCCGTCTTCAGGGCCTCTGAAGACCAGAAACTAAGACATATATCAGAAGAAATGACGAATAAAATCAAACAAGGTGATATGCTTAGAAGCGAGCTATATATGAAAATAGATCACATGCATGAAGGCATAAAGAGTATAAACAACAGCTTCAATGAAAACAAAAAAAATGTACTTATAAAACATGTCACAGAAACAATAATGCTAGCTGAAAGCATAGTACAACACATTACCACAAAATATCTCGAGTTAGAAATTCACCCCCTTAGTATATTTGAATCAAACAAATAACCGAGAAGATTCAATCAAGGTTACCCAACGGACTTATAATTCTAGACCACCCTCAAATTACGAACAAAGAGATTTGCGAAGGGGAAATAATAGTGCGTATCGTGAACGTCATCGTCTCGCAAGAGAGATTCGAAGTATTCCATATCAGCATCATACCAAACCTAAAGAACCTTACAACTCTGGACTTAGATAAAAACGTAATAGCTATAAACGATATACACTACATATACCCAACAGACATTGCGCGATATAATAGCACTCACCACGTAGCCTCCGATTTAATAGTTAGGAGGGATTTGGATTGTATATCGTCATCGTTCAGACATATAAAAACAGAACGTTTGTGTGGTATAAAACCAATAAAAACCCCAATAACTAAATTTATAAAACTCTCCCAGCCGAACAAAATCCTGTACTATTCGTCTCAACCTAACGATATATACTTTAATTGTAACAAAACGCTAACACAACCCGCGTATCAAGCTGGAGTAATAACACTTAGTCAAGACTGTAAAATTCAGACCAAGAACATAGAAATCCAGCCAACTATGAAAATAGAAACAGTAGAAACGAAAATGTATTTCAAACCACTGGTTAAAATATTGGAATCAAACTTAGAGCCAAACAAAGATACGAATTCTGATCAACTTCACCTCATAATAATTACAAGCGGTATAGCCTGCGCCTCCACTTTAATATTAGGATTAACTGTGGCACTAATTATCAAACAAATACGAGCTAAAGGGTACGCGTTACGCCCTCCACCTTTTAAACCGTCAGAAAGTAGTAACCCCTCTACGAGGAATTACGGGGGTCAGGATGTTGACGACAGCACCGCATGATTGGGTCAACACGGCCGGTCGACGGAACAAAATGCATGCAAGACAACTTTAAAAAACAAACGATATCGAGCAGGATAAAAATGCTGACCGCGATTCGGTCAGCATTAAGTTAAGCAAAACTGAAAATTGTATAAAACTGCTGACCGCGATCGGTCAGCATTAAGTTAAGCAAAACTGAAAATTGTATAAAACTGCTGACCACGATCGGTCAGCAGAAAATTAGTATATAAGCTAGAATAATTCTTTAATAAAGCGACTTTCAAAAAAGAACTCAACAAGAACTAGCGTTTGACTGTTCTCGCCAAGTCGGACGGTAAATCCTCCTGTCTTGGCTCTTTCCCAACGAGTTTAGATTCGTTGTGGAAACTTTACGCAGCTCCATACAAGTTTGACTAGTTACATTGAAATTTTGGTTTGCAGAAAAGTGTCAGAAATCGATCTTGAAATGCACTTTTCATTATTTTGGGGGCTTAAAAATTATGTTTTGGTGAGTTTATGATAAACTGATTTGTCAAAGTCAAGTTTTATTACGCAGCTCCATACAAGTTTGACTAGTTACATTGAAATTTTGGTTTGCAGAAAAGTGTCAGAAATCGATCTTGAAATGCACTTTTCATTATTTTGGGGGCTTAAAAATTATGTTTTGGTGAGTTTATGATAAACTGATTTGTCAAAGTCAAGTTTTATTACGCAGCTCCATACAAGTTTGACTAGTTACATTGAAATTTTGGTTTGCAGAAAAGTGTCAGAAATCGATCTTGAAATGCACTTTTCATTATTTTGGGGGCTTAAAAATTATGTTTTGGTGAGTTTATGATAAACTGATTTGTCAAAGTCAAGTTTCATTACGCAGCTCCATACAAGTTTGACTAGTTACATTGAAATTTTGGTTTGCAGAAAAGTGTCAGAAATCGATCTTGAAATGCACTTTTCATTATTTTGGGGGCTTAAAAATTATGTTTTGGTGAGTTTATGATAAACTGATTTGTCAAAATCAAGTTTTATTACGCAGCTCCATACAAGTTTGACTAGTTACATTGAAATTTTGGTTTGCAGAAAAGGGTCAGAAATCGATCTTGAAATGCACTTTTCATTTTTTTGGGGGCTTAAAAATGATGTTTTGGTGAGTTTATGAAAAACTGATTTGTCAAAGTCGAGTTTTAATAGGCAGTTACACACAAGTTTGACTAGTTACATTGAAATTTTGGTTTGCAGAAAAGGGTCAGAAATCGATCTTGAAATGCACTTTTCATTTTTTTGGGGGCTTAAAAATGATGTTTTGGTGAGTTTATGAAAAACTGATTTGTCAAAGTCGAGTTTTAATAGGCAGTTACACACAAGTTTGACTAGTTACATTGAAATTTTGGTTTGCAGAAAAGTTTAAGATATCGATCTTGGAATGCACTTTTCATTATTTTGGGGGCTTAAAAATGATGTTTTGGTGAGTTTAAGACAAAATGATTTGTCAAAGTCAAGTTTTATTAGGCAGTTCCATAAAAGTTTGACTAGTTACATTGAAATTTTGGTTTGCAGAAAAGTTTCAGAAATCGATCTTGAAATGTACTTTTCATTATTTTGGGGGCTAAAAAATGATGTTTTGGTGAGTTTTTGAAAAAATGACTTGTCAAAGTCGAGTTTTAATAGGCAGTTCCACACAAGTTTGACTAGTTAGATTTAAATTTTGGTTTGCAGAAAAGTTGCAGAAATCGATCTTGAAATGCACTTTTCATTATTTTGGGGGCTTAAAAATGATGTTTTGGTGAGTTTAAGACAAAATGATTTATCAAAGTCAAGTTTTAATAGGCAGTTCCATACAAGTTTGACTAGTTAGATTTAAATTTTGGTTTGCAGAAAAGTTGCAGAAATCGATCTTGAAATGCACTTTTCATTATTTTGGGGGCTTAAAAATGATGTTTTGGTGAGTTTTTGAAAAAATGACTTGTCAAAGTCGAGTTTTAAAAGGCAGTTCCACACAAGTTTGACTAGTTACATTGAAATTTTGGTTTGCAGAAAAGTGTCAGAAATCGATCTTGAAATGCACTTTTCATTATTTTGGGGGCTTAAAAATGATGTTTTGGTGAGTTTATGACAAAATGATTTGTCAAAGTCAAGTTTTATTAGGCAGTTCCATAAAAGTTTGACTAGTTACATTGAAATTTTGGTTTGCAGAAAAGTGTCAGAAATCGATCTTGAAATGCACTTTTCATTATTTTGGGGGCTTAAAAATGATGTTTTGGTGAGTTTATGACAAAATGATTAGTCAAAGTCAAGTTTTAATAGGCAGTTGCATGCAAGTTTTATTAGTAACAATGAAATTATGGTTTGCAGAAAAGTGTCAGAAATCGATCTTGAAATGCACTTTTCATTTTTTTGGGGGCTTAAAAATGATGTTTTGGTGAGTTTATGAAAAACTGATTTGTCAAAGTCTAGTTTTAATAGGCAGTTCCACACAAGTTTGACTAGTTACATTGAAATTTTGGTTTGCAGAAAAGTGTCAGAAATCGATCTTGAAATGCACTTTTCATTATTTTGGGGGCTTAAAAATGATGTTTTGGTGAGTTTATGACAAAATGATTTGTCAAAGTCAAGTTTTATTAGGCAGTTCCATAAAAGTTTGACTAGTTACATTGAAATTTTGGTTTGCAGAAAAGTTTCAGAAATCGATCTTGAAATGTACTTTTCATTATTTTGGGGGCTAAAAAATGATGTTTTGGTGAGTTTTTGAAAAACTGATTTGTCAAAGTCGAGTTTTAAAAGGCAGTTCCACACAAGTTTGACTAGTTAGATTTAAATTTTGGTTTGCAGAAAAGTTGCAGAAATCGATCTTGAAATGCACTTTTCATTATTTTGGGGGCTTAAAAATGATGTTTTGGTGAGTTTTTGAAAAAATGACTTGTCAAAGTCGAGTTTTATTACGCAGCTCCATACAAGTTTGACTAGTTACATTGAAATTTTGGTTTGCAGAAAAGTGTGAGAAATCGATCTTGAAATGCACTTTTCATTATTTTGGGGGCTTAAAAATGATGTTTTGGTGAGTTTAAGACAAAATGATTTATCAAAGTCAAGTTTTATTACGCAGCTCCATACAAGTTTGACTAGTTACATTGAAATTTTGGTTTGCAGAAAAGTTTCAGAAATCGATCTTGAAATGCACTTTTCATTATTTTGGGGGCTTAAAAATGATGTTTTGGTGAGTTTTTGAAAAAATGACTTGTCAAAGTCGAGTTTTAATAGGCAGTTCCACACAAGTTTGACTAGTTACATTGAAATTTTGGTTTGCAGAAAAGTGTCAGAAATCGATCTTGAAATGCACTTTTCATTATTTTGGGGGCTTAAAAATGATGTTTTGGTGAGTTTAAGACAAAATGATTTATCAAAGTCAAGTTTTATTACGCAGCTCCATACAAGTTTGACTAGTTACATTGAAATTTTGGTTTGCAGAAAAGTTTCAGAAATCGATCTTGAAATGCACTTTTCATTATTTTGGGGGCTTAAAAATGATGTTTTGGTGAGTTTTTGAAAAAATGACTTGTCAAAGTCGAGTTTTAATAGGCAGTTCCACACAAGTTTGACTAGTTACATTGAAATTTTGGTTTGCAGAAAAGTGTCAGAAATCGATCTTGAAATGCACTTTTCATTATTTTGGGGGCTTAAAAATGATGTTTTGGTGAGTTTAAGACAAAATGATTTATCAAAGTCAAGTTTTATTACGCAGCTCCATACAAGTTTGACTAGTTAGATTTAAATTTTGGTTTGCAGAAAAGTTGCAGAAATCGATCTTGAAATGCACTTTTCATTATTTTGGGGGCTTAAAAATGATGTTTTGGTGAGTTTTTGAAAAAATGACTTGTCAAAGTCGAGTTTTATTACGCAGCTCCATACAAGTTTGACTAGTTACATTGAAATTTTGGTTTGCAGAAAAGTGTGAGAAATCGATCTTGAAATGCACTTTTCATTATTTTGGGGGCTTAAAAATGATGTTTTGGTGAGTTTAAGACAAAATGATTTATCAAAGTCAAGTTTTATTACGCAGCTCCATACAAGTTTGACTAGTTACATTGAAATTTTGGTTTGCAGAAAAGTTTCAGAAATCGATCTTGAAATGCACTTTTCATTATTTTGGGGGCTTAAAAATGATGTTTTGGTGAGTTTTTGAAAAAATGACTTGTCAAAGTCGAGTTTTAATAGGCAGTTCCACACAAGTTTGACTAGTTACATTGAAATTTTGGTTTGCAGAAAAGTGTGAGAAATCGATCTTGAAATGCACTTTTCATTATTTTGGGGGCTTAAAAATGATGTTTTGGTGAGTTTAAGACAAAATGATTTATCAAAGTCAAGTTTTATTACGCAGCTCCATACAAGTTTGACTAGTTACATTGAAATTTTGGTTTGCAGAAAAGTTTCAGAAATCGATCTTGAAATGCACTTTTCATTATTTTGGGGGCTTAAAAATGATGTTTTGGTGAGTTTTTGAAAAAATGACTTGTCAAAGTCGAGTTTTAATAGGCAGTTCCACACAAGTTTGACTAGTTACATTGAAATTTTGGTTTGCAGAAAAGTGTCAGAAATCGATCTTGAAATGTACTTTTCATTATTTTGGGGGCTAAAAAATGATGTTTTGGTGAGTTTATGACAAAATGATTTGTCAAAGTCGAGTTTTAATAGGCAGTTCCATACAAGTTTGACTAGTTACATTGAAATTTTGGTTTGCAGAAAAGTGTCAGAAATCGATCTTGAAATGCACTTTTCATTATTTTGGGGGCTTAAAAATTATGTTTTGGTGAGTTTATGATAAACTGATTTGTCAAAATCAAGTTTTATTACGCAGCTCCATACAAGTTTGACTAGTTACATTGAAATTTTGTTTTGCAGAAAAGTGTCAGAAATCGATCTTGAAATGCACTTTTCATTATTTTGGGGGCTTAAAAATGATGTTTTGATGAGTTTATGAAAAACTGATTTGTCAAAGTCAAGTTTTATTAGGCAGTTCCACACAAGTTTGACTAGTTACATTGAAATTTTGGTTTGCAGAAAAGTTTCTGAAATCGATCTTAAAATGCAGTTTTCATTATTTTGGGGGCTAAAAAATGATGTTTTGGTGAGTTTATGAAAAACTGATTTGTCAAAGTCGAGTTTTAAAAGGCAGTTCCACACAAGTTTGACTAGTTAGATTTAAATTTTGGTTTGCAGAAAAGTTGCAGAAATCGATCTTGAAATGCACTTTTCATTATTTTGGGGGCTTAAAAATGATGTTTTGGTGAGTTTATGACAAAATGATTTGTCAAAGTCAAGTTTTATTAGGCAGTTCCATAAAAGTTTGACTAGTTACATTGAAATTTTGGTTTGCAGAAAAGTTTCAGAAATCGATCTTGAAATGTACTTTTCATTATTTTGGGGGCTAAAAAATGATGTTTTGGTGAGTTTTTGAAAAAATGACTTGTCAAAGTCGAGTTTTAATAGGCAGTTCCACACAAGTTTGACTAGTTAGATTTAAATTTTGGTTTGCAGAAAAGTTGCAGAAATCGATCTTGAAATGCACTTTTCATTATTTTGGGGGCTTAAAAATGATGTTTTGGTGAGTTTAAGACAAAATGATTTATCAAAGTCAAGTTTTAATAGGCAGTTCCATACAAGTTTGACTAGTTAGATTTAAATTTTGGTTTGCAGAAAAGTTGCAGAAATCGATCTTGAAATGCACTTTTCATTATTTTGGGGGCTTAAAAATTATGTTTTGGTGAGTTTATAATAAACTGATTTGTCAAAGTCAAGTTTTATTAGGCAGTTCCACACAAGTTTGACTAGTTACATTGAAATTTTGGTTTGCAGAAAAGTTTCTGAAATCGATCTTAAAATGCAGTTTTCATTATTTTGGGGGCTAAAAAATGATGTTTTGGTGAGTTTATGAAAAACTGATTTGTCAAAGTCGAGTTTTAAAAGGCAGTTCCACACAAGTTTGACTAGTTAGATTTAAATTTTGGTTTGCAGAAAAGTTGCAGAAATCGATCTTGAAATGCACTTTTCATTATTTTGGGGGCTTAAAAATGATGTTTTGGTGAGTTTATGACAAAATGATTTGTCAAAGTCAAGTTTTAATAGGCAGTTCCATACAAGTTTGGCTAGTTACATTGAAATTTTGGTTTGCAGAAAAGTGTCAGAAATCGATCTTGGAATGCATTTTTCATTGTTTTGGGGGCTAAAAAATGATGTTTTGGTGAGTTTTTGAAAAAATGACTTGTCAAAGTCGAGTTTTAAAAGGCAGTTCCACACAAGTTTGACTAGTTACATTGAAATTTTGGTTTGCAGAAAAGTGTCAGAAATCGATCTTGAAATGCACTTTTCATTATTTTGGGGGCTTAAAAATGATGTTTTGGTGAGTTTATGACAAAATGATTTGTCAAAGTCAAGTTTTATTAGGCAGTTCCATAAAAGTTTGACTAGTTACATTGAAATTTTGGTTTGCAGAAAAGTTTCAGAAATCGATCTTGAAATGTACTTTTCATTATTTTGGGGGCTAAAAAATGATGTTTTGGTGAGTTTTTGAAAAACTGATTTGTCAAAGTCGAGTTTTAAAAGGCAGTTCCACACAAGTTTGACTAGTTAGATTTAAATTTTGGTTTGCAGAAAAGTTGCAGAAATCGATCTTGAAATGCACTTTTCATTATTTTGGGGGCTTAAAAATGATGTTTTGGTGAGTTTTTGAAAAAATGACTTGTCAAAGTCGAGTTTTAAAAGGCAGTTCCACACAAGTTTGACTAGTTAGATTGAAATTTTGGTTTGCAGAAAAGTGTCAGAAATCGATCTTGAAATGTACTTTTCATTATTTTGGGGGCTTAAAAATGATGTTTTGGTGAGTTTAAGACAAAATGATTTATCAAAGTCAAGTTTTATTACGCAGCTCCATACAAGTTTGACTAGTTACATTGAAATTTTGGTTTGCAGAAAAGTTTCAGAAATCGATCTTGAAATGCACTTTTCATTATTTTGGGGGCTTAAAAATGATGTTTTGGTGAGTTTTTGAAAAAATGACTTGTCAAAGTCGAGTTTTAATAGGCAGTTCCACACAAGTTTGACTAGTTAGATTGAAATTTTGGTTTGCAGAAAAGGGTCAGAAATCGATCTTGGAATGCACTTTTCATTGTTTTGGGGGCTAAAAAATGATGTTTTGGTGAGTTTATGAAAAACTGATTTGTCAAAGTCGAGTTTTAAAAGGCAGTTCCACACAAGTTTGACTAGTTACATTGAAATTTTGGTTTGCAGAAAAGTTTCAGAAATCGATCTTGAAATGCACTTTTCATTATTTTGGGGGCTTAAAAATGATGTTTTGATGAGTTTATGAAAAACTGATTTGTCAAAGTCAAGTTTTATTAGGCAGTTCCACACAAGTTTGACTAGTTACATTGAAATTTTGGTTTGCAGAAAAGTTTCAGAAATCGATCTTGAAATGTACTTTTCATTATTTTGGGGGCTAAAAAATGATGTTTTGGTGAGTTTTTGAAAAAATGACTTGTCAAAGTCGAGTTTTAATAGGCAGTTCCACACAAGTTTGACTAGTTAGATTTAAATTTTGGTTTGCAGAAAAGTTGCAGAAATCGATCTTGAAATGCACTTTTCATTATTTTGGGGGCTTAAAAATGATGTTTTGGTGAGTTTAAGACAAAATGATTTATCAAAGTCAAGTTTTAATAGGCAGTTCCATACAAGTTTGACTAGTTAGATTTAAATTTTGGTTTGCAGAAAAGTGTCAGAAATCGATCTTGAAATGCACTTTTCATTATTTTGGGGGCTTAAAAATGATGTTTTGGTGAGTTTTTGAAAAAATGACTTGTCAAAGTCGAGTTTTAAAAGGCAGTTCCACACAAGTTTGACTAGTTACATTGAAATTTTGGTTTGCAGAAAAGTGTCAGAAATCGATCTTGAAATGCACTTTTCATTATTTTGGGGGCTTAAAAATTATGTTTTGGTGAGTTTATGATAAACTGATTTGTCAAAGTCAAGTTTTATTAGGCAGTTCCACACAAGTTTGACTAGTTACATTGAAATTTTGTTTTGCAGAAAAGTGTCAGAAATCGATCTTGAAATGCACTTTTCATTATTTTGGGGGCTTAAAAATGATGTTTTGATGAGTTTATGAAAAACTGATTTGTCAAAGTCAAGTTTTATTAGGCAGTTCCACACAAGTTTGACTAGTTACATTGAAATTTTGGTTTGCAGAAAAGTTTCAGAAATCGATCTTGAAATGTACTTTTCATTATTTTGGGGGCTAAAAAATGATGTTTTGGTGAGTTTTTGAAAAACTGATTTGTCAAAGTCGAGTTTTAAAAGGCAGTTCCACACAAGTTTGACTAGTTAGATTTAAATTTTGGTTTGCAGAAAAGTTGCAGAAATCGATCTTGAAATGCACTTTTCATTATTTTGGGGGCTTAAAAATGATGTTTTGGTGAGTTTTTGAAAAAATGACTTGTCAAAGTCGAGTTTTAAAAGGCAGTTCCACACAAGTTTGACTAGTTAGATTGAAATTTTGGTTTGCAGAAAAGTGTCAGAAATCGATCTTGAAATGTACTTTTCATTATTTTGGGGGCTTAAAAATGATGTTTTGGTGAGTTTAAGACAAAATGATTTATCAAAGTCAAGTTTTATTACGCAGCTCCATACAAGTTTGACTAGTTACATTGAAATTTTGGTTTGCAGAAAAGTTTCAGAAATCGATCTTGAAATGCACTTTTCATTATTTTGGGGGCTTAAAAATGATGTTTTGGTGAGTTTTTGAAAAAATGACTTGTCAAAGTCGAGTTTTAATAGGCAGTTTCCACGCAAGTTTGACTAGTTAGATTGAAATTTTGGTTTGCAGAAAAGGGTCAGAAATCGATCTTGGAATGCACTTTTCATTGTTTTGGGGGCTAAAAAATGATGTTTTGGTGAGTTTATGAAAAACTGATTTGTCAAAGTCGAGTTTTAAAAGGCAGTTCCACACAAGTTTGACTAGTTACATTGAAATTTTGGTTTGCAGAAAAGTGTCAGAAATCGATCTTGAAATGTACTTTTCATTATTTTGGGGGCTTAAAAATGATGTTTTGGTGAGTTTATGACAAAATGATTTGTCAAAGTCAAGTTTTATTAGGCAGTTCCATAAAAGTTTGACTAGTTACATTGAAATTTTGGTTTGCAGAAAAGTTTCAGAAATCGATCTTGAAATGTACTTTTCATTATTTTGGGGGCTAAAAAATGATGTTTTGGTGAGTTTTTGAAAAAATGACTTGTCAAAGTCGAGTTTTAATAGGCAGTTCCACACAAGTTTGACTAGTTAGATTTAAATTTTGGTTTGCAGAAAAGTTGCAGAAATCGATCTTGAAATGCACTTTTCATTATTTTGGGGGCTTAAAAATGATGTTTTGGTGAGTTTAAGACAAAATGATTTATCAAAGTCAAGTTTTAATAGGCAGTTCCATACAAGTTTGACTAGTTACATTGAAATTTTGGTTTGCAGAAAAGTTTCAGAAATCGATCTTGGAATGCACTTTTCATTGTTTTGGGGGCTAAAAAATGATGTTTTGGTGAGTTTATGAAAAACTGATTTGTCAAAGTCGAGTTTTAAAAGGCAGTTCCACACAAGTTTGACTAGTTAGATTTAAATTTTGGTTTGCAGAAAAGTTGCAGAAATCGATCTTGAAATGCACTTTTCATTATTTTGGGGGCTTAAAAATGATGTTTTGGTGAGTTTAAGACAAAATGATTTATCAAAGTCAAGTTTTAATAGGCAGTTCCATACAAGTTTGACTAGTTACATTGAAATTTTGGTTTGCAGAAAAGTTTCAGAAATCGATCTTGGAATGCACTTTTCATTGTTTTGGGGGCTAAAAAATGATGTTTTGGTGAGTTTATGAAAAACTGATTTGTCAAAGTCGAGTTTTAAAAGGCAGTTCCACACAAGTTTGACTAGTTACATTGAAATTTTGGTTTGCAGAAAAGTTTCAGAAATCGATCTTGAAATGTACTTTTCATTATTTTGGGGGCTAAAAAATGATGTTTTGGTGAATTTTTGAAAAAATGACTTGTCAAAGTCGAGTTTTAATAGGCAGTTCCACACAAGTTTGACTAGTTACATTGAAATTTTGGTTTGCAGAAAAGTTTCAGAAATCGATCTTGGAATGCACTTTTCATTGTTTTGGGGGCTAAAAAATGATGTTTTGGTGAGTTTATGAAAAACTGATTTGTCAAAGTCGAGTTTTAAAAGGCAGTTCCACACAAGTTTGACTAGTTAGATTTAAATTTTGGTTTGCAGAAAAGTTGCAGAAATCGATCTTGAAATGCACTTTTCATTATTTTGGGGGCTTAAAAATGATGTTTTGGTGAGTTTTTGAAAAAATGACTTGTCAAAGTCGAGTTTTAAAAGGCAGTTCCACACAAGTTTGACTAGTTACATTGAAATTTTGGTTTGCAGAAAAGTTTCAGAAATCGATCTTGGAATGCACTTTTCATTGTTTTGGGGGCTAAAAAATGATGTTTTGGTGAGTTTATGAAAAACTGATTTGTCAAAGTCGAGTTTTAAAAGGCAGTTCCACACAAGTTTGACTAGTTACATTGAAATTTTGGTTTGCAGAAAAGTTTCAGAAATCGATCTTGAAATGTACTTTTCATTATTTTGGGGGCTAAAAAATGATGTTTTGGTGAGTTTTTGAAAAAATGACTTGTCAAAGTCGAGTTTTAATAGGCAGTTCCACACAAGTTTGACTAGTTAGATTTAAATTTTGGTTTGCAGAAAAGTTGCAGAAATCGATCTTGAAATGCACTTTTCATTATTTTGGGGGCTTAAAAATGATGTTTTGGTGAGTTTAAGACAAAATGATTTATCAAAGTCAAGTTTTAATAGGCAGTTCCATACAAGTTTGACTAGTTACATTGAAATTTTGGTTTGCAGAAAAGTTTCAGAAATCGATCTTGGAATGCACTTTTCATTGTTTTGGGGGCTAAAAAATGATGTTTTGGTGAGTTTATGAAAAACTGATTTGTCAAAGTCGAGTTTTAAAAGGCAGTTCCACACAAGTTTGACTAGTTAGATTTAAATTTTGGTTTGCAGAAAAGTTGCAGAAATCGATCTTGAAATGCACTTTTCATTATTTTGGGGGCTTAAAAATGATGTTTTGGTGAGTTTTTGAAAAAATGACTTGTCAAAGTCGAGTTTTAAAAGGCAGTTCCACACAAGTTTGACTAGTTAGATTTAAATTTTGGTTTGCAGAAAAGTTGCAGAAATCGATCTTGAAATGCACTTTTCATTATTTTGGGGGCTTAAAAATGATGTTTTGGTGAGTTTAAGACAAAATGATTTATCAAAGTCAAGTTTTAATAGGCAGTTCCATACAAGTTTGACTAGTTACATTGAAATTTTGGTTTGCAGAAAAGTTTCAGAAATCGATCTTGGAATGCACTTTTCATTGTTTTGGGGGCTAAAAAATGATGTTTTGGTGAGTTTATGAAAAACTGATTTGTCAAAGTCGAGTTTTAAAAGGCAGTTCCACACAAGTTTGACTAGTTAGATTTAAATTTTGGTTTGCAGAAAAGTTGCAGAAATCGATCTTGAAATGCACTTTTCATTATTTTGGGGGCTTAAAAATGATGTTTTGGTGAGTTTTTGAAAAAATGACTTGTCAAAGTCGAGTTTTAAAAGGCAGTTCCACACAAGTTTGACTAGTTACATTGAAATTTTGGTTTGCAGAAAAGTTTCAGAAATCGATCTTGAAATGTACTTTTCATTATTTTGGGGGCTAAAAAATGATGTTTTGGTGAATTTTTGAAAAAATGACTTGTCAAAGTCGAGTTTTAATAGGCAGTTCCACACAAGTTTGACTAGTTACATTGAAATTTTGGTTTGCAGAAAAGTTTCAGAAATCGATCTTGGAATGCACTTTTCATTGTTTTGGGGGCTAAAAAATGATGTTTTGGTGAGTTTATGAAAAACTGATTTGTCAAAGTCGAGTTTTAAAAGGCAGTTCCACACAAGTTTGACTAGTTAGATTTAAATTTTGGTTTGCAGAAAAGTTGCAGAAATCGATCTTGAAATGCACTTTTCATTATTTTGGGGGCTTAAAAATGATGTTTTGGTGAGTTTTTGAAAAAATGACTTGTCAAAGTCGAGTTTTAAAAGGCAGTTCCACACAAGTTTGACTAGTTACATTGAAATTTTGGTTTGCAGAAAAGTTTCAGAAATCGATCTTGAAATGCACTTTTCATTATTTTGGGGGCTTAAAAATGATGTTTTGGTGAGTTTTTGAAAAAATGACTTGTCAAAGTCGAGTTTTAATAGGCAGTTCCACACAAGTTTGACTAGTTACATTGAAATTTTGGTTTGCAGAAAAGTGTCAGAAATCGATCTTGAAATGCACTTTTCATTATTTTGGGGGCTTAAAAATGATGTTTTGGTGAGTTTTTGAAAAAATGACTTGTCAAAGTCGAGTTTTAATAGGCAGTTCCACACAAGTTTGACTAGTTAGATTGAAATTTTGGTTTGCAGAAAAGGGTCAGAAATCGATCTTGGAATGCACTTTTCATTGTTTTGGGGGCTAAAAAATGATGTTTTGGTGAGTTTATGAAAAACTGATTTGTCAAAGTCGAGTTTTAAAAGGCAGTTCCACACAAGTTTGACTAGTTACATTGAAATTTTGGTTTGCAGAAAAGTGTCAGAAATCGATCTTGAAATGTACTTTTCATTATTTTGGGGGCTAAAAAATGATGTTTTGGTGAGTTTATGATAAACTGATTTGTCAAAGTCAAGTTTTATTACGCAGCTCCATACAAGTTTGACTAGTTACATTGAAATTTTGGTTTGCAGAAAAGTGTCAGAAATCGATCTTGAAATGCACTTTTCATTATTTTGGGGGCTTAAAAATTATGTTTTGGTGAGTTTATGATAAACTGATTTGTCAAAATCAAGTTTTATTACGCAGCTCCATACAAGTTTGACTAGTTACATTGAAATTTTGTTTTGCAGAAAAGTGTCAGAAATCGATCTTGAAATGCACTTTTCATTATTTTGGGGGCTTAAAAATGATGTTTTGGTGAGTTTATGAAAAACTGATTTGTCAAAGTCAAGTTTTAATAGGCAGTTCCGTACAAGTTTGACTAGTTACATTGAAATTTTGGTTTGCAGAAAAGGGTCAGAAATCGATCTTGAAATGCACTTTTCATTTTTTTGGGGGCTTAAAAATGATGTTTTGGTGAGTTTATGAAAAACTGATTTGTCAAAGTCGAGTTTTAATAGGCAGTTACACACAAGTTTGACTAGTTACATTGAAATTTTGGTTTGCAGAAAAGTTTAAGATATCGATCTTGGAATGCACTTTTCATTATTTTGGGGGCTTAAAAATGATGTTTTGGTGAGTTTAAGACAAAATGATTTGTCAAAGTCAAGTTTTATTAGGCAGTTCCATAAAAGTTTGACTAGTTACATTGAAATTTTGGTTTGCAGAAAAGTTTCAGAAATCGATCTTGAAATGTACTTTTCATTATTTTGGGGGCTAAAAAATGATGTTTTGGTGAGTTTTTGAAAAAATGACTTGTCAAAGTCGAGTTTTAATAGGCAGTTCCACACAAGTTTGACTAGTTACATTGAAATTTTGGTTTGCAGAAAAGGGTCAGAAATCGATCTTGAAATGCACTTTTCATTATTTTGGGGGCTTAAAAATGATGTTTTGGTGAGTTTAAGACAAAATGATTTGTCAAAGTCAAGTTTTATTAGGCAGTTCCATACAAGTTTGACTAGTTACATTGAAATTTTGGTTTGCAGAAAAGTGTCAGAAATCGATCTTGAAATGCACTTTTCATTTTTTTGGGGGCTTAAAAATGATGTTTTGGTGAGTTTATGAAAAACTGATTTGTCAAAGTCTAGTTTTAATAGGCAGTTCCACACAAGTTTGACTAGTTACATTGAAATTTTGGTTTGCAGAAAAGTGTCAGAAATCGATCTTGAAATGCACTTTTCATTATTTTGGGGGCTTAAAAATGATGTTTTGGTGAGTTTATGACAAAATGATTTGTCAAAGTCAAGTTTTATTAGGCAGTTCCATAAAAGTTTGACTAGTTACATTGAAATTTTGGTTTGCAGAAAAGTTTCAGAAATCGATCTTGAAATGTACTTTTCATTATTTTGGGGGCTAAAAAATGATGTTTCGGTGAGTTTTTGAAAAAATGACTTGTCAAAGTCAAGTTTTAATAGGCAGTTCCACACAAGTTTGACTAGTTAGATTTAAATTTTGGTTTGCAGAAAAGTTGCAGAAATCGATCTTGAAATGCACTTTTCATTATTTTGGGGGCTTAAAAATGATGTTTTGGTGAGTTTTTGAAAAAATGACTTGTCAAAGTCGAGTTTTATTAGGCAGTTCCACACAAGTTTGACTAGTTACATTGAAATTTTGGTTTGCAGAAAAGTGTCAGAAATCGATCTTGAAATGCACTTTTCATTATTTTGGGGGCTTAAAAATGATGTTTTGGTGAGTTTATGACAAAATGATTTGTCAAAGTCAAGTTTTATTAGGCAGTTCCATAAAAGTTTGACTAGTTACATTGAAATTTTGGTTTGCAGAAAAGTTTCAGAAATCGATCTTGAAATGTACTTTTCATTATTTTGGGGGCTAAAAAATGATGTTTCGGTGAGTTTTTGAAAAAATGACTTGTCAAAGTCAAGTTTTAATAGGCAGTTCCACACAAGTTTGACTAGTTAGATTGAAATTTTGGTTTGCAGAAAAGTGTCAGAAATCGATCTTGAAATGTACTTTTCATTATTTTGGGGGCTTAAAAATGATGTTTTGGTGAGTTTAAGACAAAATGATTTATCAAAGTCAAGTTTTATTACGCAGCTCCATACAAGTTTGACTAGTTACATTGAAATTTTGGTTTGCAGAAAAGTTTCAGAAATCGATCTTGAAATGCACTTTTCATTATTTTGGGGGCTTAAAAATGATGTTTTGGTGAGTTTTTGAAAAAATGACTTGTCAAAGTCGAGTTTTAATAGGCAGTTCCACACAAGTTTGACTAGTTAGATTGAAATTTTGGTTTGCAGAAAAGGGTCAGAAATCGATCTTGGAATGCACTTTTCATTGTTTTGGGGGCTAAAAAATGATGTTTTGGTGAGTTTATGAAAAACTGATTTGTCAAAGTCGAGTTTTAAAAGGCAGTTCCACACAAGTTTGACTAGTTACATTGAAATTTTGGTTTGCAGAAAAGTTTCAGAAATCGATCTTGAAATGCACTTTTCATTATTTTGGGGGCTTAAAAATGATGTTTTGGTGAGTTTTTGAAAAAATGACTTGTCAAAGTCGAGTTTTAATAGGCAGTTCCACACAAGTTTGACTAGTTAGATTGAAATTTTGGTTTGCAGAAAAGGGTCAGAAATCGATCTTGGAATGCACTTTTCATTGTTTTGGGGGCTAAAAAATGATGTTTTGGTGAGTTTATGAAAAACTGATTTGTCAAAGTCGAGTTTTAAAAGGCAGTTCCACACAAGTTTGACTAGTTACATTGAAATTTTGGTTTGCAGAAAAGTGTCAGAAATCGATCTTGAAATGTACTTTTCATTATTTTGGGGGCTAAAAAATGATGTTTTGGTGAGTTTATGACAAAATGATTTGTCAAAGTCGAGTTTTAATAGGCAGTTCCATACAAGTTTGACTAGTTACATTGAAATTTTGGTTTGCAGAAAAGTGTCAGAAATCGATCTTGAAATGCACTTTTCATTGTTTTGGGGGCTAAAAAATGATGTTTTGGTGAGTTTATGAAAAACTGATTTGTCAAATTCGAGTTTTAATAGGCAGTTCCACACAAGTTTGACTAGTTACATTGAAATTTTGGTTTGCAGAAAAGTGTCAGAAATCGATCTTGAAATGCACTTTTCATTATTTTGGGGGCTTAAAAATGATGTTTTGGTGAGTTTATGACAAAATGATTTGTCAAAGTCAAGTTTTATTAGGCAGTTCCATAAAAGTTTGACTAGTTACATTGAAATTTTGGTTTGCAGAAAAGTTGCAGAAATCGATCTTGAAATGCACTTTTCATTATTTTGGGGGCTTAAAAATGATGTTTTGGTGAGTTTATGACAAAATGATTTGTCAAAGTCGAGTTTTAAAAGGCAGTTCCATACAAGTTTGACTAGTTACATTGAAATTTTGGTTTGCAGAAAAGTGTCAGAAATCGATCTTGAAATGTACTTTTCATTATTTTGGGGGCTAAAAAATGATGTTTTGGTGAGTTTATGATAAACTGATTTGTCAAAGTCAAGTTTTAATAGGCAGTTCCACACAAGTTTGACTAGTTACAATGAAATTTTGGTTTGCAGAAAAGTGTCAGAAATCGATCTTGGAATGCACTTTTCATTGTTTTGGGGGCTAAAAAATGATGTTTTGGTGAGTTTATGAAAAACTGATTTGTCAAATTCGAGTTTTAATAGGCAGTTCCACACAAGTTTGACTAGTTACATTGAAATTTTGGTTTGCAGAAAAGTTTCAGAAATCGATCTTGAAATGCACTTTTCATTATTTTGGGGGCTTAAAAATGATGTTTTGGTGAGTTTATGAAAAGCTGATTTGTCAAAGTCAAGTTTTATTACGCAGTTCCATACAAGTTTGACTAGTTACATTGAAATTTTGGTTTGCAGAAAAGTTTCAGAAATCAATCTTGAAATGCACTTTTCATTATTTTGGGGGCTAAAAAATGATGTTTTGGTGAGTTTATGACAAAATGATTTGTCAAAGTCAAGTTTTATTAGGCAGTTCCATACAAGTTTGACTAGTTACATTGAAATTTTGTTTTGCAGAAAAGTTTCAGAAATCGATCTTGGAATGCACTTTTCATTGTTTTGGGGGCTAAAAAATGATGTTTTGGTGAGTTTTTGAAAAAATGACTTGTCAAAGTCGAGTTTTAATAGGCAGCTTGCATACAAGTTTGACTAGTTACTTAGAAATTTTGGTTTGCAGAAAAGTGTCAGAAATCGATCTTGAAATGCACTTTTCATTATTTTGGGGGCTTAAAAATGATGTTTTGGTGAGTTTATGACAAAATGATTTGTCAAAGTCAAGTTTTATTAGGCAGTTCCATAAAAGTTTGACTAGTTACATTGAAATTTTGGTTTGCAGAAAAGTTTCAGAAATCGATCTTGAAATGTACTTTTCATTATTTTGGGGGCTAAAAAATGATGTTTTGGTGAGTTTTTGAAAAAATGACTTGTCAAAGTCGAGTTTTAATAGGCAGTTCCACACAAGTTTGACTAGATACATTGAAATTTTGGTTTGCAGAAAAGTGTCAGAAATCGATCTTGAAATGCACTTTTCATTATTTTGGGGGCTTAAAAATGATGTTTTGGTGAGTTTATGACAAAATGATTTGTCAAAGTCAAGTTTTATTAGGCAGTTCCATAAAAGTTTGACTAGTTACATTGAAATTTTGGTTTGCAGAAAAGTTTCAGAAATCGATCTTGAAATGTACTTTTCATTATTTTGGGGGCTAAAAAATGATGTTTTGGTGAGTTTTTGAAAAAATGACTTGTCAAAGTCGAGTTTTAATAGGCAGTTCCACACAAGTTTGACTAGTTACATTGAAATTTTGGTTTGCAGAAAAGTTTCAGAAATCGATCTTGGAATGCACTTTTCATTGTTTTGGGGGCTAAAAAATGATGTTTTGGTGAGTTTATGAAAAACTGATTTGTCAAAGTCGAGTTTTAAAAGGCAGTTCCACACAAGTTTGACTAGTTACATTGAAATTTTGGTTTGCAGAAAAGTTGCAGAAATCGATCTTGAAATGCACTTTTCATTATTTTGGGGGCTTAAAAATGATGTTTTGGTGAGTTTTTGAAAAAATGACTTGTCAAAGTCGAGTTTTAAAAGGCAGTTCCACACAAGTTTGACTAGTTAGATTGAAATTTTGGTTTGCAGAAAAGTTTCAGAAATCGATCTTGGAATGCACTTTTCATTGTTTTGGGGGCTAAAAAATGATGTTTTGGTGAGTTTATGAAAAACTGATTTGTCAAAGTCAAGTTTTAAAAGGCAGTTCCACACAAGTTTGACTAGTTAGATTGAAATTTTGGTTTGCAGAAAAGTTTCAGAAATCGATCTTGAAATGTACTTTTCATTATTTTGGGGGCTAAAAAATGATGTTTTGGTGAGTTTTTGAAAAAATGACTTGTCAAAGTCGAGTTTTAATAGGCAGTTCCACACAAGTTTGACTAGTTACATTGAAATTTTGGTTTGCAGAAAAGTTTCAGAAATCGATCTTGGAATGCACTTTTCATTGTTTTGGGGGCTAAAAAATGATGTTTTGGTGAGTTTATGAAAAACTGATTTGTCAAAGTCGAGTTTTAAAAGGCAGTTCCACACAAGTTTGACTAGTTAGATTTAAATTTTGGTTTGCAGAAAAGTTGCAGAAATCGATCTTGAAATGCACTTTTCATTATTTTGGGGGCTTAAAAATGATGTTTTGGTGAGTTTTTGAAAAAAATGACTTGTCAAAGTCGAGTTTTAAAAGGCAGTTCCACACAAGTTTGACTAGTTACATTGAAATTTTGGTTTGCAGAAAAGTTTCAGAAATCGATCTTGAAATGCACTTTTCATTATTTTGGGGGCTTAAAAATGATGTTTTGGTGAGTTTTTGAAAAAATGACTTGTCAAAGTCGAGTTTTAAAAGGCAGTTCCACACAAGTTTGACTAGTTAGATTGAAATTTTGGTTTGCAGAAAAGGGTCAGAAATCGATCTTGGAATGCACTTTTCATTGTTTTGGGGGCTAAAAAATGATGTTTGGTGAGTTTATGAAAAACTGATTTGTCAAAGTCGAGTTTTAAAAGGCAGTTCCACACAAGTTTGACTAGTTACATTGAAATTTTGGTTTGCAGAAAAGTTGCAGAAATCGATCTTGAAATGCACTTTTCATTATTTTGGGGGCTTAAAAATGATGTTTTGGTGAGTTTATGACAAAATGATTTGTCAAAGTCAAGTTTTATTAGGCAGTTCCATACAAGTTTGGCTAGTTACATTGAAATTTTGGTTTGCAGAAAAGTGTCAGAAATCGATCTTGAAATGTACTTTTCATTATTTTGGGGGCTAAAAAATGATGTTTTGGTGAGTTTATGATAAACTGATTTGTCAAAGTCAAGTTTTAATAGGCAGTTCCACACAAGTTTGACTAGTTACAATGAAATTTTGGTTTGCAGAAAAGTGTCAGAAATCGATCTTGGAATGCACTTTTCATTGTTTTGGGGGCTAAAAAATGATGTTTTGGTGAGTTTTTGAAAAAATGACTTGTCAAAGTCGAGTTTTAATAGGCAGTTCCACACAAGTTTGACTAGTTACATTGAAATTTTGGTTTGCAGAAAAGTTTCAGAAATCGATCTTGGAATGCACTTTTCATTGTTTTGGGGGCTAAAAAATGATGTTTTGGTGAGTTTATGAAAAACTGATTTGTCAAAGTCGAGTTTTAAAAGGCAGTTCCACACAAGTTTGACTAGTTAGATTTAAATTTTGGTTTGCAGAAAAGTTGCAGAAATCGATCTTGAAATGCACTTTTCATTATTTTGGGGGCTTAAAAATGATGTTTTGGTGAGTTTTTGAAAAACTGATTTGTCAAAGTCGAGTTTTAAAAGGCAGTTCCACACAAGTTTGACTAGTTACATTGAAATTTTGGTTTGCAGAAAAGTTGCAGAAATCGATCTTGAAATGCACTTTTCATTATTTTGGGGGCTTAAAAATGATGTTTTGGTGAGTTTATGACAAAATGATTTGTCAAAGTCAAGTTTTAATAGGCAGTTCCACACAAGTTTGACTAGTTAGATTGAAATTTTGGTTTGCAGAAAAGGGTCAGAAATCGATCTTGGAATGCACTTTTCATTGTTTTGGGGGCTAAAAAATGATGTTTGGTGAGTTTATGAAAAACTGATTTGTCAAAGTCGAGTTTTAAAAGGCAGTTCCACACAAGTTTGACTAGTTACATTGAAATTTTGGTTTGCAGAAAAGTTGCAGAAATCGATCTTGAAATGCACTTTTCATTATTTTGGGGGCTTAAAAATGATGTTTTGGTGAGTTTATGACAAAATGATTTGTCAAAGTCAAGTTTTAATAGGCAGTTCCACACAAGTTTGACTAGTTAGATTTAAATTTTGGTTTGCAGAAAAGTGTCAGAAATCGATCTTGGAATGCACTTTTCATTGTTTTGGGGGCTAAAAAATGATGTTTTGGTGAGTTTTTGAAAAAATGACTTGTCAAAGTCGAGTTTTAATAGGCAGTTCCACACAAGTTTGACTAGTTACATTGAAATTTTGGTTTGCAGAAAAGTTTCAGAAATCGATCTTGGAATGCACTTTTCATTGTTTTGGGGGCTAAAAAATGATGTTTTGGTGAGTTTATGAAAAACTGATTTGTCAAAGTCGAGTTTTAAAAGGCAGTTCCACACAAGTTTGACTAGTTAGATTTAAATTTTGGTTTGCAGAAAAGTTGCAGAAATCGATCTTGAAATGCACTTTTCATTATTTTGGGGGCTTAAAAATGATGTTTTGGTGAGTTTTTGAAAAACTGATTTGTCAAAGTCGAGTTTTAAAAGGCAGTTCCACACAAGTTTGACTAGTTACATTGAAATTTTGGTTTGCAGAAAAGTTGCAGAAATCGATCTTGAAATGCACTTTTCATTATTTTGGGGGCTTAAAAATGATGTTTTGGTGAGTTTATGACAAAATGATTTGTCAAAGTCAAGTTTTAATAGGCAGTTCCACACAAGTTTGACTAGTTAGATTGAAATTTTGGTTTGCAGAAAAGGGTCAGAAATCGATCTTGGAATGCACTTTTCATTATTTTGGGGGCTTAAAAATGATGTTTTGGTGAGTTTATGACAAAATGATTTGTCAAAGTCAAGTTTTAATAGGCAGTTCCATACAAGTTTGGCTAGTTACATTGAAATTTTGGTTTGCAGAAAAGTGTCAGAAATCGATCTTGAAATGTACTTTTCATTATTTTGGGGGCTAAAAAATGATGTTTTGGTGAGTTTATGATAAACTGATTTGTCAAAGTCAAGTTTTAATAGGCAGTTCCACACAAGTTTGACTAGTTACAATGAAATTTTGGTTTGCAGAAAAGTGTCAGAAATCGATCTTGGAATGCACTTTTCATTGTTTTGGGGGCTAAAAAATGATGTTTTGGTGAGTTTTTGAAAAAATGACTTGTCAAAGTCGAGTTTTAATAGGCAGTTCCACACAAGTTTGACTAGTTACATTGAAATTTTGGTTTGCAGAAAAGTTTCAGAAATCGATCTTGGAATGCACTTTTCATTGTTTTGGGGGCTAAAAAATGATGTTTTGGTGAGTTTATGAAAAACTGATTTGTCAAAGTCGAGTTTTAAAAGGCAGTTCCACACAAGTTTGACTAGTTAGATTTAAATTTTGGTTTGCAGAAAAGTTGCAGAAATCGATCTTGAAATGCACTTTTCATTATTTTGGGGGCTTAAAAATGATGTTTTGGTGGGTCTCTGAAAAAAATGATTTGTCAAAGTCGAGTTTTAAAAGGCAGTTCCACACAAGTTTGACTAGTTACATTGAAATTTTGGTTTGCAGAAAAGTTTCAGAAATCGATCTTGAAATGCACTTTTCATTATTTTGGGGGCTTAAAAATGATGTTTTGGTGAGTTTTTGAAAAAATGACTTGTCAAAGTCGAGTTTTAAAAGGCAGTTCCACACAAGTTTGACTAGTTAGATTGAAATTTTGGTTTGCAGAAAAGGGTCAGAAATCGATCTTGGAATGCACTTTTCATTGTTTTGGGGGCTAAAAAATGATGTTTGGTGAGTTTATGAAAAACTGATTTGTCAAAGTCGAGTTTTAAAAGGCAGTTCCACACAAGTTTGACTAGTTACATTGAAATTTTGGTTTGCAGAAAAGTTGCAGAAATCGATCTTGAAATGCACTTTTCATTATTTTGGGGGCTTAAAAATGATGTTTTGGTGAGTTTATGACAAAATGATTTGTCAAAGTCAAGTTTTAATAGGCAGTTCCATACAAGTTTGGCTAGTTACATTGAAATTTTGGTTTGCAGAAAAGTGTCAGAAATCGATCTTGGAATGCATTTTTCATTGTTTTGGGGGCTAAAAAATGATGTTTTGGTGAGTTTATGAAAAACTGATTTGTCAAATTCGAGTTTTAATAGGCAGTTCCACACAAGTTTGACTAGTTACATTGAAATTTTGGTTTGCAGAAAAGTTTCAGAAATCGATCTTGAAATGCACTTTTCATTATTTTGGGGGCTTCAAAATGATGTTTTGGTGAGTTTATGAAAAGCTGATTTGTCAAAGTCAAGTTTTATTACGCAGTTCCATACAAGTTTGACTAGTTACATTGAAATTTTGGTTTGCAGAAAAGTTTCAGAAATCAATCTTGAAATGCACTTTTCATTATTTTGGGGGCTAAAAAATGATGTTTTGGTGAGTTTATGACAAAATGATTTGTCAAAGTCAAGTTTTATTAGGCAGTTCCATACAAGTTTGACTAGTTACATTGAAATTTTGTTTTGCAGAAAAGTTTCAGAAATCGATCTTGGAATGCATTTTTCATTGTTTTGGGGGCTAAAAATGATGTTTTGGTGAGTTTATGAAAAACTGATTTGTCAAAGTCGAGTTTTAAAAGGCAGTTCCACACAAGTTTGACTAGTTACATTGAAATTTTGGTTTGCAGAAAAGTTTCAGAAATCGATCTTGAAATGCACTTTTCATTATTTTGGGGGCTTAAAAATGATGTTTTGGTGAGTTTTTGAAAAAATGACTTGTCAAAGTCGAGTTTTAATAGGCAGTTACACACAAGTTTGACTAGTTACATTGAAATTCTGGTTTGCAGAAAAGTGTCAGAAATCGATCTTGAAATGCACTTTTCATTATTTTGGGGGCTTAAAAATGATGTTTTGGTAAGTTTAAGACAAAATGATTTGTCAAAGTCAAGTTTTATTACGCAGCTCCATACAAATTAGACTAGTTACATTGAAATTTTGGTTTGCAGAAAAGTGTCAGAAATCGATCTTGAAATGCACTTTTCATTATTTTGGGGGCTTAAAAATGATGTTTTGGTGAGTTTATGATAAACTGATTTGTCAAAGTCAAGTTTTATTACGCAGCTCCATACAAGTTTGACTAGTTACATTGAAATTTTGGTTTGCAGAAAAGTGTCAGAAATCGATCTTGAAATGCACTTTTCATTATTTTGGGGGTTTAAAAATTATGTTTTGGTGAGTTTATGATAAACTGATTTGTCAAAGTCAAGTTTTATTACGCAGCTCCATACAAGTTTGACTAGTTACATTGAAATTTTGGTTTGCAGAAAAGTGTCAGAAATCGATCTTGAAATGCACTTTTCATTATTTTGGGGGCTTAAAAATTATGTTTTGGTGAGTTTATGATAAACTGATTTGTCAAAGTCAAGTTTTATTACGCAGCTCCATACAAGTTTGACTAGTTACATTGAAATTTTGGTTTGCAGAAAAGTTTCAGAAATCGATCTTGAAATGCACTTTTCATTATTTTGGGGGCTTCAAAATGATGTTTTGGTGAGTTTATGAAAAGCTGATTTGTCAAAGTCAAGTTTTATTACGCAGTTCCATACAAGTTTGACTAGTTACATTGAAATTTTGGTTTGCAGAAAAGTGTCAGAAATCGATCTTGAAATGTACTTTTCATTGTTTTGGGGGCTAAAAATGATGTTTTGGTGAGTTTATGAAAAACTGATTTGTCAAAGTCGAGTTTTATTACGCAGCTCCATACAAGTTTGACTAGTTACATTGAAATTTTGGTTTGCAGAAAAGTTTCAGAAATCGATCTTGAAATGCACTTTTCATTATTTTGGGGGCTTAAAAATGATGTTTTGGTGAGTTTATGATAAACTGATTTGTCAAAGTCAAGTTTTATTACGCAGCTCCATACAAGTTTGACTAGTTACATTGAAATTTTGGTTTGCAGAAAAGTGTCAGAAATCGATCTTGAAATGCACTTTTCATTATTTTGGGGGCTTAAAAATGATGTTTTGGTGAGTTTATGATAAACTGATTTGTCAAAGTCAAGTTTTATTACGCAGCTCCATACAAGTTTGACTAGTTACATTGAAATTTTGGTTTGCAGAAAAGTGTCAGAAATCGATCTTGAAATGCACTTTTCATTATTTTGGGGGCTTAAAAATTATGTTTTGGTGAGTTTATGATAAACTGATTTGTCAAAGTCAAGTTTTATTACGCAGCTCCATACAAGTTTGACTAGTTACATTGAAATTTTGGTTTGCAGAAAAGTGTCAGAAATCGATCTTGAAATGCACTTTTCATTATTTTGGGGGTTTAAAAATTATGTTTTGGTGAGTTTATGATAAACTGATTTGTCAAAGTCAAGTTTTATTACGCAGCTCCATACAAGTTTGACTAGTTACATTGAAATTTTGGTTTGCAGAAAAGTTGCAGAAATCGATCTTGAAATGCACTTTTCATTATTTTGGGGGCTTAAAAATGATGTTTTGGTGAGTTTATGATAAACTGATTTGTCAAAGTCAAGTTTTATTACGCAGCTCCATACAAGTTTGACTAGTTACATTGAAATTTTGGTTTGCAGAAAAGTGTCAGAAATCGATCTTGAAATGCACTTTTCATTATTTTGGGGGTTTAAAAATTATGTTTTGGTGAGTTTATGATAAACTGATTTGTCAAAGTCAAGTTTTATTACGCAGCTCCATACAAGTTTGACTAGTTACATTGAAATTTTGGTTTGCAGAAAAGTGTCAGAAATCGATCTTGAAATGCACTTTTCATTATTTTGGGGGCTTAAAAATTATGTTTTGGTGAGTTTATGATAAACTGATTTGTCAAAGTCAAGTTTTATTACGCAGCTCCATACAAGTTTGACTAGTTACATTGAAATTTTGGTTTGCAGAAAAGTTTCAGAAATCGATCTTGAAATGCACTTTTCATTATTTTGGGGGCTTCAAAATGATGTTTTGGTGAGTTTATGAAAAGCTGATTTGTCAAAGTCAAGTTTTATTACGCAGTTCCATACAAGTTTGACTAGTTACATTGAAATTTTGGTTTGCAGAAAAGTGTCAGAAATCGATCTTGAAATGTACTTTTCATTGTTTTGGGGGCTAAAAATGATGTTTTGGTGAGTTTATGAAAAACTGATTTGTCAAAGTCGAGTTTTATTACGCAGCTCCATACAAGTTTGACTAGTTACATTGAAATTTTGGTTTGCAGAAAAGTTTCAGAAATCGATCTTGAAATGCACTTTTCATTATTTTGGGGGCTTAAAAATGATGTTTTGGTGAGTTTATGATAAACTGATTTGTCAAAGTCAAGTTTTATTACGCAGCTCCATACAAGTTTGACTAGTTACATTGAAATTTTGGTTTGCAGAAAAGTGTCAGAAATCGATCTTGAAATGCACTTTTCATTATTTTGGGGGCTTAAAAATTATGTTTTGGTGAGTTTATGATAAACTGATTTGTCAAAGTCAAGTTTTATTACGCAGCTCCATACAAGTTTGACTAGTTACATTGAAATTTTGGTTTGCAGAAAAGTGTCAGAAATCGATCTTGAAATGCACTTTTCATTATTTTGGGGGCTTAAAAATGATGTTTTGGTGAGTTTATGATAAACTGATTTGTCAAAGTCAAGTTTTATTACGCAGCTCCATACAAGTTTGACTAGTTACATTGAAATTTTGGTTTGCAGAAAAGTGTCAGAAATCGATCTTGAAATGCACTTTTCATTATTTTGGGGGCTTAAAAATTATGTTTTGGTGAGTTTATGATAAACTGATTTGTCAAAGTCAAGTTTTATTACGCAGCTCCATACAAGTTTGACTAGTTACATTGAAATTTTGGTTTGCAGAAAAGTGTCAGAAATCGATCTTGAAATGCACTTTTCATTATTTTGGGGGTTTAAAAATTATGTTTTGGTGAGTTTATGATAAACTGATTTGTCAAAGTCAAGTTTTATTACGCAGCTCCATACAAGTTTGACTAGTTACATTGAAATTTTGGTTTGCAGAAAAGTGTCAGAAATCGATCTTGAAATGCACTTTTCATTATTTTGGGGGCTTAAAAATTATGTTTTGGTGAGTTTATGATAAACTGATTTGTCAAAGTCAAGTTTTATTACGCAGCTCCATACAAGTTTGACTAGTTACATTGAAATTTTGGTTTGCAGAAAAGTGTCAGAAATCGATCTTGAAATGCACTTTTCATTATTTTGGGGGTTTAAAAATTATGTTTTGGTGAGTTTATGATAAACTGATTTGTCAAAGTCAAGTTTTATTACGCAGCTCCATACAAGTTTGACTAGTTACATTGAAATTTTGGTTTGCAGAAAAGTTTCAGAAATCGATCTTGAAATGCACTTTTCATTATTTTGGGGGCTTCAAAATGATGTTTTGGTGAGTTTATGATAAACTGATTTGTCAAAGTCAAGTTTTATTACGCAGCTCCATACAAGTTTGACTAGTTACATTGAAATTTTGGTTTGCAGAAAAGTGTCAGAAATCGATCTTGAAAAGCACTTTTCATTATTTTGGGGGCTTCAAAATTATGTTTTGGTGAGTTTATGATAAACTGATTTGTCAAAGTCAAGTTTTATTACGCAGCTCCATACAAGTTTGACTAGTTACATTGAAATTTTGGTTTGCAGAAAAGTGTCAGAAATCGATCTTGAAATGCACTTTTCATTATTTTGGGGGCTTAAAAATTATGTTTTGGTGAGTTTATGAAAAGCTGATTTGTCAAAGTCAAGTTTTATTACGCAGTTCCATACAAGTTTGACTAGTTACATTGAAATTTTGGTTTGCAGAAAAGTGTCAGAAATCGATCTTGAAATGTACTTTTCATTGTTTTGGGGGCTAAAAATGATGTTTTGGTGAGTTTATGAAAAACTGATTTGTCAAAGTCGAGTTTTATTACGCAGCTCCATACAAGTTTGACTAGTTACATTGAAATTTTGGTTTGCAGAAAAGTTTCAGAAATCGATCTTGAAATGCACTTTTCATTATTTTGGGGGCTTAAAAATGATGTTTTGGTGAGTTTATGATAAACTGATTTGTCAAAGTCAAGTTTTATTACGCAGCTCCATACAAGTTTGACTAGTTACATTGAAATTTTGGTTTGCAGAAAAGTGTCAGAAATCGATCTTGAAATGCACTTTTCATTATTTTGGGGGCTTAAAAATTATGTTTTGGTGAGTTTATGATAAACTGATTTGTCAAAGTCAAGTTTTATTACGCAGCTCCATACAAGTTTGACTAGTTACATTGAAATTTTGGTTTGCAGAAAAGTGTCAGAAATCGATCTTGAAATGCACTTTTCATTATTTTGGGGGCTTAAAAATGATGTTTTGGTGAGTTTATGATAAACTGATTTGTCAAAGTCAAGTTTTATTACGCAGCTCCATACAAGTTTGACTAGTTACATTGAAATTTTGGTTTGCAGAAAAGTGTCAGAAATCGATCTTGAAATGCACTTTTCATTATTTTGGGGGCTTAAAAATTATGTTTTGGTGAGTTTATGATAAACTGATTTGTCAAAGTCAAGTTTTATTACGCAGCTCCATACAAGTTTGACTAGTTACATTGAAATTTTGGTTTGCAGAAAAGTGTCAGAAATCGATCTTGAAATGCACTTTTCATTATTTTGGGGGTTTAAAAATTATGTTTTGGTGAGTTTATGATAAACTGATTTGTCAAAGTCAAGTTTTATTACGCAGCTCCATACAAGTTTGACTAGTTACATTGAAATTTTGGTTTGCAGAAAAGTGTCAGAAATCGATCTTGAAATGCACTTTTCATTATTTTGGGGGCTTAAAAATTATGTTTTGGTGAGTTTATGATAAACTGATTTGTCAAAGTCAAGTTTTATTACGCAGCTCCATACAAGTTTGACTAGTTACATTGAAATTTTGGTTTGCAGAAAAGTGTCAGAAATCGATCTTGAAATGCACTTTTCATTATTTTGGGGGTTTAAAAATTATGTTTTGGTGAGTTTATGATAAACTGATTTGTCAAAGTCAAGTTTTATTACGCAGCTCCATACAAGTTTGACTAGTTACATTGAAATTTTGGTTTGCAGAAAAGTTTCAGAAATCGATCTTGAAATGCACTTTTCATTATTTTGGGGGCTTCAAAATGATGTTTTGGTGAGTTTATGATAAACTGATTTGTCAAAGTCAAGTTTTATTACGCAGCTCCATACAAGTTTGACTAGTTACATTGAAATTTTGGTTTGCAGAAAAGTGTCAGAAATCGATCTTGAAATGCACTTTTCATTATTTTGGGGGCTTAAAAATTATGTTTTGGTGAGTTTATGATAAACTGATTTGTCAAAGTCAAGTTTTATTACGCAGCTCCATACAAGTTTGACTAGTTACATTGAAATTTTGGTTTGCAGAAAAGTGTCAGAAATCGATCTTGAAATGCACTTTTCATTATTTTGGGGGTTTAAAAATTATGTTTTGGTGAGTTTATGATAAACTGATTTGTCAAAGTCAAGTTTTATTACGCAGCTCCATACAAGTTTGACTAGTTACATTGAAATTTTGGTTTGCAGAAAAGTTTCAGAAATCGATCTTGAAATGCACTTTTCATTATTTTGGGGGCTTCAAAATGATGTTTTGGTGAGTTTATGAAAAGCTGATTTGTCAAAGTCAAGTTTTATTACGCAGTTCCATACAAGTTTGACTAGTTACATTGAAATTTTGGTTTGCAGAAAAGTTTCAGAAATCGATCTTGGAATGCATTTTTCATTGTTTTGGGGGCTAAAAATGATGTTTTGGTGAGTTTATGAAAAACTGATTTGTCAAAGTCGAGTTTTAAAAGGCAGTTCCACACAAGTTTGACTAGTTACATTGAAATTTTGGTTTGCAGAAAAGTTTCAGAAATCGATCTTGAAATGCACTTTTCATTATTTTGGGGGCTTAAAAATGATGTTTTGGTGAGTTTTTGAAAAAATGACTTGTCAAAGTCGAGTTTTAATAGGCAGTTACACACAAGTTTGACTAGTTACATTGAAATTCTGGTTTGCAGAAAAGTGTCAGAAATCGATCTTGAAATGCACTTTTCATTATTTTGGGGGCTTAAAAATGATGTTTTGGTGAGTTTATGACAAAATGATTTGTCAAAGTCAAGTTTTATTAGGCAGTTCCATACAAGTTTGACTAGTTACATTGAAATTTTGTTTTGCAGAAAAGTTTCAGAAATCGATCTTGGAATGCATTTTTCATTGTTTTGGGGGCTAAAAATGATGTTTTGGTGAGTTTATGAAAAACTGATTTGTCAAAGTCGAGTTTTAAAAGGCAGTTCCACACAAGTTTGACTAGTTACATTGAAATTTTGGTTTGCAGAAAAGTTTCAGAAATCGATCTTGAAATGCACTTTTCATTATTTTGGGGGCTTAAAAATGATGTTTTGGTGAGTTTTTGAAAAAATGACTTGTCAAAGTCGAGTTTTAATAGGCAGTTACACACAAGTTTGACTAGTTACATTGAAATTCTGGTTTGCAGAAAAGTGTCAGAAATCGATCTTGAAATGCACTTTTCATTATTTTGGGGGCTTAAAAATGATGTTTTGGTAAGTTTAAGACAAAATGATTTGTCAAAGTCAAGTTTTATTACGCAGCTCCATACAAATTAGACTAGTTACATTGAAATTTTGGTTTGCAGAAAAGTGTCAGAAATCGATCTTGAAATGCACTTTTCATTATTTTGGGGGCTTAAAAATGATGTTTTGGTGAGTTTATGATAAACTGATTTGTCAAAGTCAAGTTTTATTACGCAGCTCCATACAAGTTTGACTAGTTACATTGAAATTTTGGTTTGCAGAAAAGTGTCAGAAATCGATCTTGAAATGCACTTTTCATTATTTTGGGGGTTTAAAAATTATGTTTTGGTGAGTTTATGATAAACTGATTTGTCAAAGTCAAGTTTTATTACGCAGCTCCATACAAGTTTGACTAGTTACATTGAAATTTTGGTTTGCAGAAAAGTGTCAGAAATCGATCTTGAAATGCACTTTTCATTATTTTGGGGGCTTAAAAATTATGTTTTGGTGAGTTTATGATAAACTGATTTGTCAAAATCAAGTTTTATTACGCAGCTCCATACAAGTTTGACTAGTTACATTGAAATTTTGGTTTGCAGAAAAGTGTCAGAAATCGATCTTGAAATGCACTTTTCATTATTTTGGGGGCTTAAAAATTATGTTTTGGTGAGTTTATGATAAACTGATTTGTCAAAGTCAAGTTTTATTACGCAGCTCCATACAAGTTTGACTAGTTACATTGAAATTTTGGTTTGCAGAAAAGTGTCAGAAATCGATCTTGAAATGCACTTTTCATTATTTTGGGGGTTTAAAAATTATGTTTTGGTGAGTTTATGATAAACTGATTTGTCAAAGTCAAGTTTTATTACGCAGCTCCATACAAGTTTGACTAGTTACATTGAAATTTTGGTTTGCAGAAAAGTGTCAGAAATCGATATTGAAATGCACTTTTCATTATTTTGGGGGCTTAAAAATTATGTTTTGGTGAGTTTATGATAAACTGATTTGTCAAAATCAAGTTTTATTACGCAGCTCCATACAAGTTTGACTAGTTACATTGAAATTTTGGTTTGCAGAAAAGTATCAGAAATCGATCTTGAAATGCACTTTTCATTATTTTGGGGGCTTAAAAATTATGTTTTGGTGAGTTTATGATAAACTGATTTGTCAAAGTCAAGTTTTATTACGCAGCTCCATACAAGTTTGACTAGTTACATTGAAATTTTGGTTTGCAGAAAAGTGTCAGAAATCGATCTTGAAATGCACTTTTCATTATTTTGGGGGCTTAAAAATGATGTTTGGTGAGTTTATTATAAAATGATTTGTCAAAGTCGAGTTTTATTACGCAGCTCCATACAAGTTTGACTAGTTACATTGAAATTTTGGTTTGCAGAAAAGTTTCAGAAATCGATCTTGAAATGCACTTTTCATTATTTTGGGGGCTTAAAAATGATGTTTGGTGAGTTTATGACAAAATTATTTGTCAAAGTCAAGTTTTAATAGGCAGTTCCATACAAGTTTGACTAGTTACATTGAAATTTTGGTTTGCAGAAAAGTGTCAGAAATCGATCTTGAAATGCACTTTTCATTATTTTGGGGGCTTAAAAATTATGTTTTGGTGAGTTTATGATAAACTGATTTGTCAAAGTCAAGTTTTATTACGCAGCTCCATACAAGTTTGACTAGTTACATTGAAATTTCGGTTTGCAGAAAAGTGTCAGAAATCGATCTTGAAATGCACTTTTCATTATTTTGGGGGCTTAAAAATTATGTTTTGGTGAGTTTATGATAAACTGATTTGTCAAAGTCAAGTTTTATTACGCAGCTCCATACAAGTTTGACTAGTTACATTGAAATTTTGGTTTGCAGAAAAGTGTCAGAAATCGATCTTGAAATGCACTTTTCATTATTTTGGGGGCTTAAAAATGATGTTTTGGTGAGTTTATGATAAACTGATTTATCAAAGTCAAGTTTTATTACGCAGCTCCATACAAGTTTGACTAGTTACATTGAAATTTTGGTTTGCAGAAAAGTGTCAGAAATCGATCTTGAAATGCACTTTTCATTATTTTGGGGGCTTAAAAATTATGTTTTGGTGAGTGTGATATCTCAGCGGAACTCTACTGATAGTTAGACTGTCGGTATTTTCTTTAAACGCACAAGAGGTTACTTTATTGATCCAACACTTGCGACTTATCTGTATCGCTATACACATCATACTGATCGTGCGCAGGACCTGCTCCCCGCTTAAGTTCGATTAACGGTACTCTAATTGTCGCCCCGCTGCAACCGCGATATTTCAATTTGTCGCCTCTCACTCTTTCTCTCTTTCGTTCCGATGAAACGGAACATCCTCCCCCCCTACCAGGGGATATTACAGATTCGGCATGGGAAGAAGCGCCAACTTATGTATAGGACGTTTGAATAAACCGTGTTTCGTACGCACGTCCACTACTCGTATCAACCCATCTTCTCCTGGATACACCTTGGAAATTCGTCCTAATTTCCAAAACTGTGGCGGCATGTTGTCTTCCTTCATCAGCACTAGTGCTCCTTCCTTTACATTGTCCCTCTGTTTTGTCCACTTGTGTCTAGTCTGCAGTTCACTTAAATACTCCTTCTGCCATCGCCTCCAGAAGTGCTGTCGAAGTTGTTGAAGCCTCTGCCACTTGTTCAGTCGATTATCTGGAAGATCCAGATATGATGGTTCCGCAACTCCAATCAATGGACGATCGATAGTAAAATGCGCAGGAGTAAGGCAGTCCAGATCATGTGGATCGTTTGAGAGGGCGTATAACGGTCTAGAGTTTAGGATGGCCTCAATTTGACACAGAAGAGTGTAGAAATCGGTGATCGTTAAAGATGCCGACTTATAAACCTTTTTCAATACACTTTTAACACTCTTGACGCCTGCCTCCCAAATCCCTCCAAAATGAGGAGCACCAGGCGGGATCATTCTCCACACAATCTCTCTTTCTTGGCAGAACTGGAAAATATCTTGTCTTGTTGCTTCATTCCTAAACAATTCGTACAACTCACGAAGTTCATTTTTCGCTCCAACAAAATTGGTGGCATTGTCACTGTAAACTTCTTCGGGAATTCCTCTTCTGGACACAAATCGTCTAAAGGCTGAAAGAAACGCACCAGTTGATAAGTCTTCTACAGCTTCCAAATGAATAGCCTTTGTGACCATGCACACAAATACGCATATGTATCCCTTTACAGCAATGACACGACGAATGCCTGATTTTAACATGATTGGCCCAGCGAAATCCAGACCAACTCGTTGAAACGTAGGAGCAGCTGTTACTCGACAGCTTGGTAGATCGCCCATTTGTTGATCCATGGTGCTTGGTCTACTTCTAAAACAAAGAATGCATTCATGCAGCACCTTTCGAACCGTAGATCGAGCATTCACTATCCAGAATTGCTGACGCAGAATTGAAATCACCCCGGATGGGCCTATGTGCAGATTTTCTCGGTGAATTGCTGAAATCAAGCGTCTGGTTACTACATTTCGATGTGGAAGCAGCATTTGATGCTTATTCTCATACGGCAGATCTGCCTTACGTATACGGCCACCAACTCTCAGTACATCACCATCCAGGAATAGGTTGAGATTCCGGTAACGTTGCACAGGTTTGTCACTTTTAACGGCTGATATTACATCTGACAGCTCCTTATGTTGAATAGCACGTACAATCCAACGCGTAGATTCTCGCAGTTCTGCAATTGTTGGGTTTTTCTCATCAATTCGATCACCCTTACGTCGCTTGGCATTCTGTTTGAATCGCACAACATACGCTAATATTCGCTGCGTCTTTCGAAAGGATTTAAACTTTTCCAGAATCGGCAGGGTTTCAGACGGTACTGTGGCGTTGCAGGTAACTTCTTTGCACAGTTCGGGAATCTCTTCATCATTATTAGGATTCCACATCAAGCCTAACGTTTTTATATACTCGTTAGCTTGACAGTCATCGAACCTTGCTAGTGCATCGCGATCTTCGATGGGAATAGATTCCAAAAGCCTTTCGTCGTTAGCTGTCCATTTATGTAGCTTCATACCTGCCGTTTTGAACACTTCGATGATTTGAGATTGCGCCTCATGCACCGTATTAACGTCGTCTGCCCCAAACAAACCATCGTCAACATAGAAATTTTCCTCGATGATTTGACTTGCTAAAGGAAAACGTTCTCTCTCATCACGAGCAAGTTGTAACAGCGTTCGTGTCGCCAAAAAGGGTGCCGCTGCAGTTCCGTACGTAACCGTTGTAAGCTCCAGCACACGCAACGGTTCATGTGATGACGATCTCCAGAATATTCGTTGTAGCGGACTGTCACAGGGATCCACCTTAATCTGTCGAAACATTTTAGCAATATCGGCACTTACCACATAGCGAGGCATTCTAAATCGAAGCTTGATCGAGAGTAAGTCGTGTTGTACCTTGGGTCCAGTCATCATAACGTCATTCAATGACCTTCCGTTAACCTTCGCTGAAGCATCAAAAACCACACGGCATTTTGTGGTGCTTTTATCCGGGTTAAGAACAGCATGATGCGGAAGATACCATTTTCTTGTTGGGGTAACGTCCTTACTTTCGTCGATCACTCTACAATGACCCAAATCTTCGTATTCACGCATAAAAGCCTGGTATTGCGACCGCAACTGTGGGTTTTTCAACAACTTGGTTTCTAACGAATAAAACCTACGCAATGCTACATTTCGCGAAGAACTCAACTGGGTTACCGATTCCTTCAAAGGCAATTTCACAACGTATCTACCAGTGTTGTCACGATAATGTGTTTCGAGAAAATGTTCTTCACAAATTTCGTCCTCAGTTTTCACACAACGCTCGTTTGTCACCTCTTCTATTTCCCAAAACCGTTGCATTGTCGTTTCTAAGCGATCGCTTACTGTCACATGGGTATAAGTTTCTTCTTCCCTTTGTACTTCTGCAACACGTCCTCCTATCACCCATCCAAAACGGGTTTCACTAATCATCGGCATTGTATTTGCTTGCTTTATGGACCTTGACAACACTAATTCCGGGAGACAATCCATGCCCAACAAAATATCTATACTGCCAGGCTTGTTGAAGTTTGGATCAGCTAACAATGATGGATTCGGCAAATTCCACTCGCGTGTATCGAATTGCACAGACGGCATCTTACCCGTTATTTCACGATATACAAAACAAGTAATGCCAATACTAAAATTGGTACATCGGGATTTCACCGTAAACGAACACTTCTGCCTTACAGGCGAGTCAATGTTTCCAATACCTTTTATTGGCACGTTCACCCTTTCCAATTTTAGTCCTAATTTCACTGCAAGTGCTTCGGTAACACAACTAATCTGCGACCCACTGTCCAGCAACGCGCGACACAACAACAACTCTTTGTTCGCTGATTCCGCATAAAGCAAAACAGTTTGCAACAGGACAATACCTTTCGATTTATCTGCATTATCTGCATGCTGGCTCGCGCTCACCCTTTCGGCTTCCCCTTTTGCTTGTTCCGAGTTCTCAGAATTGTTGTTATAATGCAATACTGTGTTGTGCGCTCCCTGACACATACTACACTTCACACGCGATTTACAACGGTTTCTCCAATGGCCCGGTTTTAAACAAATCAAACAAAGCCGTTTTGTCATAACCAATTGCACTCTATTCCTTCCATGTAGTAATAAGAGTTCTGAACACTTATTTGTTTCATGATGTCCTTTGCACAAATTACACGCATTTTCATCAAACAATGTTGAAGCCGCATTGAATTTCATTGGTGCATGTTCGTTGGACCCTGGCTTCTTTGAAAGTAATCGTCCCTTATGACCAGCAGTGACACTTCCCTGGCATCTTTCTAACACCGACACTCTTTCTTTTAGGAAACGCAAGGTTTTTTCATAACTCGGAAGCTCGTTTCTAGGGATGCTAGTTTCCCATATTTTCTTTGTTTCAATATCCAAAGAATTTGCAATTAAATGTATAACCATTGAACACGAAAGACCGGTAAAATCTTCTCCTAAATACTTTAGGTTTTCAACGTGGCTTTCAACTGACTCGACCAAATTACGCAAACCTACATAGCTTTCCTCGGTTAACTTCTTTAAATTAAAAAGTCCACTGATATGTAAGTCCACCATACGACGCTTATTTTCATACCGTTCAGTTAGCAATTGCCACGCACGTTCGTAATTACCGTCATTAATCGTTTTTTCATCTATCACCTTGGCCGCATCACCGATCAACGCCTTTTCCAAGTGATAGAGTTTTAATCGCGAGTTTTCACCACTTTTGTCCACAATGTCCTTGAAGATTGTCTTAAATCGCTCCCACTCCTCATACTTGCCGCTAAACGAAGGAATTGGCCGAGGCAATGGAGCATGCACAATCACTGGTGAGGCACTAGGACCAGGAATTACTGCTTGAGATGCTATGGATTTTGCCGCAAAGGCTTCAGATGCACTCTCTATTTCCATCATCACTGTCTCATGCAGTTTCATCATTTCCTTATACTTGGCGTCATGCACTGCACTATCACTTCCTACAAGCTTTATAATTTCTGTATAATGCTTGTTGTGTGCTTCTAATGCACTATCCGCCTTTTTTCCATATACTTTGCACTGTACCGCAGTCAGCGCCTTTACCTCTTTCTTCGCCAACGAAATGTTATCAAATATGCGAGTTAACTCGTCACATGCAAGGTCACGCATGTGAATGTTTGGCATCGCATCAACATTCACATCCACCGATCCCGGTTCCACGACCGATTTCGCGGCTGGTGTGTGTGGCGTTCGAGGTGTTCGAGTCATGATGAGCGATTACCGAAATCCAGCTACTTGTATATCCGGTTCGAAGGACCAATGTGATATCTCAGCGGAACTCTACTGATAGTTAGACTGTCGGTATTTTCTTTAAACGCACAAGAGGTTACTTTATTGATCCAACACTTGCGACTTATCTGTATCGCTATACACATCATACTGATCGTGCGCAGGACCTGCTCCCCGCTTAAGTTCGATTAACGGTACTCTAATTGTCGCCCCGCTGCAACCGCGATATTTCAATTTGTCGCCTCTCACTCTTTCTCTCTTTCGTTCCGATGAAACGGAACAGTGAGTTTATGATAAACTGATTTGTCAAAGTCAAGTTTTATTACGCAGCTCCATACAAGTTTGACTAGTTACATTGAAATTTTGGTTTGCAGAAAAGTGTCAGAAATCGATCTTGAAATGCACTTTTCATTATTTTGGGGGCTTAAAAATGATGTTTTGGTGAGTTTATGATAAACTGATTTGTCAAAGTCAAGTTTTATTACGCAGCTCCATACAAGTTTGACTAGTTACATTGAAATTTTGGTTTGCAGAAAAGTGTCAGAAATCGATCTTGAAATGCACTTTTCATTATTTTGGGGGCTTAAAAATTATGTTTTGGTGAGTTTATGATAAACTGATTTGTCAAAGTCAAGTTTTATTACGCAGCTCCATACAAGTTTGACTAGTTACATTGAAATTTTGGTTTGCAGAAAAGTGTCAGAAATCGATCTTGAAATGCACTTTTCATTATTTTGGGGGCTTAAAAATGATGTTTTGGTGAGTTTATGATAAACTGATTTGTCAAAGTCAAGTTTTATTACGCAGCTCCATACAAGTTTGACTAGTTACATTGAAATTTTGGTTTGCAGAAAAGTGTCAGAAATCGATCTTGAAATGCACTTTTCATTATTTTGGGGGCTTAAAAATTATGTTTTGGTGAGTTTATGATAAACTGATTTGTCAAAGTCAAGTTTTATTACGCAGCTCCATACAAGTTTGACTAGTTACATTGAAATTTTGGTTTGCAGAAAAGTTTCAGAAATCGATCTTGAAATGCACTTTTCATTATTTTGGGGGCTTAAAAATTATGTTTTGGTGAGTTTATGATAAACTGATTTGTCAAAGTCAGGTTTTAATAGGCAGTTCCACACAAGTTTGACTAGTTACATTGAAATTTTGGTTTGCAGAAAAGTTTCAGAAATCGATCTTGAAATGTACTTTTCATTATTTTGAGGGCTAAAAAATGATGTTTTGGTGAGTTTATTATAAAATGATTTGTCAAAGTCAAGTTTTATTACGCAGCTCCATACAAGTTTGACTAGTTACATTGAAATTTTGGTTTGCAGAAAAGTTTCAGAAATCGATCTTGAAATGCACTTTTCATTATTTTGGGGGCTTAAAAATTATGTTTTGGTGAGTTTAAGACAAAATGATTTGTCAAAGTCAAGTTTTATTACGCAGCTCCATACAAGTTTGACTAGTTACATTGAAATTTTGGTTTGCAGAAAAGTGTCAGAAATCGATCTTGAAATGCACTTTTCATTATTTTGGGGGCTTAAAAATGATGTTTTGGTGAGTTTAAGACAAAATGATTTGTCAAAGTCAAGTTTTATTACGCAGCTCCATACAAGTTTGACTAGTTACATTGAAATTTTGGTTTGCAGAAAAGTGTCAGAAATCGATCTTGAAATGCACTTTTCATTATTTTGGGGGCTTAAAAATTATGTTTTGGTGAGTTTAAGACAAAATGATTTGTCAAAGTCAAGTTTTATTACGCAGCTCCATACAAGTTTGACTAGTTACATTGAAATTTTGGTTTGCAGAAAAGTGTCAGAAATCGATCTTGAAATGCACTTTTCATTATTTTGGGGGCTTAAAAATGATGTTTTGGTGAGTTTAAGACAAAATGATTTGTCAAAGTCAAGTTTAATTACGCAGCTCCATACAAGTTTGACTAGTTACATTGAAATTTTGGTTTGCAGAAAAGTTTCAGAAATCGATCTTGAAATGCACTTTTCATTATTTTGGGGGCTTAAAAATTATGTTTTGGTGAGTTTAAGACAAAATGATTTGTCAAAGTCAAGTTTTATTACGCAGCTCCATACAAGTTTGACTAGTTACATTGAAATTTTGGTTTGCAGAAAAGTGTCAGAAATCGATCTTGAAATGCACTTTTCATTATTTTGGGGGCTTAAAAATTATGTTTTGGTGAGTTTAAGACAAAATGATTTGTCAAAGTCAAGTTTTATTACGCAGCTCCATACAAGTTTGACTAGTTGCATTGAAATTTTGGTTTGCAGAAAAGTGTCAGAAATCGATCTTGAAATGCACTTTTCATTATTTTGGGGGCTCAAAAATGATGTTTTGGTGAGTTTAAGACAAAATGATTTGTCAAAGTCAAGTTTAATTACGCAGCTCCATACAAGTTTGACTAGTTACATTGAAATTTTGGTTTGCAGAAAAGTTTCAGAAATCGATCTTGAAATGCACTTTTCATTATTTTGGGAGCTTAAAAATGATGTTTTGGTGAGTTTAAGACAAAATGATTTGTCAAAGTCAAGTTTTATTACGCAGCTCCATACAAGTTTGACTAGTTACATTGAAATTTTGGTTTGCAGAAAAGTGTCAGAAATCGATCTTGAAATGCACTTTTCATTATTTTGGGGGCTTAAAAATTATGTTTTGGTGAGTTTAAGACAAAATGATTTGTCAAAGTCAAGTTTTATTACGCAGCTCCATACAAGTTTGACTAGTTACATTGAAATTTTGGTTTGCAGAAAAGTGTCAGAAATCGATCTTGAAATGCACTTTTCATTATTTTGGGGGCTTAAAAATGATGTTTTGGTGAGTTTAAGGCAAAATGATTTGTCAAAGTCAAGTTTAATTACGCAGCTCCATACAAGTTTGACTAGTTACATTGAAATTTTGGTTTGCAGAAAAGTTTCAGAAATCGATCTTGAAATGCACTTTTCATTATTTTGGGGGCTTAAAAATTATGTTTTGGTGAGTTTAAGACAAAATGATTTGTCAAAGTCAAGTTTTATTACGCAGCTCCATACAAGTTTGACTAGTTACATTGAAATTTTGGTTTGCAGAAAAGTGTCAGAAATCGATCTTGAAATGCACTTTTCATTATTTTGGGGGCTTAAAAATGATGTTTTGGTAAGTTTATGATAAACTGATTTGTCAAAGTCAAGTTTTATTACGCAGCTCCATACAAGTTTGACTAGTTACATTGAAATTTTGGTTTGCAGAAAAGTGTCAGAAATCGATCTTGAAATGCACTTTTCATTATTTTGGGGGCTTAAAAATGATGTTTTGGTGAGTTTAAGACAAAATGATTTGTCAAAGTCAAGTTTTATTACGCAGCTCCATACAAGTTTGACTAGTTACATTGAAATTTTGGTTTGCAGAAAAGTGTCAGAAATCGATCTTGAAATGCACTTTTCATTATTTTGGGGGCTTAAAAATTATGTTTTGGTGAGTTTAAGACAAAATGATTTGTCAAAGTCAAGTTTTATTACGCAGCTCCATACAAGTTTGACTAGTTACATTGAAATTTTGGTTTGCAGAAAAGTGTCAGAAATCGATCTTGAAATGCACTTTTCATTATTTTGGGGGCTTAAAAATGATGTTTTGGTAAGTTTAAGACAAAATGATTTGTCAAAGTCAAGTTTTATTACGCAGCTCCATACAAATTAGACTAGTTACATTGAAATTTTGGTTTGCAGAAAAGTGTCAGAAATCGATCTTGAAATGCACTTTTCATTATTTTGGGGGCTTAAAAATGATGTTTTGGTAAGTTTATGATAAACTGATTTGTCAAAGTCAAGTTTTATTACGCAGCTCCATACAAGTTTGACTAGTTACATTGAAATTTTGGTTTGCAGAAAAGTGTCAGAAATCGATCTTGAAATGCACTTTTCATTATTTTGGGGGCTTAAAAATTATGTTTTGGTGAGTTTATGATAATATGATTTGTCAAAGTCAAGTTTTATTACGCATCTCCATACAAGTTTGACTAGTTACATTGAAATTTTGGTTTGCAGAAAAGTTTCAGAAATCGATCTTGAAATGCACTTTTCATTATTTTGGGGGCTTAAAAATTATGTTTTGGTGAGTTTAAGACAAAATGATTTGTCAAAGTCAAGTTTTATTACGCAGCTCCATACAAGTTTGACTAGTTACATTGAAATTTTGGTTTGCAGAAAAGTGTCAGAAATCGATCTTGAAATGCACTTTTCATTATTTTGGTGGCTTAAAAATTATGTTTTGGTAAGTTTATGATAAACTGATTTGTCAAAGTCAAGTTTTATTACGCAGCTCCATACAAGTTTGACTAGTTACATTGAAATTTTGGTTTGCAGAAAAGTGTCAGAAATCGATCTTGAAATGCACTTTTCATTATTTTGGGGGCTTAAAAATTATGTTTTGGTGAGTTTAAGACAAAATGATTTGTCAAAGTCAAGTTTTATTACGCAGCTCCATACAAGTTTGACTAGTTACATTGAAATTTTGGTTTGCAGAAAAGTGTCAGAAATCGATCTTGAAATGCACTTTTCATTATTTTGGGGGCTTAAAAATTATGTTTTGGTGAGTTTAAGACAAAATGATTTGTCAAAGTCAAGTTTTATTACGCAGCTCCATACAAGTTTGACTAGTTACATTGAAATTTTGGTTTGCAGAAAAGTGTCAGAAATCGATCTTGAAATGCACTTTTCATTATTTTGGGGGCTTAAAAATGATGTTTTGGTGAGTTTAAGACAAAATGATTTGTCAAAGTCAAGTTTTATTACGCAGCTCCATACAAGTTTGACTAGTTACATTGAAATTTTGGTTTGCAGAAAAGTGTCAGAAATCGATCTTGAAATGCACTTTTCATTATTTTGGGGGCTTAAAAATTATGTTTTGGTGAGTTTAAGACAAAATGATTTGTCAAAGTCAAGTTTTATTACGCAGCTCCATACAAGTTTGACTAGTTACATTGAAATTTTGGTTTGCAGAAAAGTGTCAGAAATCGATCTTGAAATGCACTTTTCATTATTTTGGGGGCTTAAAAATGATGTTTTGGTGAGTTTAAGACAAAATTATTTGTCAAAGTCAAGTTTTATTACGCAGCTCCATACAAGTTTGACTAGTTACATTGAAATTTTGGTTTGCAGAAAAGTTTCAGAAATCGATCTTGAAATGCACTTTTCATTATTTTGGGGGCTTAAAAATTATGTTTTGGTGAGTTTAAGACAAAATGATTTGTCAAAGTCAAGTTTTATTACGCAGCTCCATACAAGTTTGACTAGTTACATTGAAATTTTGGTTTGCAGAAAAGTGTCAGAAATCGATCTTGAAATGCACTTTTCATTATTTTGGGGGCTTAAAAATTATGTTTTGGTGAGTTTATAATAAACTGATTTGTCAAAGTCAAGTTTTATTACGCATCTCCATACAAGTTTGACTAGTTACATTGAAATTTTGGTTTGCAGAAAAGTTTCAGAAATCGATCTTGAAATGCACTTTTCATTATTTTGGGGGCTTAAAAATGATGTTTTGGTGAGTTTAAGACAAAATGATTTGTCAAAGTCAAGTTTTATTACGCAGCTCCATACAAGTTTGACTAGTTACATTGAAATTTTGGTTTGCAGAAAAGTGTCAGAAATCGATCTTGAAATGCACTTTTCATTATTTTGGGGGCTTAAAAATTATGTTTTGGTGAGTTTAAGACAAAATGATTTGTCAAAGTCAAGTTTTATTACGCAGCTCCATACAAGTTTGACTAGTTACATTGAAATTTTGGTTTGCAGAAAAGTGTCAGAAATCGATCTTGAAATGCACTTTTCATTATTTTGGGGGCTTAAAAATTATGTTTTGGTGAGTTTATGATAAACTGATTTGTCAAAGTCAAGTTTTATTACGCATCTCCATACAAGTTTGACTAGTTACATTGAAATTTTGGTTTGCAGAAAAGTTTCAGAAATCGATCTTAAAATGCACTTTTCTTTATTTTGGGGGCTTAAAAATGATGTTTTGGTGAGTTTAAGACAAAATGATTTGTCAAAGTCAAGTTTTATTACGCAGCTCCATACAAGTTTGACTAGTTACATTGAAATTTTGGTTTGCAGAAAAGTGTCAGAAATCGATCTTGAAATGCACTTTTCATTATTTTGGGGGCTTAAAAATGATGTTTTGGTGAGTTTATGATAAACTGATTTGTCAAAGTCAAGTTTTATTACGCAGCTCCATACAAGTTTGACTAGTTACATTGAAATTTTGGTTTGCAGAAAAGTGTCAGAAATCGATCTTGAAATGCACTTTTCATTATTTTGGGGGCTTAAAAATTATGTTTTGGTGAGTTTAAGACAAAATGATTTGTCAAAGTCAAGTTTTATTACGCAGCTCCATACAAGTTTGACTAGTTACATTGAAATTTTGGTTTGCAGAAAAGTGTCAGAAATCGATCTTGAAATGCACTTTTCATTATTTTGGGGGCTTAAAAATTATGTTTTGGTGAGTTTAAGACAAAATGATTTGTTAAAGTCAAGTTTTATTACGCAGCTCCATACAAGTTTGACTAGTTACATTGAAATTTTGGTTTGCAGAAAAGTGTCAGAAATCGATCTTGAAATGCACTTTTCATTATTTTGGGGGCTTAAAAATGATGTTTTGGTGAGTTTAAGACAAAATGATTTGTCAAAGTCAAGTTTTATTACGCAGCTCCATACAAGTTTGACTAGTTACATTGAAATTTTGGTTTGCAGAAAAGTGTCAGAAATCGATCTTGAAATGCACTTTTCATTATTTTGGGGGCTTAAAAATTATGTTTTGGTGAGTTTATGATAAACTGATTTGTCAAAGTCAAGTTTTATTACGCATCTCCATACAAGTTTGACTAGTTACATTGAAATTTTGGTTTGCAGAAAAGTGTCAGAAATCGATCTTGAAATGCACTTTTCATTATTTTGGGGGCTTAAAAATGATGTTTTGGTGAGTTTAAGACAAAATGATTTGTCAAAGTCAAGTTTTATTACGCAGCTCCATACAAGTTTGACTAGTTACATTGAAATTTTGGTTTGCAGAAAAGTGTCAGAAATCGATCTTGAAATGCACTTTTCATTATTTTGGGGGCTTAAAAATTATGTTTTGGTGAGTTTAAGACAAAATGATTTGTCAAAGTCAAGTTTTATTACGCAGCTCCATACAAGTTTGACTAGTTACATTGAAATTTTGGTTTGCAGAAAAGTGTCAGAAATCGATCTTGAAATGCACTTTTCATTATTTTGGGGGCTTAAAAATGATGTTTTGGTGAGTTTAAGACAAAATGATTTGTCAAAGTCAAGTTTTATTACGCAGCTCCATACAAGTTTGACTAGTTACATTGAAATTTTGGTTTGCAGAAAAGTTTCAGAAATCGATCTTGAAATGCACTTTTCATTATTTTGGGGGCTTAAAAATTATGTTTTGGTGAGTTTAAGACAAAATGATTTGTCAAAGTCAAGTTTTATTACGCAGCTCCATACAAGTTTGACTAGTTACATTGAAATTTTGGTTTGCAGAAAAGTGTCAGAAATCGATCTTGAAATGCACTTTTCATTATTTTGGGGGCTTAAAAATTATGTTTTGGTGAGTTTATAATAAACTGATTTGTCAAAGTCAAGTTTTATTACGCATCTCCATACAAGTTTGACTAGTTACATTGAAATTTTGGTTTGCAGAAAAGTTTCAGAAATCGATCTTGAAATGCACTTTTCATTATTTTGGGGGCTTAAAAATTATGTTTTGGTGAGTTTATAATAAACTGATTTGTCAAAGTCAAGTTTTATTACGCATCTCCATACAAGTTTGACTAGTTACATTGAAATTTTGGTTTGCAGAAAAGTTTCAGAAATCGATCTTGAAATGCACTTTTCATTATTTTGGGGGCTTAAAAATGATGTTTTGGTGAGTTTAAGACAAAATGATTTGTCAAAGTCAAGTTTTATTACGCAGCTCCATACAAGTTTGACTAGTTACATTGAAATTTTGGTTTGCAGAAAAGTTTCAGAAATCGATCTTGAAATGCACTTTTCATTATTTTGGGGGCTTAAAAATTATGGTTTGGTGAGTTTAAGACAAAATGATTTGTCAAAGTCAAGTTTTATTACGCAGCTCCATACAAGTTTGACTAGTTACATTGAAATTTTGGTTTGCAGAAAAGTGTCAGAAATCGATCTTGAAATGCACTTTTCATTATTTTGGGGGCTTAAAAATTATGTTTTGGTGAGTTTAAGACAAAATGATTTGTCAAAGTCAAGTTTTATTACGCATCTCCATACAAATTTGACTAGTTACATTGAAATTTTGGTTTGCAGAAAAGTGTCAGAAATCGATCTTGAAATGCACTTTTCATTATTTTGGGGGCTTAAAAATTATGTTTTGGTGAGTTTATGATAAACTGATTTGTCAAAGTCAAGTTTTATTACGCAGCTCCATACAAGTTTGACTAGTTACATTGAAATTTTGGTTTGCAGAAAAGTGTCAGAAATCGATCTTGAAATGCACTTTTCATTATTTTGGGGGCTTAAAAATTATGTTTTGGTGAGTTTAAGACAAAATGATTTGTCAAAGTCAAGTTTTATTACGCAGCTCCATACAAGTTTGACTAGTTACATTGAAATTTTGGTTTGCAGAAAAGTGTCAGAAATCGATCTTGAAATGCACTTTTCATTATTTTGGGGGCTTAAAAATGATGTTTTGGTGAGTTTAAGACAAAATGATTTGTCAAAGTCAAGTTTTATTACGCAGCTCCATACAAGTTTGACTAGTTACATTGAAATTTTGGTTTGCAGAAAAGTGTCAGAAATCGATCTTGAAATGCACTTTTCATTATTTTGGGGGCTTAAAAATGATGTTTTGGTAAGTTTATGATAAACTGATTTGTCAAAGTCAAGTTTTATTACGCAGCTCCATACAAGTTTGACTAGTTACATTGAAATTTTGGTTTGCAGAAAAGTGTCAGAAATCGATCTTGAAATGCACTTTTCATTATTTTGGGGGCTTAAAAATTATGTTTTGGTGAGTTTAAGACAAAATGATTTGTCAAAGTCAAGTTTTATTACGCAGCTCCATACAAGTTTGACTAGTTACATTGAAATTTTGGTTTGCAGAAAAGTGTCAGAAATCGATCTTGAAATGCACTTTTCATTATTTTGGGGGCTTAAAAATGATGTTTTGGTGAGTTTAAGACAAAATGATTTGTCAAAGTCAAGTTTTATTACGCAGCTCCATACAAGTTTGACTAGTTACATTGAAATTTTGGTTTGCAGAAAAGTGTCAGAAATCGATCTTGAAATGCACTTTTCATTATTTTGGGGGCTTAAAAATTATGTTTTGGTGAGTTTAAGACAAAATGATTTGTCAAAGTCAAGTTTTATTACGCAGCTCCATACAAGTTTGACTAGTTACATTGAAATTTTGGTTTGCAGAAAAGTGTCAGAAATCGATCTTGAAATGCACTTTTCATTATTTTGGGGGCTTAAAAATGATGTTTTGGTAAGTTTATGATAAACTGATTTGTCAAAGTCAAGTTTTATTACGCAGCTCCATACAAGTTTGACTAGTTACATTGAAATTTTGGTTTGCAGAAAAGTGTCAGAAATCGATCTTGAAATGCACTTTTCATTATTTTGGGGGCTTAAAAATGATGTTTTGGTGAGTTTAAGACAAAATGATTTGTCAAAGTCAAGTTTTATTACGCAGCTCCATACAAGTTAGACTAGTTACATTGAAATTTTGGTTTGCAGAAAAGTGTCAGAAATCGATCTTGAAATGCACTTTTCATTATTTTGGGGGCTTAAAAATTATGTTTTGGTGAGTTTAAGACAAAATGATTTGTCAAAGTCAAGTTTCAAAAGGCAGTTCCATACAAGTTTGACTAGTTACATTGAAATTTTGGTTTGCAGAAAAGTGTCAGAAATCGATCTTGAAATGCACTTTTCATTATTTTGGGGGCTTAAAAATTATGTTTTGGTGAGTTTAAGACAAAATGATTTGTCAAAGTCAAGTTTTATTACGCAGCTCCATACAAGTTTGACTAGTAACAATGGAATATTGGTTTGCAGAAAAGTTTCAGAAATCGATCTTGAAATGCGTTTTTCATTATTTTGGGGGCTTAAAAATTATGTTTTGGCGAGTTTATGAAAAAATGATTTGTCAAAGTCAAGTTTTAATAGGCAGTTCCATGCAAGCTTGACTAGTTACATTGAAATTTTGGTTTGCAGAAAAGTTTCAGAAATCGATCTTGAAATGCACTTTTCATTATTTTGGGGGCTTAAAAATGATGTTTTGGTGAGTTTAAGACAAAATGATTTGTCAAAGTCAAGTTTTATTACGCAGCTCCATACAAGTTTGAATAGTTACATTGAAATTTTGGTTTGCAGAAAAGTTTCAGAAATCGATCTTGAAATGCACTTTTCATTATTTTGGGGGCTTAAAAATGATGTTTTGGTGAGTTTAAGACAAAATGATTTGTCAAAGTCAAGTTTTATTACGCAGCTCCATACAAGTTTGACTAGTTACATTGAAATTTTGGTTTGCAGAAAAGTTTCAGAAATCGATCTTGAAATGCACTTTTCATTATTTTGGGGGCTTAAAAATTATGTTTTGGTGAGTTTAAGACAAAATGATTTGTCAAAGTCAAGTTTTATTACGCAGCTCCATACAAGTTTGACTAGTTACATTGAAATTTTGGTTTGCAGAAAAGTGTCAGAAATCGATCTTGAAATGCACTTTTCATTATTTTGGGGGCTTAAAAATTATGTTTTGGTGAGTTTATGATAAACTGATTTGTCAAAGTCAAGTTTTATTACGCATCTCCATACAAGTTTGACTAGTAACATTGAAATTTTGGTTTGCAGAAAAGTTTCAGAAATCGATCTTAAAATGCACTTTTCATTATTTTGGGGGCTTAAAAATTATGTTTTGGTGAGTTTAAGACAAAATGATTTGTCAAAGTCAAGTTTTATTACGCAGCTCCATACAAGTTTGACTAGTTACATTGAAATTTTGGTTTGCAGAAAAGTGTCAGAAATCGATCTTGAAATGCACTTTTCATTATTTTGGGGGCTTAAAAATTATGTTTTGGTGAGTTTAAGACAAAATGATTTGTCAAAGTCAAATTTTATTACGCAGCTCCATACAAGTTTGACTAGTTACATTGAAATTTTGGTTTGCAGAAAAGTGTCAGAAATCGATCTTGAAATGCACTTTTCATTATTTTGGGGGCTTAAAAATTATGTTTTGGTGAGTTTATGATAAACTGATTTGTCAAAGTCAAGTTTTATTACGCATCTCCATACAAGTTTGACTAGTTACATTGAAATTTTGGTTTGCAGAAAAGTTTCAGAAATCGATCTTAAAATGCACTTTTCATTATTTTGGGGGCTTAAAAATTATGTTTTGGTGAGTTTAAGACAAAATGATTTGTCATAGTCAAGTTTTATTACGCAGCTCCATACAAGTTTGACTAGTTACATTGAAATTTTGGTTTGCAGAAAAGTGTCAGAAATCGATCTTGAAATGCACTTTTCATTATTTTGGGGGCTTAAAAATTATGTTTTGGTGAGTTTAAGACAAAATGATTTGTCAAAGTCAAGTTTTATTACGCAGCTCCATACAAGTTTGACTAGTTACATTGAAATTTTGGTTTGCAGAAAAGTGTCAGAAATCGATCTTGAAATGCACTTTTCATTATTTTGGGGGCTTAAAAATTATGTTTTGGTGAGTTTATGATAAACTGATTTGTCAAAGTCAAGTTTTATTACGCATCTCCATACAAGTTTGACTAGTTACATTGAAATTTTGGTTTGCAGAAAAGTTTCAGAAATCGATCTTAAAATGCACTTTTCATTATTTTGGGGGCTTAAAAATGATGTTTTGGTAAGTTTATGATAAACTGATTTGTCAAAGTCAAGTTTTATTACGCAGCTCCATACAAGTTTGACTAGTTACATTGAAATTTTGGTTTGCAGAAAAGTGTCAGAAATCGATCTTGAAATGCACTTTTCATTATTTTGGGGGCTTAAAAATTATGTTTTGGTGAGTTTATGATAAACTGATTTGTCAAAGTCAAGTTTTATTACGCATCTCCATACAAGTTTGACTAGTTACATTGAAATTTTGGTTTGCAGAAAAGTTTCAGAAATCGATCTTGAAATGCACTTTTCATTATTTTGGGGGCTTAAAAATTATGTTTTGGTGAGTTTAAGACAAAATGATTTGTCAAAGTCAAGTTTTATTACGCAGCTCCATACAAGTTTGACTAGTTACATTGAAATTTTGGTTTGCAGAAAAGTGTCAGAAATCGATCTTGAAATGCACTTTTCATTATTTTGGGGGCTTAAAAATTATGTTTTGGTGAGTTTAAGACAAAATGATTTGTCAAAGTCAAGTTTTATTACGCAGCTCCATACAAGTTTGACTAGTTACATTGAAATTTTGGTTTGCAGAAAAGTGTCAGAAATCGATCTTGAAATGCACTTTTCATTATTTTGGGGGCTTAAAAATTATGTTTTGGTGAGTTTAAGACAAAATGATTTGTCAAAGTCAAGTTTTATTACGCAGCTCCATACAAGTTTGACTAGTTACATTGAAATTTTGGTTTGCAGAAAAGTGTCAGAAATCGATCTTGAAATGCACTTTTCATTATTTTGGGGGCTTAAAAATGATGTTTTGGTGAGTTTAAGACAAAATGATTTGTCAAAGTCAAGTTTTATTACGCAGCTCCATACAAGTTTGACTAGTTACATTGAAATTTAGGTTTGCAGACAAGTTTAAGAAATCGATCTTGAAATGCACTTTTCATTATTTTGGGGGCTTAAAAATGATGTTTTGGTGAGTTTATGATAAACTGATTTGTCAAAGTCAAGTTTTATTACGCAGCTCCATACAAGTTTGACTAGTTACATTGAAATTTTGGTTTGCAGAAAAGTGTCAGAAATCGATCTTGAAATGCACTTTTCATTATTTTGGGGGCTTAAAAATGATGTTTTGGTGAGTTTATGATAAACTGATTTGTCAAAGTCAAGTTTTATTACGCAGCTCCATACAAGTTTGACTAGTTACATTGAAATTTTGGTTTGCAGAAAAGTGTCAGAAATCGATCTTGAAATGCACTTTTCATTATTTTGGGGGCTTAAAAATGATGTTTTGGTAAGTTTATGATAAACTGATTTGTCAAAGTCAAGTTTTATTACGCAGCTCCATACAAGTTTGACTAGTTACATTGAAATTTTGGTTTGCAGAAAAGTGTCAGAAATCGATCTTGAAATGCGTTTTTCATTATTTTGGGGGCTTACAAATTATGTTTTAGTGAGTTTGTGATAAATTGATTTGTCAAAGTCAAGTTTTATTACGCAGCTCCATACAAGTTTGACTAGTTACATTGAAATTTTGGTTTGCAGAAAAGTGTCAGAAATCGATCTTGAAATGCACTTTTCATTATTTTGGGGGCTTAAAAATGTTGTTTTGGTGAGTTTAAGACAAAATGATTTGTCAAAGTCAAGTTTTATTACGCAGCTCCATACAAGTTTGACTAGTTACATTGAAATTTTGGTTTGCAGAAAAGTGTCAGAAATCGATCTTGAAATGCACTTTTCATTATTTTGGGGGCTTAAAAATGATGTTTTGGTGAGTTTAAGACAAAATGATTTGTCAAAGTCAAGTTTTATTACGCAGCTCCATACAAGTTTGACTAGTTACATTGAAATTTTGGTTTGCAGAAAAGTGTCAGAAATCGATCTTGAAATGCACTTTTCATTATTTTGGGGGCTTAAAAATGTTGTTTTGGTGAGTTTAAGACAAAATGATTTGTCAAAGTCAAGTTTTATTACGCAGCTCCATACAAGTTTGACTAGTTACATTGAAATTTTGGTTTGCAGAAAAGTTTCAGAAATCGATCTTGAAATGCACTTTTCATTATTTTGGGGGCTTAAAAATGATGTTTTGGTGAGTTTAAGACAAAATGATTTGTCAAAGTCAAGTTTTATTACGCAGCTCCATACAAGTTTGACTAGTTACATTGAAATTTTGGTTTGCAGAAAAGTGTCAGAAATCGATCTTGAAATGCACTTTTCATTATTTTGGGGGCTTAAAAATGATGTTTTGGTGAGTTTATGATAAACTGATTTGTCAAAGTCAAGTTTTATTACGCAGCTCCATACAAGTTTGACTAGTTACATTGAAATTTTGGTTTGCAGAAAAGTGTCAGAAATCGATCTTGAAATGCGTTTTTCATTATTTTGGGGGCTTACAAATTATGTTTTAGTGAGTTTAAGACAAAATGATTTGTCAAAGTCAAGTTTTATTACGCAGCTCCATACAAGTTTGACTAGTTACATTGAAATTTTGGTTTGCAGAAAAGTGTCAGAAATCGATCTTGAAATGCACTTTTCATTATTTTGGGGGCTTAAAAATGATGTTTTGGTGAGTTTAAGACAAAATGATTTGTCAAAGTCAAGTTTTATTACGCAGCTCCATACAAGTTTGACTAGTTACATTGAAATTTTGGTTTGCAGAAAAGTGTCAGAAATCGATCTTGAAATGCACTTTTCATTATTTTGGGGGCTTAAAAATGATGTTTTGGTGAGTTTAAGACAAAATGATTTGTCAAAGTCAAGTTTTATTACGCAGCTCCATACAAGTTTGACTAGTTACATTGAAATTTTGGTTTGCCAAAAAGTTTCCGAAATCGATTTTGGATTGCATTTTTCATTATTTTGGGGGCTCAAAAATGATGTTTTGGTTGGTCTCTGAAAAAATGATTTGTCAAAGTCGAGTTTGAAAAGGCAACTTGCATACAAGTTTGACTAGTGACAATGAAATTTTGGTTTGCCAAAAAGTTTCCGAAATCGATTTTGGATTTTACTTTTCATTATTTTGGGGGCTTAAAAATGATGTTTTGGTTGGTCTCTGAAAAAATGATTTGTCAAAGTCGAGTTTTAAAAGGCAACTTGCATACAAGTTTGACTAGTGACAATGGAATTTTGGTTTGCCAAAAAGTTTCCGAAATCGATTTTGGATTGCATTTTTCATTATTTTGGGGGCTCAAAAATGATGTTTTGGTTGGTCTCTGAAAAAATGATTTGTCAAAGTCGAGTTTGAAAAGGCAACTTGCATACAAGTTTGACTAGTGACAATGAAATTTTGGTTTGCCAAAAAGTTTCCGAAATCGATTTTGGATTTTACTTTTCATTATTTTGGGGGCTTAAAAATGATGTTTTGGTTGGTCTCTGAAAAAATGATTTGTCAAAGTCGAGTTTTAAAAGGCAACTTGCATACAAGTTTGACTAGTGACAATGGAATTTTGGTTTGCCAAAAAGTTTCCGAAATCGATTTTGGATTGCATTTTTCATTATTTTGGGGGCTCAAAAATGATGTTTTGGTTGGTCTCTGAAAAAATGATTTGTCAAAGTCGAGTTTTAAAAGGCAACTTGCATACAAGTTTGACTAGTGACAATGAAATTTTGGTTTGCCAAAAAGTTTCCGAAATCGATTTTGGATTTCTCTTTTCATTATTTTGGGGGCTAAAAATGATGTTTTGGTTGGTCTCTGAAAAAATGATTTGTCAAAGTCGAGTTTTAAAAGGCAACTTGCATACAAGTTTGACTAGTGACAATGAAATTTTGGTTTGCCAAAAAGTTTCCGAAATCGATTTTGGATTTCTCTTTTCATTATTTTGGGGGCTCAAAAATGATGTTTTGGTTGGTCTCTGAAAAAATGATTTGTCAAAGTCGAGTTTTAAAAGGCAACTTGCATACAAGTTTGACTAGTTACATTGAAATTTTGGTTTGCCAAAAAGTTTCCGAAATCGATCTTGGATTGCATTTTTCATTATTTTGGGGACTCAAAAATGATGTTTTGGTTGGTCTCTGAAAAAATGATTTGTCAAAGTCGAGTTTTAAAAGGCAACTTGCATACAAGTTTGACTAGTGACAATGAAATTTCGGATTGCCAAAAAGTTTCCGAAATCGATTTTGGATTTCACTTTTCATTATTTTGTGGGCTCAAAAATGATGGTTTGGTTGGTCTCTGAAAACATGATTTGTCACAGTCGAGTTTTAAAAGGCAACTTGCATACAAGTTTGACTAGTGACAATGAAATTTCGGATTGCCAAAAAGTTTCCGAAATCGATTTTGGATTTCACTTTTCATTATTTTGGGGGCTCAAAAATGATGGTTTGGTTGGTCTCTGAAAAAATGATTTGTCAAAGTCGAGTTTTAAAAGGCAACTTGCATACAAGTTTGACTAGTGACAATGAAATTTTGGAATGCCAAAAAGTTTCAGAAATCGATCTTGGATGGCACTTTTCATTATTTTGGGGGCTCAAAAATGATATTTTGGTTGGTCTCTGAAAAAATGATTTGTCAAAGTCGAGTTTTAAAAGGCAACTTGCATACAAGTTTGACTAGTGACAATGAAATTTTGGTTTGCCAAAAAGTTTCCGAAATCGATTTTGGATTTCACTTTTCATTATTTTGGGGGCTTAAAAATGATGTTTTGGTTGGTCTCTAAAAAAATGATTTGTCAAAGTCGAGTTTTAAAAGGCAACTTGCATACAAGTTTGACTAGTGACAATGAAATTTTGGTTTGCCAAAAAGTTTCCGAAATCGATTTTGGATTTCACTTTTCATTATTTTGGGGGCTTAAAAATGATGTTTTGGTAGGTCTCTGAAAAAATGATTTGTCAAAGTCGAGTTTTAAAAGGCAACTTGCATACAAGTTTGACAAGTGAAAATGAAATTTTGGTTTGCCAAAAAGTTTCCGAAATCGATTTTGGATTTCACTTTTCATTATTTTGGGGCTTAAAAATGATGTTTTGGTTGGTCTCTGAAAAAATGATTTGTCAAAGTCGAGTTTTAAAAGGCAACTTGCATACAAGTTTGACTAGTGACAATGAAATTTTGGTTTGCCAAAAAGTTCCCGAAATCGATTTTGGATTTCACTTTTCATTATTTTGGGGGCTCAAAAATGATGTTTAGGTGGGTTTCTGAAAAAAAAAGATACGTCAAAGTCGAGTTTTAAAAGGCAACTTGCATACAAGTTTGACTAGTGACAATGAAATTTTGGATTGCCAAAAAGTTTCCGAAATCGATTTTGGATTTCACTTTTCATTATTTTGGGGGCTTAAAAATGATGTTTTGGTTGGTCGCTGAAAAAATGATTTGTCAAAGTCGAGTTTTAAAAGGCAACTTGCATACAAGTTTGACTAGTGACAATGAAATTTTGGATTGCCAAAAAGTTTCCGAAATCGATTTTGGATTTCACTTTTCATTATTCTGGGGGCTCAAAAATGATGTTTTGGTTGGTCTCTTAAAAAATGATTTGTCAAAGTCGAGTTTGAAAAGGCAACTTGCATACAAGTTTGACTAGTGACAATGAAATTTTGGTTTGCCAAAAAGTTTCCGAAATCGATTTTGGATTTCATTTTTCATTATTCTGGGGGCTCAAAAATGATGTTTTGGTTGGTCTCTGAAAAAATGATTTGTCAAAGTCGAGTTTTAAAATGCAACTTGCATAAAAGTTTGACTAGTGACAATGAAATTTTGGTTTGCCAAAAAGTTTCCGAAATCGATTTTGGATCGAACTTTTCATTATTTTGGGTACTCAAAAATGATGTTTTGGTAGGTCTCTGAAAAAATGATTTGTCAAAGTCGAGTTTTAAAAGGCAACTTGCATACAAGTTTGACTAGTGACAATGAAATTTTGGTTTGCCAAAAAGTTTCCGAAATCGATCTTGGATTTCACTTTTCATTATTTTGGGGGCTTAAAAATGATGTTTTGGTTGGTCGCTGAAAAAATGATTTGTCAAAGTCGAGTTTTAAAAGGCAACTTGCATACAAGTTTGACTAGTGACAATTAAATTTTGGATTGCCAAAAAGTTTCCGAAATCGATTTTGGATTTCACTTTTCATTATTTTGGGGGCTTAAAAATGATGTTTTGGTTGGTCTCTGAAAAAATGATTTGTCAAAGTCGAGTTTTAAAAGGCAACTTGCATACAAGTTTGACTAGTGACAATGAAATTTTGGATTGCCAAAAAGTTTCCGAAATCGATTTTGGATTTCATTTTTCATTATTCTGGGGGCTCAAAAATGATGTTTTGGTTGGTCTCTGAAAAAATGATTTGTCAAAGTCGAGTTTTAAAATGCAACTTGCATAAAAGTTTGACTAGTGACAATGAAATTTTGGTTTGCCAAAAAGTTTCCGAAATCGATTTTGGATTTCACTTTTCATTATTTTGGGGGCTTAAAAATGATGATTTGGTTGGTCTCTGAAAAACTGATTTGTCAAAGTCGAGTTTTAAAAGGCAACTTGCATACAAGTTTGACTAGTGACAATGAAATTTTGGTTTGCCAAAAAGTTTCCGAAATCGATTTTGGATTTCACTTTTCATTATTTTGGGGGCTTAAAAATGATGGTTTGGTTGGTCTCTGAAAAAATGATTTGTCAAAGTCGAGTTTTAAAAGGCAACTTGCATACAAGTTTGACTAGTGACAATGAAATTTTGGATTGCCAAAAAGTTTCCGAAATCGATTTTGGATTTCACTTTTCATTATTTTGGGGGCTCAAAAAATGATGTTTTGGTTGGTCTCTGAAAAAATGATTTGTCAAAGTCGAGTTTTAAAAGGCAACTTGCATACAAGTTTGACTAGTGACAATGAAATTTTGGTTTGCCAAAAAGTTTCCGAAATCGATTTTGGATTTCACTTTTCATTATTTTGGGGGCTTAAAAATGATGATTTGGTTGGTCTCTGAAAAAATGATTTGTCAAAGTCGAGTTTTAAAAGGCAACTTGCATACAAGTTTGACTAGTGACAATGAAATTTTGGTTTGCCAAAAAGTTTCTGAAATCGATTTTGGATCGAACTTTTCATTTTTTTGGGGGCTTAAAAATGATGGTTTGGTTGGTCTCTGAAAAAATGATTTGTAAAAGTCGAGTTTGAAAAGGCAACTTGCATACAAGTTTGACTAGTGACAATGAAATTTTGGTTTGCCAAAAAGTTTCCGAAATCGATTTTGGATTTCACTTTTCATTATTTTGGGGGCTTAAAAATGATGGTTTGGTTGGTCTCTGAAAAAAAGATTTGTCAAAGTCGAGTTTTAAAAGGCAACTTGCATACAAGTTTGACTAGTGACAATGAAATTTTAGATTGCCAAAAAGTTTCCGAAATCGATTTTGGATTTCATTTTTCATTATTTTGGGGGCTCAAAAATGATGGTTTGGTTGGTCTCTGAAAAAATGATTTGTCAAAGTCGAGTTTTAAAAGGCAACTTGCATACAAGTTTGACTAGTGACAATGAAATTTTGGATTGCCAAAAAGTTTCCGAAATCGATTTTGGATTTCACTTTTCATTATTTTGGGGGCTTAAAAATGATGATTTGGTTGGTCTCTGAAAAAATGATTTGTCAAAGTCGAGTTTTAAAAGGCAACTTGCATACAAGTTTGACTAGTGACAATGAAATTTTGGTTTGCCAAAAAGTTTCTGAAATCGATTTTGGATCGAACTTTTCATTTTTTTGGGGGCTCAAAAATGATGGTTTGGTTGGTCTCTGAAAAAATGATTTGTAAAAGTCGAGTTTGAAAAGGCAACTTGCATACAAGTTTGACTAGTGACAATGAAATTTTGGTTTGCCAAAAAGTTTCCGAAATCGATTTTGGATTTCACTTTTCATTATTTTGGGGGCTTAAAAATGATGGTTTGGTTGGTCTCTGAAAAAATGATTTGTCAAAGTCGAGTTTTAAAAGGCAACTTGCATACAAGTTTGACTAGTGACAATGAAATTTTGGATTGCCAAAAAGTTTCCGAAATTGATTTTGGATTTCATTTTTCATTATTTTGGGGGCTCAAAAATGATGGTTTGGTTGGTCTCTGAAAAAATGATTTGTCAAAGTCGAGTTTTAAAAGGCAACTTGCATACAAGTTTGACTAGTGACAATGAAATTTTGGTTTGCCAAAAAGTTTCTGAAATCGATTTTGGATCGAACTTTTCATTTTTTTGGGGGCTTAAAAATGATGGTTTGGTTGGTCTCTGAAAAAGTGATTTGTCAAAGTCGAGTTTTAAAAGGCAACTTGCATACAAGTTTGACTAGTGACAATGAAATTGCGGTTTGCCAAAAAGTTTCCGAAATCGATTTTGGATTCCACTTTTCATTATTTTGGGGGCTCAAAAATGATGGTTTGGTTGGTCTCTGAAAAAATGATTTGTCAAAATCGAGTTTTAAAAGGCAACTTGCGTACAAGTTTGACTAGTGACAATGAAACGTTGGTTTGCCAAAAAGTTTCCGAAATCGATTTTGGATTTCACTTTTCATTATTTTGGGGGCTTAAAAATGATAATTTGGTTGGTCTCTGAAAAACTGATTTGTCAAAGTCGAGTTTTAAAAGGCAACTTGCATACAAGTTTGACTAGTGACAATGAAATTTTGGATTGCCAAAAAGTTTCCGAAATCGATTTTGGATTTCACTTTTCATTATTTTGGGGGCTCAAAAAATGATGTTTTGGTTGGTCTCTGAAAAAATGATTTGTCAAAGTCGAGTTTTAAAAGGCAACTTGCATACAAGTTTGACTAGTAACAGTGAAATTTTGGATAGCCAAAAAGTTTCCGAAATCGATTTTGGATTTCACTTTTCATTATTTTGGGGGCTTAAAAATGATGTTTAGGTGGGACTCTGAAAAAAAAGATTTGTCAAAGTCGAGTTTGAAAAGGCAACTTGCATACAAGTTTGACTAGTGACAATGAAATTTTGGTTTGCCAAAAAGTTTCCGAAATCGATTTTGGATTTCACTTTTCATTATTTTGGGGGCTTAAAAATGATGGTTTGGTTGGTCTCTGAAAAAAAGATTTGTCAAAGTCGAGTTTTAAAAGGCAACTTGCATACAAGTTTGACTAGTGACAATGAAATTTTGGATTGCCAAAAAGTTTCCGAAATCGATTTTGGATTTCATTTTTCATTATTTTGGGGGCTCAAAAATGATGGTTTGGTTGGTCTCTGAAAAAATGATTTGTCAAAGTCGAGTTTTAAAAGGCAACTTGCATACAAGTTTGACTAGTGACAATGAAATTTTGGATTGCCAAAAAGTTTCCGAAATTGATTTTGGATTTCACTTTTCATTATTTAAGGGGCTTAAAAATGATGATTTGGTTGGTCTCTGAAAAAATGATTTGTCAAAGTCGAGTTTTAAAAGGCAACTTGCATACAAGTTTGACTAGTGACAATGAAATTTTGGTTTGCCAAAAAGTTTCTGAAATCGATTTTGGATCGATTTTTTCATTTTTTTGGGGGCTTAAAAATGATGGTTTGGTTGGTCTCTGAAAAAATGATTTGTCAAAGTCGAGTTTTAAAAGGCAACTTGCATACAAGTTTGACTAGTGACAATGAAATTTTGGATTGCCAAAAAGTTTCCGAAATTGATTTTGGATTTCATTTTTCATTATTTTGGGGGCTCAAAAATGATGGTTTGGTTGGTCTCTGAAAAAATGATTTGTCAAAGTCGAGTTTTAAAAGGCAACTTGCATACAAGTTTGACTAGTGACAATGAAATTTTGGTTTGCCAAAAAGTTTCTGAAATCGATTTTGGATCGAACTTTTCATTTTTTTGGGGGCTTAAAAATGATGGTTTGGTTGGTCTCTGAAAAAGTGATTTGTCAAAGTCGAGTTTTAAAAGGCAACTTGCATACAAGTTTGACTAGTGACAATGAAATTGCGGTTTGCCAAAAAGTTTCCGAAATCGATTTTGGATTCCACTTTTCATTATTTTGGGGGCTCAAAAATGATGGTTTGGTTGGTCTCTGAAAAAATGATTTGTCAAAGTCGAGTTTTAAAAGGCAACTTGCATACAAGTTTGACTAGTGACAATGAAATTTTAGATTGCCAAAAAGTTTCCGAAATCGATTTTGGATTTCACTTTTCATTATTTTGGGGGCTTAAAAATGATAATTTGGTTGGTCTCTGAAAAACTGATTTGTCAAAGTCGAGTTTTAAAAGGCAACTTGCATACAAGTTTGACTAGTGACAATGAAATTTTGGATTGCCAAAAAGTTTCCGAAATCGATTTTGGATTTCACTTTTCATTATTTTGGGGGCTCAAAAAATGATGTTTTGGTTGGTCTCTGAAAAAATGATTTGTCAAAGTCGAGTTTTAAAAGGCAACTTGCATACAAGTTTGACTAGTGACAGTGAAGTTTTGGTTTGCCAAAAAGTTTCCGAAATCGATTTTGGATTTCACTTTTAATTATTTTGGGGGCTTAAAAATGATGTTTTGGTTGGTCTCTGAAAAAATGATTTGTCAAAGTCGAGTATTAAAAGGCAACTTGCATACAAGTTTGACTAGTGACAATGAAATTTTGGATTGCCAAAAAGTTTCCGAAATCGATTTTGGATTTCACTTTTCATTATTTTGGGGGCTCAAAAAATGATGTTTTGGTTGGTCTCTGAAAAAATGATTTGTCAAAGTCGAGTTTTAAAAGGCAACTTGCATACAAGTTTGACTAGTGACAATGAAATTTTGGATTGCCAAAAAGTTTCCGAAATCGATTTTGGATTTCACTTTTCACTATTTTGGGGGCTTAAAAATGATGATTTTTTTGGTCTCTGAAAAAATGATTTGTCAAAGTCGAGTTTTAAAAGGCAACTTGCATACAAGTTTGACTTGTGACAATGAAATTTTGGTTTGCCAAAAAGTTTCTGAAATCGATTTTGAATCGAACTTTTCATTTTTTTGGGGGCTTAAAAATGATGGTTTGGTTGGTCTCTGAAAAAATGATTTGTAAAAGTCGAGTTTGAAAAGGCAACTTGCATACAAGTTTGACTAGTGACAATGAAATTTTGGTTTGCCAAAAAGTTTCCGAAATCGATTTTGGATTTCACTTTTCATTATTTTGGGGGCTTAAAAATGATGTTTTGGTTGGTCTCTGAAAAAATGATTTGTCAAAGTCGAGTTTTAAAAGGCAACTTGCATACAAGTTTGACTAGTGACAATGAAATTTTGGATTGCCAAAAAGTTTCCGAAATCGATTTTGGATTTCACTTTTCATTATTTTGGGGGCTTAAAAATGATGGTTTGGTTGGTCTCTGAAAAAATGATTTGTCAAAGTCGAGTTTTAAAAGGCAACTTGCATACAAGTTTGACTAGTGACAATGAAATTTTGGTTTGCCAAAAAGTTTCCGGAATCGATTTTGGATTTCACTTTTCATTATTTTGGGGGCTTAAAAATGATGGTTTGGTTGGTCTCTGAAAAAATTATTTGTCAAAGTCGAGTTTTAAAAGGCAACTTGCATACAAGTTTGACTAGTGACAATGAAATTTTGGATTGCCAAAAAGTTTCCGAAATCGATTTTGGATTTCACTTTTCATTATTTTGGGGGCTCAAAAAATGATGTTTTGGTTGGTCTCTGAAAAAATGGTTTGTCAAAGTCGAGTTTTAAAAGGCAACTTGCATACAAGTTTGACTAGTGACAGTGAAGTTTTGGTTTGCCAAAAAGTTTCCGAAATCGATTTTGGATTTCACTTTTCATTATTTTGGGGGCTTAAAAATGATGGTTTGGTTGGTCTCTGAAAAAATGATTTGTCAAAGTCGAGTTTTAAAAGGCAACTTGCATACAAGTTTGACTAGTGACAATGAAATTTTGGATTGCCAAAAAGTTTCCGAAATCGATTTTGGATTTCACTTTTCATTATTTTGGGGGCTTAAAAATGATGGTTTGGTTGGTCTCTGAAAAAATTATTTGTCAAAGTCGAGTTTTAAAAGGCAACTTGCATACAAGTTTGACTAGTGACAATGAAATTTTAGATTGCCAAAAAGTTTCCGAAATCGATTTTGGATTTCATTTTTCATTATTTTGGGGGCTCAAAAATGATGGTTTGGTTGGTCTCTGAAAAAATGATTTGTCAAAGTCGAGTTTTAAAAGGCAACTTGCATACAAGTTTGACTAGTGACAATGAAATTTTGGATTGCCAAAAAGTTTCCGAAATCGATTTTGGATTTCACTTTTCATTATTTTGGGTGCTTAAAAATGATGATTTGGTTGGTCTCTGAAAAAATGATTTGTCAAAGTCGAGTTTTAAAAGGCAACTTGCATACAAGTTTGACTAGTGACAATGAAATTTTGGTTTGCCAAAAAGTTTCTGAAATCGATTTTGGATCGAACTTTTCATTTTTTTGGGGGCTCAAAAATGATGGTTTGGTTGGTCTCTGAAAAAATGATTTGTAAAAGTCGAGTTTGAAAAGGCAACTTGCATACAAGTTTGACTAGTGACAATGAAATTGCGGTTTGCCAAAAAGTTTCCGAAATCGATTTTGGATTTCACTTTTCATTATTTTGGGGGCTTAAAAATGATGGTTTGGTTGGTCTCTGAAAAAAAGATTTGTCAAAGTCGAGTTTTAAAAGGCAACTTGCATACAAGTTTGACTAGTGACAATGAAATTTTGGATTGCCAAAAAGTTTCCGAAATTGATTTTGGATTTCATTTTTCATTTTTTTGGGGGCTTAAAAATGATGGTTTGGTTGGTCTCTGAAAAAGTGATTTGTCAAAGTCGAGTTTTAAAAGGCAACTTGCATACAAGTTTGACTAGTGACAATGAAATTGCGGTTTGCCAAAAAGTTTCCGAAATCGATTTTGGATTCCACTTTTCATTATTTTGGGGGCTCAAAAATGATGGTTTGGTTGGTCTCTGAAAAAATGATTTGTCAAAATCGAGTTTTAAAAGGCAACTTGCGTACAAGTTTGACTAGTGACAATGAAACGTTGGTTTGCCAAAAAGTTTCCGAAATCGATTTTGGATTTCACTTTTCATTATTTTGGGGGCTTAAAAATGATAATTTGGTTGGTCTCTGAAAAACTGATTTGTCAAAGTCGAGTTTTAAAAGGCAACTTGCATACAAGTTTGACTAGTGACAATGAAATTTTGGATTGCCAAAAAGTTTCCGAAATCGATTTTGGATTTCACTTTTCATTATTTTGGGGGCTTAAAAATGATGATTTGGTTGGTCTCTGAAAAAATGATTTGTCAAAGTCGAGTTTTAAAAGGCAACTTGCATACAAGTTTGACTAGTGACAATGAAATTTTGGTTTGCCAAAAAGTTTCCGAAATCGATTTTGGATTTCACTTTTCATTATTTTGGGGGCTTAAAAATGATGGTTTGGTTGGTCTCTGAAAAAAAGATTTGTCAAAGTCGAGTTTTAAAAGGCAACTTGCATACAAGTTTGACTAGTGACAATGAAATTTTAGATTGCCAAAAAGTTTCCGAAATCGATTTTGGATTTCATTTTTCATTATTTTGGGGGCTCAAAAATGATGGTTTGGTTGGTCTCTGAAAAAATGATTTGTCAAAGTCGAGTTTTAAAAGGCAACTTGCATACAAGTTTGACTAGTGACAATGAAATTTTGGATTGCCAAAAAGTTTCCGAAATTGATTTTGGATTTCACTTTTCATTATTTTGGGGGCTTAAAAATGATGATTTGGTTGGTCTCTGAAAAAATGATTTGTCAAAGTCGAGTTTTAAAAGGCAACTTGCATACAAGTTTGACTAGTGGTTTGCCAAAAAGTTTCTGAAATCGATTTTGGATCGAACTTTTCATTTTTTTGGGGGCTTAAAAATGATGGTTTGGTTGGTCTCTGAAAAAATGATTTGTCAAAGTCGAGTTTTAAAAGGCAACTTGCATACAAGTTTGACTAGTGACAATGAAATTTTGGATTGCCAAAAAGTTTCCGAAATTGATTTTGGATTTCATTTTTCATTATTTTGGGGGCTCAAAAATGATGGTTTGGTTGGTCTCTGAAAAAATGATTTGTCAAAGTCGAGTTTTAAAAGGCAACTTGCATACAAGTTTGACTAGTGACAATGAAATTTTGGTTTGCCAAAAAGTTTCTGAAATCGATTTTGGATCGAACTTTTCATTTTTTTGGGGGCTTAAAAATGATGGTTTGGTTGGTCTCTGAAAAAGTGATTTGTCAAAGTCGAGTTTTAAAAGGCAACTTGCATACAAGTTTGACTAGTGACAATGAAATTGCGGTTTGCCAAAAAGTTTCCGAAATCGATTTTGGATTCCACTTTTCATTATTTTGGGGGCTCAAAAATGATGGTTTGGTTGGTCTCTGAAAAAATGATTTGTCAAAGTCGAGTTTTAAAAGGCAACTTGCATACAAGTTTGACTAGTGACAATGAAACGTTGGTTTGCCAAAAAGTTTCCGAAATCGATTTTGGATTTCACTTTTCATTATTTTGGGGGCTTAAAAATGATAATTTGGTTGGTCTCTGAAAAACTGATTTGTCAAAGTCGAGTTTTAAAAGGCAACTTGCATACAAGTTTGACTAGTGACAATGAAATTTTGGATTGCCAAAAAGTTTCCGAAATCGATTTTGGATTTCACTTTTCATTATTTTGGGGGCTTAAAAATGATGTTTTGGTTGGTCTCTGAAAAAATGATTTGTCAAAGTCGAGTTTTAAAAGGCAACTTGCATACAAGTTTGACTAGTGACAGTGAAGTTTTGGTTTGCCAAAAAGTTTCCGAAATCGATTTTGGATTTCACTTTTAATTATTTTGGGGGCTCAAAAATGATGTTTTGGTTGGTCTCTGAAAAAATGATTTGTCAAAGTCGAGTATTAAAAGGCAACTTGCATACAAGTTTGACTAGTGACAATGAAATTTTGGATTGCCAAAAAGTTTCCGAAATCGATTTTGGATTTCACTTTTCATTATTTTGGGGGCTCAAAAAATTATGTTTTGGTTGGTCTCTGAAAAAATGATTTGTCAAAGTCGAGTTTTAAAAGGCAACTTGCATACAAGTTTGACTAGTGACAATGAAATTTTGGATTGCCAAAAAGTTTCCGAAATCGATTTTGGATTTCACTTTTCATTATTTTGGGGGCTTAAAAATGATGATTTTTTTGGTCTCTGAAAAAATGATTTGTCAAAGTCGAGTTTTAAAAGGCAACTTGCATACAAGTTTGACTAGTGACAATGAAATTTTGGTTTGCCAAAAAGTTTCTGAAATCGATTTTGGATCGAACTTTTCATTTTTTTGGGGGCTTAAAAATGATGGTTTGGTTGGTCTCTGAAAAAATGATTTGTCAAAGTCGAGTTTGAAAAGGCAACTTGCATACAAGTTTGACTAGTGACAATGAAATTTTGGTTTGCCAAAAAGTTTCCGAAATCGATTTTGGATTTCACTTTTCATTATTTTGGGGGCTCAAAAATGATGTTTTGGTTGGTCTCTGAAAAAAAATGATTTGTCAAAGTCGAGTTTTAAAAGGCAACTTGCATACAAGTTTGACTAGTGACAATGAAATTTTAGATTGCCAAAAAGTTTCCGAAATCGATTTTGGATTTCACTTTTCATTATTTTGGGGGCTTAAAAATGATGGTTTGGTTGGTCTCTGAAAAAATGATTTGTCAAAGTCGAGTTTTAAAAGGCAACTTGCATACAAGTTTGACTAGTGACAATGAAATTTTGGATTGCCAAAAAGTTTCCGAAATCGATTTTGGATTTCACTTTTCATTATTTTGGGGGCTTAAAAATGATGGTTTGGTTGGTCTCTGAAAAAATGATTTGTCAAAGTCGAGTTTTAAAAGGCAACTTGCATACAAGTTTGACTAGTGACAATGAAATTTTGGTTTGCCAAAAAGTTTCCGGAATCGATTTTGGATTTCACTTTTCATTATTTTGGGGGCTTAAAAATGATGGTTTGGTTGGTCTCTGAAAAAATTATTTGTCAAAGTCGAGTTTTAAAAGGCAACTTGCATACAAGTTTGACTAGTGACAATGAAATTTTGGTTTGCCAAAAAGTTTCTGAAATCGATTTTGGATCGAACTTTTCATTTTTTTGGGGGCTTAAAAATGATGGTTTGGTTGGTCTCTGAAAAAATGATTTGTCAAAGTCGAGTTTGAAAAGGCAACTTGCATACAAGTTTGACTAGTGACAATGAAATTTTGGTTTGCCAAAAAGTTTCCGAAATCGATTTTGGATTTCACTTTTCGTTATTTTGGGGGCTGAAAAATGATGGTTTGGTTGGTCTCTGAAAAAAAGATTTGTCAAAGTCGAGTTTTAAAAGGCAACTTGCATACAAGTTTGACTAGTGACAATGAAATTTTAGATTGCCAAAAAGTTTCCGAAATCGATTTTGGATTTCACTTTTCATTATTTTGGGGGCTTAAAAATGATGGTTTGGTTGGTCTCTGAAAAAATGATTTGTCAAAGTCGAGTTTTAAAAGGCAACTTGCATACAAGTTTGACTAGTGACAATGAAATTTTGGATTGCCAAAAAGTTTCCGAAATCGATTTTGGATTTCACTTTTCATTATTTTGGGGGCTCAAAAATGATGGTTTGGTTGGTCTCTGAAAAAATGATTTGTCAAAGTCGAGTTTTAAAAGGCAACTTGCATACAAGTTTGACTAGTGACAATGAAATTTTGGATTGCCAAAAAGTTTCCGAAATCGATTTTGGATTTCACTTTTCATTATTTTGGGGGCTTAAAAATGATGGTTTGGTTGGTCTCTGAAAAAATGATTTGTCAAAGTCGAGTTTTAAAAGGCAACTTGCATACAAGTTTGACTAGTGACAATGAAATTTTGGTTTGCCAAAAAGTTTCCGGAATCGAATTTGGATTTCACTTTTCATTATTTTGGGGATCCAAAAATGATGGTTTGGTTGGTCTCTGAAAAAATGATTTGTCAAATTCGAGTTTTAAAAGGCAACTTGCATACAAGTTTGACTAGTGACAATGAAATTTTGGATTGCCAAAAAGTTTCCGAAATCGATTTTGGATTTCACTTTTCATTATTTTGGGGGCTTAAAAATGATGATTTGGTTGGTCTCTGAAAAAATGATTTGTCAAAGTCGAGTTTTAAAAGGCAACTTGCATACAAGTTTGACTAGTGACAATGAAATTTTGGTTTGCCAAAAAGTTTCTGAAATCGATTTTGGATCGAACTTTTCATTTTTTTGCGGGCTTAAAAATGATGTTTTGGTTGGTCTCTGAAAAAATGATTTGTCAAAGTCGAGTTTTAAAAGGCAACTTGCATACAAGTTTGACTAGTGACAATGAAATTTTGGATTGCCAAAAAGTTTCCGAAATCGATTTTGGATTTCACTTTTCATTATTTTGGGGGCTTAAAAATGATGGTTTGGTTGGTCTCTGAAAAAAAGATTTGTCAAAGTCGAGTTTTAAAAGGCAACTTGCATACAAGTTTGACTAGTGACAATGAAATTTTAGATTGCCAAAAAGTTTCCGAAATCGATTTTGGATTTCACTTTTCATTATTTTGGGGGCTTAAAAATGATGGTTTGGTTGGTCTCTGAAAAAATGATTTGTCAAAGTCGAGTTTTAAAAGGCAACTTGCATACAAGTTTGACTAGTGACAATGAAATTTTGGATTGCCAAAAAGTTTCCGAAATCGATTTTGGATTTTACTTTTCATTATTTTGGGGGCTTAAAAATGATGGTTTGGTTGGTCTCTGAAAAAATGATTTGTCAAAGTCGAGTTTTAAAAGGCAACTTGCATACAAGTTTGACTAGTGACAATGAAATTTTGGATTGCCAAAAAGTTTCCGAAATCGATTTTGGATTTCACTTTTCATTATTTTGGGGGCTTAAAAATGATGGTTTGGTTGGTCTCTGAAAAAATGATTTGTCAAAGTCGAGTTTTAAAAGGCAACTTGCATACAAGTTTGACTAGTGACAATGAAATTTTGGTTTGCCAAAAAGTTTCCGGAATCGATTTTGGATTTCACTTTTCATTATTTTGGGGGCTTAAAAATGATGATTTTTTTGGTCTCTGAAAAAATGATTTGTCAAAGTCGAGTTTCAAAAGGCAACTTGCAAACAAGTTTGACTAGTGACAATGAAATTTTGGATTGCCAAAAAGTTTCCGAAATCGATTTTGGATTTCACTTTTCATTATTTTCGGGGCTTAAAAATGTTGTTTTGGTTGGTCTCTGAAAAAATGATTTGTCAAAGTCGAGTTTTAAAAGGCAACTTGCATACAAGTTTGACTAGTGACAATGAAATTTTGGTTTGCCAAAAAGTTTCCGAAATCGATTTTGGATTTTACTTTTCATTATTTTGGGGGCTCAAAAATGATGTTTTGGTTGGTCTCTGAAAAAATGATTTGTCAAAGTCGAATTTTAATAGGCAACTTGCATACAAGTTTGACTAGTGACAATGAAGTTTTGGTTTGCCAAAAAGTTTCCGAAATCGATTTTGGATTGGATGTTTCACTATTTTGGGTGCTTTAAAATGATGTTTTGAAGAGTCTCTGAAAAAAACTTGTTTTGACCGACTCGACCCAGTCGAAACGAAAAAAGTCACATTTTAATAGGCAACTCCATACAAGTTTGAGTGGTAACATTGAAAATTTAGTTTGCAAAAAAGTTTCCCAAATTGGTTTTGTATTGCACTTTTTACTGTTTTGGGTGCTTTAAAATGATGTTTTGAAGAGTCTCTGAAGAAAACTTGTTTTGACCGACTCGACCCAGTTGACACGGGAAAAGTCACATTTTAATAGGCAGCTCCATACAAGTTTGAGTGCTAACTTTGAAAATTTAGTTTGCAAAAAAGTTTCCCAAATTGGTTTTGTATTGCACTTTTTACTATTTTGGGTGCTTTAAAATGATGTTTTGAAGAGTCTCTGAAAGAAACTTGTTTTGACCGACTCGACCCAGTTGACACGGAAAAAGTCACATTTTAATAGGCAGCTCCATACAAGTTTGACTGGTAACATTGAAAATTTAGTTTGCAAAAAAGTTTCCCAAATTGGTTTTGTATTGCACTTTTTACTATTTTGGGTGCTTTAAAATGATGTTTTGAAGAGTCTCTGAAAAAAACTTGTTTTGACCGACTCGACCAAGTTGACACGGAAAAAGTCACATTTTAATAGGCAGCTCCATACAAGTTTGACTGGTAACATTGAAAATTTAGTTTGCAAAAAAGTTTCCCAAATTGGTTTTGTATTGCACTTTTTACTATTTTGGGTGCTTCAAAATGATGTTTTAAAGAGTCTCTGAAAAAAACTTGTTTTGACCGACTCGACCAAGTTGACACGGAAAAAGTCACATTTTAATAGGCAGCTCCATACAAGTTTGACTGGTAACATTGAAAATTTAGTTTGCAAAAAAGTTTCTCAAATTGGTTTTGTATTGCACTTTTAACTATTTTGGGTGCTTTAAAATGATGTTTTGAAGAGTCTCTGAAAAAAACTTGTTTTGACCGACTCGACCCAGTCGAAACGAAAAAAGTCACATTTTAATAGGCAACTCCATACAAGTTTGACTGGTAACATTGAAAATTTAGTTTGCAAAAAAGTTTCCCAAATTGGTTTTGTATTGCACTTTTAACTATTTTGGGTGCTTTAAAATGATGTTTTGAAGAGTCTCTGAATAAAACTTGTTTTGACCGACTCGACCCAGTTGACACGGAAAAAGTCACATTTTAATAGGCAGCTCCATACAAGTTTGACTGGTAACATTGAAAATTTAGTTTGCAAAAAAGTTTCCCAAATTGGTTTTGTATTGCACTTTTAACTATTTTGGGTGCTTTAAAATGATGTTTTGAAGAGTCTCTGAATAAAACTTGTTTTGACCGACTCGACCCAGTTGACACGGAAAAAGTCACATTTTAATAGGCAGCTCCATACAAGTTTGAGTGGTAACATTGAAAATTTAGTTTGTATAAAAGTTTCCCAAATTGGTTTTGTATTGCACTTTTTACTATTTTGGGTGCTTTAAAATGATGTTTTGAAGAGTCTCTGAAAAAAACTTGTTTTGACCGACTCGACCCAGTTGACACGGAAAAAGTCACATTTTAATAGGCAGCTTTATACAAGTTTGACTGGTAACATTGAAAATTTAGTTTGCAAAAAAGTTTCCCAAATTGGTTTTGTATTGCACTTTTTACTATTTTGGGTGCTTCAAAATGATGTTGTGAAGAGTCTCTGAAAAAACTTGTTTTGACCGACTCGACCCAGTTGACACGGAAAAAGTCACATTTTAATAGGCAACTCCATACAAGTTTGACTGGTAACATTGAAAATTTAGTTTGCAAAAAAGTTTCCCAAATTGGTTTTGTATTGCACTTTTTACTTTTTTGGGTGCTTCAAAATGATGTTTTGAAGAGTCTCTGAAAAAAACTTGTTTTGACCGACTCGACCCAGTCGAAACGAAAAAAGTCACATTTTAATAGGCAGCTCCATACAAGTTTGACTGGTAACATTGAAAATTTAGTTTGCAAAAAAGTTTCCCAAATTGGTTTTGTATTGCACTTTTAACTATTTTGGGTGCTTTAAAATGATGTTTTGAAGAGTCTCTGAAAAAAACTTCTTTTGACCGACTCGACCCAGTTGAAACGAAAAAAGTCACAGTTTAATAGGCAACTCCATACAAGTTTGACTGGTAACATTGAAAATTTAGTTTGCAAAAAAGTTTCCCAAATTGGTTTAGTGTTGCACTTTTTACTATTTTGGGTGCTTCAAAATGATGTTTTGAAGAGTCTCTGAAAAAAACTTGTTTTGACCGACTCGACCCAGTCGAAACGGAAAAAGTCACATTTTAATAGGCAGCTCCATACAAGTTTGACTGGTAACATTGAAAATTTAATTGGCAAAAAAGTTTCCCAAATTGGTTTTGTATTGCACTTTTTACTATTTTGGGTGCTTTAAAATGATGTTTTGAAGAGTCTCTGAAAAAAACTTGTTTTGACCGACTCGACCAAGTTGACACGGAAAAAGTGACATTTTAATAGGCAGCTCCAAACAAGTTTGACTGGTAACATTGAAAATTTAGTTTGCAAAAAAGTTCCCAAATTGGTTTTGTATTCCATTTTTTACTATTTTGGGTGCTTTAAAATGATGTTTTGAAGAGTCTCTGAAAAAAACTTGTTTTGACCGACTCGACCCAGTCGAAACGAAAAAGTCACATTTTAATAGGCAGCTCCATACAAGTTTGACTGGTAACATTGAAAATTTAGTTTGCAAAAAAGTTTCCCAAATTGGTTTTGTATTGCACTTTTTACTATTTTGGGTGCTTCAAAATGATGTTTTGAAGAGTCTCTGAAAAAAACTTGTTTTGACCGACTCGACCCAGTTGACACGGAAAAAGTCACATTTTAATAGGCAGCTCCATACAAGTTTAAGTGGTAACATTGAAAATTTAGTTTGCAAAAAAGTTTCCCAAATTGGTTTTGTATTGCACTTTTTACTATTTTGGGTGCTTTAAAATGATGTTTTGAAGAGTCTCTGAAAAAAACTTGTTTTGACCGACTCGACCCAGTCGAAACGAAAAAAGTCACATTTTAATAGGCAGCTCCATACAAGTTTGACTGGTAACATTGAAAATTTAGTTTGCAAAAAAGTTTCCCAAATTGGTTTTGTATTGCACTTTTTACTATTTTGGGTGCTTTAAAATGATGTTTTGAAGAGTCTCTGAAAAAAACTTGTTTTGACCGACTCGACCCAGTCGAAACGAAAAAAGTCACATTTTAATAGGCAACTCCATACAAGTTTGAGTGGTAACATTGAAAATTCAGTTTGCAAAAAAGTTTCCCAAATTGGTTTTGTATTGCACTTTTTACTTTTTTGGGTGCTTCAAAATGATGTTTTGAAGAGTCTCTGAAAAAAACTTGTTTTGACCGACTCGACCCAGTCGAAACGAAAAAAATCACATTTTAATAGGCAGTTCCATACAAGTTTGACTGGTAACATTGAAAATTTAGTTTGCAAAAAAGTTTCCCAAATTGGTTTTGTATTGCACTTTTTACTATTTTGGGTGCTTTAAAATGATGTTTTGTAGAGTCTCTGAAAAAAACTTGTTTTGACCGACTCGACCCAGTCGAAACGAAAAAAGTCACATTTTAATAGGCAGCTCCATACAAGTTTGACTGGTAACATTGAAAATTTAGTTTGCAAAAAAGTTTCCCAAATTGGTTTAGTGTTGCACTTTTTACTATTTTGGGTGCTTCAAAATGATGTTTTGAAGAGTCTCTGAAAAAAACTTGTTTTGACCGACTCGACCCAGTCGAAACGGAAAAAGTCACATTTTAATAGGCAGCTCCATACAAGTTTGACTGGTAACATTGAAAATTTAATTGGCAAAAAAGTTTCCCAAATTGGTTTTGTATTGCACTTTTTACTATTTTGGGTGCTTTAAAATGATGTTTTGAAGAGTCTCTGAAAAAAACTTGTTTTGACCGACTCGACCCAGTCGAAACGAAAAAAGTCACATTTTAATAGGCAGCTCCATACAAGTTTGACTGGTAACATTGAAAATTTAGTTTGCAAAAAAGTTTCCCAAATTGGTTTTGTATTGCACTTTTTACTATTTTGGGTGCTTTAAAATCATGTTTCGAAGAGTCTCTGAAAAACACTTGTTTTGACCGACTCGACCCAGTCGAAACGAAAAAAGTCACATTTTAATAGGCAGCTCCATACAAGTTTGACTGGTAACATTGAAAATTTAGTTTGCAAAAAAGTTTCCCAAGTTGGTTTTGTATTGCACTTTTTACTATTTTGGGTGCTTTAAAATGATGTTTTGAAGAGTTTCTGAAAAAAACTTGTTTTGACCGACTCGACCCAGTTGACACGGAAAAAGTCAAATTTTAATAGGCAGCTCCATACAAGTTTGAGTGGTAACATTGAAAATTTAGTTTGCAAAAAAGTTTCCCAAATTGGTTTTGTATTGCACTTTTTACTATTTTGGGTGCTTTAAAATGATGTTTTGAAGAGTATCTGAAAAAAACTTGTTTTGACCGACTCGACCCAGTTGACACGGAAAAAGTCACATTTTAATAGGCAACTCCATACAAGTTTGAGTGGTAACATTGAAAATTTAGTTTGCAAAAAAGTTTCCCAAATTGGTTTTGTATTGCACTTTTTACTATTTTGGGTGCTTTAAAATGATGTTTTGAAGAGTCTCTGAAAAAAACTTGTTTTGACCGACTCGACCCAGTCGAAACGAAAAAAGTCACATTTTAATAGGCAGCTCCATACAAGTTTGAGTGGTAACATTGAAAATTCAGTTTGCAAAAAAGTTTCCCAAATTGGTTTTGTATTGCACTTTTTACTTTTTTGGGTGCTTCAAAATGATGTTTTGAAGAGTCTCTGAAAAAAACTTGTTTTGACCGACTCGACCCAGTCGAAACGAAAAAAATCACATTTTAATAGGCAGTTCCATACAAGTTTGACTGGTAACATTGAAAATTTAGTTTGCAAAAAAGTTTCCCAAATTGGTTTTGTATTGCACTTTTTACTATTTTGGGTGCTTTAAAATGATGTTTTGTAGAGTCTCTGAAAAAAACTTGTTTTGACCGACTCGACCCAGTCGAAACGAAAAAAGTCACATTTTAATAGGCAGCTCCATACAAGTTTGACTGGTAACATTGAAAATTTAGTTTGCAAAAAAGTTTCCCAAATTGGTTTAGTGTTGCACTTTTTACTATTTTGGGTGCTTCAAAATGATGTTTTGAAGAGTCTCTGAAAAAAACTTGTTTTGACCGACTCGACCCAGTCGAAACGAAAAAAGTCACATTTTAATAGGCAGCTCCATACAAGTTTGACTGGTAACATTGAAAATTTAGTTTGCAAAAAAGTTTCCCAAATTGGTTTTGTATTGCACTTTTTACTATTTTGGGTGCTTTAAAATGATGTTTTGAAGAGTCTCTGAAAAAAACTTGTTTTGACCGACTCGACCCAGTCGAAACGAAAAAAGTCACATTTTAATAGGCAGCTCCATACAAGTTTGAGTGGTAACATTGAAAATTCAGTTTGCAAAAAAGTTTCCCAAATTGGTTTTGTATTGCACTTTTTACTTTTTTGGGTGCTTCAAAATGATGTTTTGAAGAGTCTCTGAAAAAAACTTGTTTTGACCGACTCGACCCAGTCGAAACGAAAAAAATCACATTTTAATAGGCAGTTCCATACAAGTTTGACTGGTAACATTGAAAATTTAGTTTGCAAAAAAGTTTCCCAAATTGGTTTTGTATTGCACTTTTTACTATTTTGGGTGCTTTAAAATGATGTTTTGTAGAGTCTCTGAAAAAAACTTGTTTTGACCGACTCGACCCAGTCGAAACGAAAAAAGTCACATTTTAATAGGCAGCTCCATACAAGTTTGACTGGTAACATTGAAAATTTAGTTTGCAAAAAAGTTTCCCAAATTGGTTTTGTATTGCACTTTTTACTATTTTGGGTGCTTTAAAATGATGTTTTGTAGAGTCTCTGAAAAAAACTTGTTTTGACCGACTCGACCCAGTCGAAACGAAAAAAGTCACATTTTAATAGGCAACTCCATACAAGTTTGAGTGGTAACATTGAAAATTTAGTTTGCAAAAAAGTTTCCCAAATTGGTTTTGTATTGCACTTGTTACTATTTTGGGTGCTTTAAAATGATGTTTTGAAGAGTCTCTGAAAAAAACTTGTTTTGACCGACTCGACCCAGTCGAAACGAAAAAAGTCACATTTTAATAGGCAGCTCCATACAAGTTTGACTGGTAACATTGAAAATTTAGTTTGCAAAAAAGTTTCCCAAATTGGTTTTGTATTGCACTTTTTACTATTTTGGGTGCTTTAAAATGATGTTTTGAAGAGTCTCTGAAAAAAACTTGTTTTGACCGACTCGACCCAGTCGAAACGAAAAAAGTCACATTTTAATAGGCAGCTCCATACAAGTTTGAGTGGTAACATTGAAAATTCAGTTTGCAAAAAAGTTTCCCAAATTGGTTTTGTATTGCACTTTTTACTTTTTTGGGTGCTTCAAAATGATGTTTTGAAGAGTCTCTGAAAAAAACTTGTTTTGACCGACTCGACCCAGTCGAAACGAAAAAAATCACATTTTAATAGGCAGTTCCATACAAGTTTGACTGGTAACATTGAAAATTTAGTTTGCAAAAAAGTTTCCCAAATTGGTTTTGTATTGCACTTTTTACTATTTTGGGTGCTTTAAAATGATGTTTTGTAGAGTCTCTGAAAAAAACTTGTTTTGACCGACTCGACCCAGTCGAAACGAAAAAAGTCACATTTTAATAGGCAGCTCCATACAAGTTTGACTGGTAACATTGAAAATTTAGTTTGCAAAAAAGTTTCCCAAATTGGTTTTGTATTGCACTTTTTACTATTTTGGGTGCTTTAAAATGATGTTTTGAAGAGTCTCTGAAAAAAACTTGTTTTGACCGACTCGACCCAGTCGAAACGAAAAAAGTCACATTTTAATAGGCAGCTCCATACAAGTTTGACTGGTAACATTGAAAATTTAGTTTGCAAAAAAGTTTCCCAAATTGGTTTAGTGTTGCACTTTTTACTATTTTGGGTGCTTCAAAATGATGTTTTGAAGAGTCTCTGAAAAAAACTTGTTTTGACCGACTCGACCCAGTCGAAACGAAAAAAGTCACATTTTAATAGGCAGCTCCATACAAGTTTGACTGGTAACATTGAAAATTTAGTTTGCAAAAAAGTTTCCCAAATTGGTTTTGTATTGCACTTTTTACTATTTTGGGTGCTTTAAAATGATTTTTTGAAGAGTCTCTGAAAAAAAACTTGTTTTGACCGACTCGACCCAGTTGACACGGAAAAAGTCACATTTTAATAGGCAACTCCATACAAGTTTGAGTGGTAACATTGAAAATTTAGTTTGCAAAAAAGTTTCCCAAATTGGTTTTGTATTGCACTTTTAACTATTTTGGGTGCTTTAAAATGATGTTTTGAAGAGTCTCTGAAAAAAACTTGTTTTGACCGACTCGACCCAGTCGAAACGAAAAAAGTCACATTTTAATAGGCAGCTCCATACAAGTTTGAGTGGTAACATTGAAAATTTAGTTTGCAAAAAAGTTTCCCAAATTGGTTTTGTATTGCACTTTTTACTATTTTGGGTGCTTCAAAATGATGTTTTGAAGAGTCTCTGAAAAAAACTTGTTTTGACCGACTCGACCCAGTCGAAACGAAAAAAATCACATTTTAATAGGCAGCTCCATACAAGTTTGACTGGTAACATTGAAAATTTAGTTTGCAAAAAAGTTTCCCAAATTGGTTTAGTGTTGCACTTTTTACTATTTTGGGTGCTTCAAAATGATGTTTTGAAGAGTCTCTGAAAAAAACTTGTTTTGACCGACTCGACCCAGTCGAAACGAAAAAAGTCACATTTTAATAGGCAGCTCCATACAAGTTTGACTGGTAACATTGAAAATTTAGTTTGCAAAAAAGTTTCCCAAATTGGTTTTGTATTGCACTTTTTACTATTTTGGGTGCTTTAAAATGATTTTTTGAAGAGTCTCTGAAAAAAAACTTGTTTTGACCGACTCGACCCAGTTGACACGGAAAAAGTCACATTTTAATAGGCAACTCCATACAAGTTTGAGTGGTAACATTGAAAATTTAGTTTGCAAAAAAGTTTCCCAAATTGGTTTTGTATTGCACTTTTTACTATTTTGGGTGCTTTAAAATGATGTTTTGAAGAGTCTCTGAAAAAAACTTGTTTTGACCGACTCGACCCAGTTGACACGGAAAAAGTCACATTTTAATAGGCAACTCCATACAAGTTTGAGTGGTAACATTGAAAATTTAGTTTGCAAAAAAGTTTCCCAAATTGGTTTTGTATTGCACTTTTTACTATTTTGGGTGCTTTAAAATGATGTTTTGAAGAGTCTCTGAAAAAAACTTGTTTTGACCGACTCGACCCAGTCGAAACGAAAAAAGTCACATTTTAATAGGCAACTCCATACAAGTTTGACTGGTAACATTGAAAATTTAGTTTGCAAAAAAGGTTCCCAAATTGGTTTTGTATTGCACTTTTTACTATTTTGGGTGCTTTAAAATGATTTTTTGAAGAGTCTCTGAAAAAAAACTTGTTTTGACCGACTCGACCCGGTCGACACGGAAAAAGTCACATTTTAATAGGCAACTCCATACAAGTTTGAGTGGTAACATTGAAAATTTAGTTTGCAAAAAAGTTTCCCAAATTGGTTTTGTATTGCACTTTTTACTATTTTGGGTGCTTTAAAATGATGTTTTGAAGAGTCTCTGAAAAAAACTTGTTTTGACCGACTCGACCCAGTCGAAACGAAAAAAGTCACATTTTAATAGGCAACTCCATACAAGTTTGACTGGTAACATTGAAAATTTAGTTTGCAAAAAAGGTTCCCAAATTGGTTTTGTATTGCACTTTTTACTATTTTGGGTGCTTTAAAATGATTTTTTGAAGAGTCTCTGAAAAAAAACTTGTTTTGACCGACTCGACCCAGTTGACACGGAAAAAGTCACATTTTAATAGGCAACTCCATACAAGTTTGAGTGGTAACATTGAAAATTTAGTTTGCAAAAAAGTTTCCCAAATTGGTTTTGTATTGCACTTTTTACTATTTTGGGTGCTTTAAAATGATGTTTTGAAGAGTCTCTGAAAAAAACTTGTTTTGACCGACTCGACCCAGTCGAAACGAAAAAAGTCACATTTTAATAGGCAACTCCATACAAGTTTGACTGGTAACATTGAAAATTTAGTTTGCAAAAAAGGTTCCCAAATTGGTTTTGTATTGCACTTTTTACTATTTTGGGTGCTTTAAAATGATTTTTTGAAGAGTCTCTGAAAAAAAACTTGTTTTGACCGACTCGACCCGGTCGACACGGAAAAAGTCACATTTTAATAGGCAACTCCATACAAGTTTGAGTGGTAACATTGAAAATTTAGTTTGCAAAAAAGTTTCCCAAATTGGTTTTGTATTGCACTTTTTACTATTTTGGGTGCTTTAAAATGATGTTTTGAAGAGTCTCTGAAAAAAACTTGTTTTGACCGACTCGACCCAGTCGAAACGAAAAAAGTCACATTTTAATAGGCAACTCCATACAAGTTTGACTGGTAACATTGAAAATTTAGTTTGCAAAAAAGGTTCCCAAATTGGTTTTGTATTGCACTTTTTACTATTTTGGGTGCTTTAAAATGATTTTTTGAAGAGTCTCTGAAAAAAAACTTGTTTTGACCGACTCGACCCGGTCGACACGGAAAAAGTCACATTTTAATAGGCAACTCCATACAAGTTTGAGTGGTAACATTGAAAATTTAGTTTGCAAAAAAGTTTCCCAAATTGGTTTTGTATTGCACTTTTTACTATTTTGGGTGCTTTAAAATGATGTTTTGAAGAGTCTATGAAAAAAACTTGTTTTGACCGACTCGACCCAGTTGACACGGAAAAAGTCACATTTTAATAGGCAACTCCATACAAGTTTGAGTGGTAACATTGAAAATTTAGTTTGCAAAAAAGTTTCCCAAATTGGTTTTGTATTGCACTTTTTACTATTTTAGGTGCTTTAAAATGATGTTTTGAAGAGTCTCTGAAAAAAACTTGTTTTGACCGACTCGACCCAGTCGAAACGAAAAAAGTCACATTTTAATAGGCAACTCCATACAAGTTTGACTGGTAACATTGAAAATTTAGTTTGCAAAAAAGGTTCCCAAATTGGTTTTGTATTGCACTTTTTACTATTTTGGGTGCTTTAAAATGATTTTTTGAAGAGTCTCTGAAAAAAAACTTGTTTTGACCGACTCGACCCGGTCGACACGGAAAAAGTCACATTTTAATAGGCAACTCCATACAAGTTTGAGTGGTAACATTGAAAATTTAGTTTGCAAAAAAGTTTCCCAAATTGGTTTTGTATTGCACTTTTTACTATTTTGGGTGCTTTAAAATGATGTTTTGAAGAGTCTCTGAAAAAAACTTGTTTTGACCGACTCGACCCAGTCGAAACGAAAAAAGTCACATTTTAATAGGCAACTCCATACAAGTTTGACTGGTAACATTGAAAATTTAGTTTGCAAAAAAGGTTCCCAAATTGGTTTTGTATTGCACTTTTTACTATTTTGGGTGCTTTAAAATGATTTTTTGAAGAGTCTCTGAAAAAAAACTTGTTTTGACCGACTCGACCCGGTCGACACGGAAAAAGTCACATTTTAATAGGCAACTCCATACAAGTTTGAGTGGTAACATTGAAAATTTAGTTTGCAAAAAAGTTTCCCAAATTGGTTTTGTATTGCACTTTTTACTATTTTGGGTGCTTTAAAATGATGTTTTGAAGAGTCTATGAAAAAAACTTGTTTTGACCGACTCGACCCAGTCGAAACGAAAAAAGTCACATTTTAATAGGCAACTCCATACAAGTTTGACTGGTAACATTGAAAATTTAGTTTGCAAAAAAGGTTCCCAAATTGGTTTTGTATTGCACTTTTTACTATTTTGGGTGCTTTAAAATGATGTTTTGAAGAGTCTCTGAAAAAAACTTGTTTTGACCGACTCGACCCAGTCGAAACGAAAAAAGTCACATTTTAATAGGCAACTCCATACAAGTTTGACTGGTAACATTGAAAATTTAGTTTGCAAAAAAGTTTCCCAAATTGGTTTTGTATTGCACTTTTTACTATTTTGGGTGCTTTAAAATGATGTTTTGAAGAGTCTCTGAAAAAAACTTGTTTTGACCGACTCGACCCAGTCGAAACGAAAAAAGTCACATTTTAATAGGCAACTCCATACAAGTTTGACTGGTAACATTGAAAATTTAGTTTGCAAAAAAGGTTCCCAAATTGGTTTTGTATTGCACTTGTTACTATTTTGGGTGCTTTAAAATGATTTTTTGAAGAGTCTCTGAAAAAAAACTTGTTTTGACCGACTCGACCCAGTTGACACGGAAAAAGTCACATTTTAATAGGCAACTCCATACAAGTTTGAGTGGTAACATTGAAAATTTAGTTTGCAAAAAAGTTTCCCAAATTGGTTTTGTATTGCACTTTTTACTATTTTGGGTGCTTTAAAATGATGTTTTGAAGAGTCTCTGAAAAAAACTTGTTTTGACCGACTCGACCCAGTCGAAACGAAAAAAGTCACATTTTAATAGGCAACTCCATACAAGTTTGACTGGTAACATTGAAAATTTAGTTTGCAAAAAAGGTTCCCAAATTGGTTTTGTATTGCACTTTTTACTATTTTGGGTGCTTTAAAATGATGTTTTGAAGAGTCTCTGAAAAAAACTTGTTTTGACCGACTCGACCCAGTCGAAACGAAAAAAGTCACATTTTAATAGGCAACTCCATACAAGTTTGACTGGTAACATTGAAAATTTAGTTTGCAAAAAAGTTTCCCAAATTGGTTTTGTATTGCACTTTTTACTATTTTGGGTGCTTTAAAATGATGTTTTGAAGAGTCTCTGAAAAAAACTTGTTTTGACCGACTCGACCCAGTCGAAACGAAAAAAGTCACATTTTAATAGGCAACTCCATACAAGTTTGACTGGTAACATTGAAAATTTAGTTTGCAAAAAAGTTTCCCAAATTGGTTTTGTATTGCACTTTTTACTATTTTGGGTGCTTTAAAATGATTTTTTGAAGAGTCTCTGAAAAAAAACTTGTTTTGACCGACTCGACCCAGTTGACACGGAAAAAGTCACATTTTAATAGGCAACTCCATACAAGTTTGAGTGGTAACATTGAAAATTTAGTTTGCAAAAAAGGTTCCCAAATTGGTTTTGTATTGCACTTTTTACTATTTTGGGTGCTTTAAAATGATGTTTTGAAGAGTCTCTGAAAAAAACTTGTTTTGACCGACTCGACCCAGTCGAAACGAAAAAAGTCACATTTTAATAGGCAACTCCATACAAGTTTGACTGGTAACATTGAAAATTTAGTTTGCAAAAAAGTTTCCCAAATTGGTTTTGTATTGCACTTTTTACTATTTTGGGTGCTTTAAAATGATGTTTTGAAGAGTCTCTGAAAAAAACTTGTTTTGACCGACTCGACCCGGTCGACACGGAAAAAGTCACATTTTAATAGGCAACTCCATACAAGTTTGAGTGGTAACATTGAAAATTTAGTTTGCAAAAAAGGTTCCCAAATTGGTTTTGTATTGCACTTTTTACTATTTTGGGTGCTTTAAAATGATTTTTTGAAGAGTCTCTGAAAAAAAACTTGTTTTGACCGACTCGACCCGGTCGACACGGAAAAAGTCACATTTTAATAGGCAACTCCATACAAGTTTGAGTGGTAACATTGAAAATTTAGTTTGCAAAAAAGTTTCCCAAATTGGTTTTGTATTGCACTTTTTACTATTTTGGGTGCTTTAAAATGATGTTTTGAAGAGTCTCTGAAAAAAACTTGTTTTGACCGACTCGACCCGGTCGACACGGAAAAAGTCACATTTTAATAGGCAACTCCATACAAGTTTGAGTGGTAACATTGAAAATTTAGTTTGCAAAAAAGGTTCCCAAATTGGTTTTGTATTGCACTTTTTACTATTTTGGGTGCTTTAAAATGATTTTTTGAAGAGTCTCTGAAAAAAAACTTGTTTTGACCGACTCGACCCAGTTGACACGGAAAAAGTCACATTTTAATAGGCAACTCCATACAAGTTTGAGTGGTAACATTGAAAATTTAGTTTGCAAAAAAGGTTCCCAAATTGGTTTTGTATTGCACTTTTTACTATTTTGGGTGCTTTAAAATGATTTTTTGAAGAGTCTCTGAAAAAAAACTTGTTTTGACCGACTCGACCCGGTCGACACGGAAAAAGTCACATTTTAATAGGCAACTCCATACAAGTTTGAGTGGTAACATTGAAAATTTAGTTTGCAAAAAAGTTTCCCAAATTGGTTTTGTATTGCACTTTTTACTATTTTGGGTGCTTTAAAATGATGTTTTGAAGAGTCTCTGTAAAAAACTTGTTTTGACCGACTCGACCCGGTCGACACGGAAAAAGTCACATTTTAATAGGCAACTCCATACAAGTTTGAGTGGTAACATTGAAAATTTAGTTTGCAAAAAAGGTTCCCAAATTGGTTTTGTATTGCACTTTTTACTATTTTGGGTGCTTTAAAATGATTTTTTGAAGAGTCTCTGAAAAAAAACTTGTTTTGACCGACTCGACCCAGTTGACACGGAAAAAGTCACATTTTAATAGGCAACTCCATACAAGTTTGAGTGGTAACATTGAAAATTTAGTTTGCAAAAAAGTTTCCCAAATTGGTTTTGTATTGCACTTTTTACTATTTTGGGTGCTTTAAAATGATGTTTTGAAGAGTCTCTGAAAAAAACTTGTTTTGACCGACTCGACCCGGTCGACACGGAAAAAGTCACATTTTAATAGGCAACTCCATACAAGTTTGAGTGGTAACATTGAAAATTTAGTTTGCAAAAAAGGTTCCCAAATTGGTTTTGTATTGCACTTTTTACTATTTTGGGTGCTTTAAAATGATTTTTTGAAGAGTCTCTGAAAAAAAACTTGTTTTGACCGACTCGACCCAGTTGACACGGAAAAAGTCACATTTTAATAGGCAACTCCATACAAGTTTGAGTGGTAACATTGAAAATTTAGTTTGCAAAAAAGGTTCCCAAATTGGTTTTGTATTGCACTTTTTACTATTTTGGGTGCTTTAAAATGATTTTTTGAAGAGTCTCTGAAAAAAAACTTGTTTTGACCGACTCGACCCGGTCGACACGGAAAAAGTCACATTTTAATAGGCAACTCCATACAAGTTTGAGTGGTAACATTGAAAATTTAGTTTGCAAAAAAGTTTCCCAAATTGGTTTTGTATTGCACTTTTTACTATTTTGGGTGCTTTAAAATGATGTTTTGAAGAGTCTCTGAAAAAAACTTGTTTTGACCGACTCGACCCGGTCGACACGGAAAAAGTCACATTTTAATAGGCAACTCCATACAAGTTTGAGTGGTAACATTGAAAATTTAGTTTGCAAAAAAGGTTCCCAAATTGGTTTTGTATTGCACTTTTTACTATTTTGGGTGCTTTAAAATGATTTTTTGAAGAGTCTCTGAAAAAAAACTTGTTTTGACCGACTCGACCCAGTTGACACGGAAAAAGTCACATTTTAATAGGCAACTCCATACAAGTTTGAGTGGTAACATTGAAAATTTAGTTTGCAAAAAAGTTTCCCAAATTGGTTTTGTATTGCACTTTTTACTATTTTGGGTGCTTTAAAATGATGTTTTGAAGAGTCTCTGAAAAAAACTTGTTTTGACCGACTCGACCCAGTCGAAACGAAAAAAGTCACATTTTAATAGGCAACTCCATACAAGTTTGAGTGGTAACATTGAAAATTTAGTTTGCAAAAAAGGTTCCCAAATTGGTTTTGTATTGCACTTTTTACTATTTTGGGTGCTTTAAAATGATGTTTTGAAGAGTCTCTGAAAAAAACTTGTTTTGACCGACTCGACCCAGTCGAAACGAAAAAAGTCACATTTTAATAGGCAACTCCATACAAGTTTGACTGGTAACATTGAAAATTTAGTTTGCAAAAAAGGTTCCCAAATTGGTTTTGTATTGCACTTTTTACTATTTTGGGTGCTTTAAAATGATTTTTTGAAGAGTCTCTGAAAAAAAACTTGTTTTGACCGACTCGACCCGGTCGACACGGAAAAAGTCACATTTTAATAGGCAACTCCATACAAGTTTGAGTGGTAACATTGAAAATTTAGTTTGCAAAAAATTTTCCCAAATTGGTTTTGTATTGCACTTTTAACTATTTTGGGTGCTTTAAAATGATGTTTTGAAGAGTCTCTGAAAAAAACTTGTTTTGACCGACTCGACCCAGTCGAAACGAAAAAAGTCACATTTTAATAGGCAACTCCATACAAGTTTGAGTGGTAACATTGAAAATTTAGTTTGCAAAAAAGTTTCCCAAATTGGTTTTGTATTGCACTTTTTACTATTTTGGGTGCTTTAAAATGATGTTTTGAAGAGTCTCTGAAAAAATCTTGTTTTGATCGACTCGACCCAGTTGACACGGAAAAAGTCACATTTTAATAGGCAACTCCATGCAAGTTTGACTGGTAACATTGAAAATTTAGTTTGCAAAAAAGTTTCCCAAATTGGTTTTGTGTTGCACTTTTTACTATTTTGGGTGCTTTAAAATGATGTTTTGAAGAGTCTCTGAAAAACACTTGTTTTGACCGACTCGACCCATTCGAAACGAAAAAAGTCACATTTTAATAGGCAGCTCCATACAAGTTTGACTGGTAACATTGAAAATTTAGTTTGCATAAAAGTTTCCCAAATTGGTTTTGTGTTGCACTTTTTACTATTTTGGGTCCTTTAAAATGATGTTTTGAAGAGTCTCTGAAAAAAACTTGTTTTGACCGACTCGACCCAGTTGACACGGAAAAAGTCACATTTTAATAGGCAACTCCATACAAGTTTGAGTGATAACTTTGAAAATTTAGTTTGCAAAAAAGTTTCCCAAATTGGTTTTGTATTGCACTTTTTACTATTTTGGGTGCTTTAAAATGATGTTTTGAAGAGTCTCTGAAAAAAACTTGTTTTGACCGACTCGACCCAGTCGAAACGAAAAAAGTCACATTTTAATAGGCAACTCCATACAAGTTTGACTGGTAACATTGAAAATTTAGTTTGCAAAAAAGTTTCCCAAATTGGTTTTGTATTGCACTTTTTACTATTTTGGGTGCTTTAAAATGATGTTTTGAAGAGTCTCTGAAAAAAACTTGTTTTGACCGACTCGACCCAGTCGAAACGAAAAAAGTCACATTTTAATAGGCAACTCCATACAAGTTTGACTGGTAACATTGAAAATTTAGTTTGCAAAAAAGGTTCCCAAATTGGTTTTGTATTGCACTTTTTACTATTTTGGGTGCTTTAAAATGATTTTTTGAAGAGTCTCTGAAAAAAAACTTGTTTTGACCGACTCGACCCAGTTGACACGGAAAAAGTCACATTTTAATAGGCAACTCCATACAAGTTTGAGTGGTAACATTGAAAATTTAGTTTGCAAAAAAGTTTCCCAAATTGGTTTTGTATTGCACTTTTTACTATTTTGGGTGCTTTAAAATGATGTTTTGAAGAGTCTCTGAAAAAAACTTGTTTTGACCGACTCGACTCAGTTGACACGGAAAAAGTCACATTTTAATAGGCAGCTCCATACAAGTTTGACTGGTAACATTGAAAATTTAGTTTGCAAAAATGTTTCCCAAATTGGTTTTGTATTGCACTTTTTACTATTTTGGGTGCTTTAAAATGATGTTTTGAAGAGTCTCTGAAAAAAACTTGTTTTGACCGACTCGACCCAGTCGAAACGAAAAAAGTCACATTTTTATAGGCAACTCCATACAAGTTTGACTGGTAACATTGAAAATTTAGTTTGCAAAAAAGTTTACCAAATTGGTTTTGTATTGCACTTTTTACTATTTTGGGTGCTTTAAAATGATGTTTTGAAGAGTCTCTGAAAAAAACTTGTTTTGACCGACTCGACCCAGTCGAAACGAAAAAAGTCACATTTTAATAGGCAGCTCCATACAAGTTTGACTGGTAACATTGAAAATTTAGTTTGCAAAAAAGTTTCCCAAATTGGTTTTGTATAACACTTTTTACTGTTTTGGGTGCTTCAAAATGATGTTTTGAAGAGTCTCTGAAAAAAACTTGTTTTGAGCGACTCGACCCAGTCGAAACGAAAAAAGTCACATTTTAATAGGCAGCTCCATACAAGTTTGACTGGTAACATTGAAAATTTAGTTTGCAAAAAAGTTTCCCAAATTGGTTTTGTATTGCACTTTTAACTATTTTGGGTGCTTTAAAATGATGTTTTGAAGAGTCTCTGAAAAAAACTTGTTTTGACCGACTCGACCCAGTCGAAACGAAAAAAGTCACATTTTTATAGGCAACTCCATACAAGTTTGACTGGTAACATTGAAAATTTAGTTTGCAAAAAAGTTTCCCAAATTGGTTTTGTATTGTACTTTTTACTATTTTGGGTGCTTTAAAATGATGTTTTGAAGAGTCTCTGAAAAAAACTTGTTTTGACCGACTCGACCCAGTCGAAACGAAAAAGTCACATTTTAATAGGCAACTCCATACAAGTTTGAGTGGTAACATTGAAAATTCAGTTTGCAAAAAAGTTTCCCAAATTGGTTTTGTATTGCACTTTTTACTATTTTGGGTGCTTTAAAATGATGTTTTGAAGAGTCTCTGAAAAAAACTTGTTTTGACCGACTCGACTCAGTTGACACGGAAAAAGTCACATTTTAATAGGCAGCTCCATACAAGTTTGACTGGTAACATTGAAAATTTAGTTTGCAAAAATGTTTCCCAAATTGGTTTTGTATTGCACTTTTTACTATTTTGGGTGCTTTAAAATGATGATTTGCAGAGTCTCTGAAAAAACTTGTTTTGACCGACTCGACCCAGTCGAAACGAAAACAGTCACATTTTAATAGGCAACTCCATACAAGTTTGACTGGTAACATTGAAAATTTAGTTTGCAAAAATGTTTCCCAAATTGGTTTTGTATTGCACTTTTTACTATTTTGGGTGCTTTAAAATGATGTTTTGAAGAGTCTCTGAAAAAAACTTGTTTTGACCGACTCGACTCAGTTGACACGGAAAAAGTCACATTTTAATAGGCAGCTCCATACAAGTTTGACTGGTAACATTGAAAATTTAGTTTGCAAAAAAGGTTCCCAAATTGGTTTTGTATTGCACTTTTTACTATTTTGGGTGCTTTAAAATGATGATTTGCAGAGTCTCTGAAAAAACTTGTTTTGACCGACTCGACCCAGTTGACACGGAAAAAGTCACATTTTAATAGGCAGCTCCATACAAGTTTGACTGGTAACATTGAAAATTTAGTTTGCAAAAAAGTTTCCCAAATTGGTTTTATATTGCACTTTTTACTATTTTGGGTGCTTTAAAATGATGTTTTGAAGAGTCTCTGAAAAAAACTTGTTTTGACCGACTCGACTCAGTTGACACGGAAAAAGTCACATTTTAATAGGCAGCTCCATACAAGTTTGACTGGTAACATTGAAAATTTAGTTTGCAAAAAAGTTTCCCAAATTGGTTTTGTATTGCACTTTTTACTATTTTGGGTGCTTTAAAATGATGTTTTGAAGAGTCTCTGAAAAAAACTTGTTTTGACCGACTCGACCCAGTCGAAACGAAAAAGTCACATTTTAATAGGCAACTCCATACAAGTTTGAGTGGTAACATTGAAAATTTAGTTTGCAAAAAAGTTTCCCAAATTGGTTTTGTATTGCACTTTTTACTATTTTGGGTGCTTTAAAATGATGTTTTGAAGAGTCTCTGAAAAAAACTTGTTTTGACCGACTCGACTCAGTTGACACGGAAAAAGTCACATTTTAATAGGCAGCTCCATACAAGTTTGACTGGTAACATTGAAAATTTAGTTTTCAAAAAAGGTTCCCAAATTGGTTTTGTATTGCACTTTTTACTATTTTGGGTGCTTTAAAATGATGATTTGCAGAGTCTCTGAAAAAACTTGTTTTGACCGACTCGACCCAGTTGACACGGAAAAAGTCACATTTTAATAGGCAGCTCCATACAAGTTTGACTGGTAACATTGAAAATTTAGTTTGCAAAAAAGTTTCCCAAATTGGTTTTATATTGCACTTTTTACTATTTTGGGTGCTTTAAAATGATGTTTTGAAGAGTCTCTGAAAAAAACTTGTTTTGACCGACTCGACTCAGTTGACACGGAAAAAGTCACATTTTAATAGGCAGCTCCATACAAGTTTGACTGGTAACATTGAAAATTTAGTTTGCAAAAATGTTTCCCAAATTGGTTTTGTATTGCACTTTTTACTATTTTGGGTGCTTTAAAATGATGTTTTGAAGAGTCTCTGAAAAAAACTTGTTTTGACCGACTCGACCCAGTCGAAACGAAAAAAGTTTCATTTTTATAGGCAACTCCATACAAGTTTGACTGGTAACATTGAAAATTTAGTTTGCAAAAAAGTTTCCCAAATTGGTTTTATATTGCACTTTTTACTATTTTGGGTGCTTTAAAATGATGTTTTGAAGAGTCTCTGAAAAAAACTTGTTTTGACCGACTCGACTCAGTTGACACGGGAAAAGTCACATTTTAATAGGCAGCTCCATACAAGTTTGACTGGTAACATTGAAAATTTAGTTTGCAAAAAAGTTTCCCAAATTGGTTTTGTATTGCACTTTTTACTATTTTGGGTGCTTTAAAATGATGATTTGCAGAGTCTCTGAAAAAACTTGTTTTGACCGACTCGACCCAGTTGACACGGAAAAAGTCACATTTTAATAGGCAGCTCCATACAAGTTTGACTGGTAACATTGAAAATTTAGTTTGCAAAAAAGTTTCCCAAATTGGTTTTGTATTGCACTTTTTACTATTTTGGGTGCTTTAAAATTATGTTTTGAAGAGTCTCTGAAAAAAACTTGTTTTGACCGACTCGACTCAGTTGACACGGAAAAAGTCACATTTTAATAGGCAGCTCCATACAAGTTTGACTGGTAACATTGAAAATTTAGTTTGCAAAAATGTTCCCAAATTGGTTTTGTATTGCACTTTTTACTATTTTGGGTGCTTTAAAATGATGTTTTGAAGAGTCTCTGAAAAAAACTTGTTTTGACCGACTCGACTCAGTTGACACGGAAAAAGTCACATTTTAATAGGCAGCTCCATACAAGTTTGACTGGTAACATTGAAAATTTAGTTTGCAAAAATGTTTCCCAAATTGGTTTTGTATTGCACTTTTTACTATTTTGGGTGCTTTAAAATGATGTTTTGAAGAGTCTCTGAAAAAAACTTGTTTTGACCGACTCGACCCAGTCGAAACGAAAAAAGTCACATTTTTATAGGCAACTCCATACAAGTTTGACTGGTAACATTGAAAATTTAGTTTGCAAAAAAGTTTACCAAATTGGTTTTGTATTGCACTTTTTACTATTTTGGGTGCTTTAAAATGATGTTTTGAAGAGTCTCTGAAAAAAACTTGTTTTGAGCGACTCGACCCAGTCGAAACGAAAAAAGTCACATTTTAATAGGCAGCTCCATACAAGTTTGACTGGTAACATTGAAAATTTAGTTTGCAAAAAAAATTCCCAAATTGGTTTTGTATTGCACTTTTAACTATTTTGGGTGCTTTAAAATGATGTTTTGAAGAGTCTCTGAAAAAAACTTGTTTTGACCGACTCGACCCAGTCGAAACGAAAAAGTCACATTTTAATAGGCAACTCCATACAAGTTTGACTGGTAACATTGAAAATTTAGTTTGCAAAAAAGTTTCCCAAATTGGTTTTGTATTGCACTTTTTACTATTTTGGGTGCTTTAAAATGATGTTTTGAAGAGTCTCTGAAAAAAACTTGTTTTGACCGACTCGACTCAGTTGACACGGAAAAAGTCACATTTTAATAGGCAGCTCCATACAAGTTTGACTGGTAACATTGAAAATTTAGTTTGCAAAAAAGTTTCCCAAATTGGTTTTGTATTGCACTTTTAACTATTTTGGGTGCTTTAAAATGATGTTTTGAAGAGTCTCTGAAAAAAACTTGTTTTGACCGACTCGACCCAGTCGAAACGAAAAAGTCACATTTTTATAGGCAACTCCATACAAGTTTGAGTGGTAACATTGAAAATTCAGTTTGCAAAAAAGTTTCCCAAATTGGTTTTGTATTGCACTTTTTACTATTTTGGGTGCTTTAAAATGATGTTTTGAAGAGTCTCTGAAAAAAACTTGTTTTGACCGACTCGACCCAGTTGACACGGAAAAAGTCACATTTTAATAGGCAGCTCCATACAAGTTTGACTGGTAACATTGAAAATTTAGTTTGCAAAAATGTTTCCCAAATTGGTTTTGTATTGCACTTTTTACTTTTTTGGGTGCTTTAAAATGATGATTTGCAGAGTCTCTGAAAAAACTTGTTTTGACCGACTCGACCCAGTCGAAACGAAAACAGTCACATTTGAATAGGCAACTCCATACAAGTTTGACTGGTAACATTGAAAATTTAGTTTGCAAAAATGTTTCCCAAATTGGTTTTGTATTGCACTTTTTACTATTTTGGGTGCTTTAAAATGATGTTTTGAAGAGTCTCTGAAAAAAACTTGTTTTGACCGACTCGACTCAGTTGACACGGAAAAAGTCACATTTTAATAGGCAGCTCCATACAAGTTTGACTGGTAACATTGAAAATTTAGTTTGCAAAAATGTTTCCCAAATTGGTTTTGTATTGCACTTTTTACTATTTTGGGTGCTTTAAAATGATGTTTTGAAGAGTCTCTGAAAAAAACTTGTTTTGACCGACTCGACCCAGTCGAAACGAAAAAAGTCACATTTTAATAGGCAGCTCCATACAAGTTTGACTGGTAACATTGAAAATTTAGTTTGCAAAAAAGTTTCCCAAATTGGTTTTGTATTGCACTTTTTACTATTTTGGGTGCTTTAAAATGATGTTTTGAAGAGTCTCTGAAAAAAACTTGTTTTGACCGACTCGACTCAGTTGACACGGAAAAAGTCACATTTTAATAGGCAGCTCCATACAAGTTTGACTGGTAACATTGAAAATTTAGTTTGCAAAAATGTTTCCCAAATTGGTTTTGTATTGCACTTTTTACTATTTTGGGTGCTTTAAAATGATGTTTTGAAGAGTCTCTGAAAAAAACTTGTTTTGACCGACTCGACCCAGTCGAAACGAAAAAAGTCACATTTTTATAGGCAACTCCATACAAGTTTGACTGGTAACATTGAAAATTTAGTTTGCAAAAAAGTTACCCAAATTGGTTTTGTATTGCACTTTTTACTATTTTGGGTGCTTTAAAATGATGTTTTGAAGAGTCTCTGAAAAAAACTTGTTTTGACCGACTCGACTCAGTTGACACGGAAAAAGTCACATTTTAATAGGCAGCTCCATACAAGTTTGACTGGTAACATTGAAAATTTAGTTTGCAAAAAAGTTTCCCAAATTGGTTTTGTATTGCACTTTTTACTATTTTGGGTGCTTTAAAATGATGTTTTGAAGAGTCTCTGAAAAAAACTTGTTTTGACCGACTCGACTCAGTTGACACGGAAAAAGTCACATTTTAATAGGCAGCTCCATACAAGTTTGACTGGTAACATTGAAAATTTAGTTTGCAAAAATGTTTCCCAAATTGGTTTTGTATTGCACTTTTTACTATTTTGGGTGCTTTAAAATGATGTTTTGAAGAGTCTCTGAAAAAAACTTGTTTTGACCGACTCGACCCAGTCGAAACGAAAAAAGTCACATTTTTATAGGCAACTCCATACAAGTTTGACTGGTAACATTGAAAATTTAGTTTGCAAAAAAGTTTACCAAATTGGTTTTGTATTGCACTTTTTACTATTTTGGGTGGTTTAAAATGATGTTTTGAAGAGTCTCTGAAAAAAACTTGTTTTGACCGACTCGACCCAGTCGAAACGGAAAAAGTCACATTTTTATAGGCAACTCCATACAAGTTTGAGTGGTAACATTGAAAATTTAGTTTGCAAAAAAGTTTCCCAAATTGGTTTTGTATTGCACTTTTTACTATTTTGGGTGCTTTAAAATGATGTTTTGAAGAGTCTCTGAAAAAAACTTGTTTTGACCGACTCGACCCAGTCGAAACGAAAAAGTCACATTTTAATAGGCAACTCCATACAAGTTTGAGTGGTAACATTGAAAATTCAGTTTGCAAAAAAGTTTCCCAAATTGGTTTTGTATTGCACTTTTTACTATTTGGGTGCTTTAAAATGATGTTTTGAAGAGTCTCTGAAAAAAACTTGTTTTGACCGACTCGACTCAGTTGACACGGAAAAAGTCACATTTTAATAGGCAGCTCCATACAAGTTTGACTGGTAACATTGAAAATTTAGTTTGCAAAAAAAGTGTCCCAAATTGGTTTTGTATTGCACTTTTTACTATTTTGGGTGCTTTAAAATGATGTTTTGAAGAGTCTCTGAAAAAAACTTGTTTTGACCGACTCGACCCAGTCGAACGAAAAAAAGTCACATTTTTATAGGCAACTCCATACAAGTTTGAGTGGTAACATTGAAAATTTAGTTTGCAAAAAAGTTTCCCAAATTGGTTTTGTATTGTACTTTTTACTATTTTGGGTGCTTTAAAATGATGTTTTGAAGAGTCTCTGAAAAAAACTTGTTTTGACCGACTCGACCCAGTCGAAACGGAAAAAGTCACATTTTTATAGGCAACTCCATACAAGTTTGAGTGGTAACATTGAAAATTCAGTTTGCAAAAAAGTTTCCCAAATTGGTTTTGTATTGCACTTTTTACTATTTTGGGTGCTTTAAAATGATGTTTTGAAGAGTCTCTGAAAAAAACTTGTTTGACCGACTCGACCCAGTCGAAACGAAAAAAGTCACATTTTATAGGCAACTCCATACAAGTTTGAGTGGTAACATTGAAAATTTAGTTTGCAAAAAAGTTTCCCAAATTGGTTTTGTATTGTACTTTTTACTATTTTGGGTGCTTTAAAATGATGTTTTGAAGAGTCTCTGAAAAAAACTTGTTTTGACCGACTCGACTCAGTCGAAACGGAACAAGGCACATTTTTATAGGCAACTCCATACAAGTTTGACTGGTAACATTGAAAATTTAGTTTGCAAAAAAGTTTCCCAAATTGGTTTTGTATTGCACTTTTTACTATTTTGGGTGCTTTAAAATGATGTTTTGAAGAGTCTCTGAAAAAAACTTGTTTTGACCGACTCGACCCAGTCGAAACGAAAAAAGTCACATTTTTATAGGCAACTCCATACAAGTTTGAGTGGTAACATTGAAAATTTAGTTTGCAAAAAAGTTTCCCAAATTGGTTTTGTATTGTACTTTTTACTATTTTGGGTGCTTTAAAATGATGTTTTGAAGAGTCTCTGAAAAAAACTTGTTTTGACCGACTCGACCCAGTCGAAACGAAAAAAGTCACATTTTAATAGGCAACTCCATACAAGTTTGAGTGGTAACATTGAAAATTCAGTTTGCAAAAAAGTTTCCCAAATTGGTTTTGTATTGCACTTTTTACTATTTTGGGTGCTTTAAAATGATGTTTTGAAGAGTCTCTGAAAAAAACTTGTTTTGACCGACTCGACCCAGTCGAAACGAAAAAAGTCACATTTTTATAGGCAACTCCATACAAGTTTGAGTGGTAACATTGAAAATTTAGTTTGCAAAAAAGTTTCCCAAATTGGTTTTGTATTGTACTTTTTACTATTTTGGGTGCTTTAAAATGATGTTTTGAAGAGTCTCTGAAAAAAACTTGTTTTGACCGACTCGACCCAGTCGAAACGAAAAAGTCACATTTTAATAGGCAACTCCATACAAGTTTGAGTGGTAACATTGAAAATTCAGTTTGCAAAAAAGTTTCCCAAATTGGTTTTGTATTGCACTTTTTACTATTTTGGGTGCTTCAAAATGATGTTTTGAAGAGTCTCTGAAGAAAACTTGTTTTGACCGACTCGACCCAGTCGAAACGAAAAAAGTCACATTTTAATAGGCAGCTCCATACAAGTTTGACTGGTAACATTGAAAATTTAGTTTGCAAAAAAGTTTCCCAAATTGGTTTTGTATTGCACTTTTTACTATTTTGGGTGCTTTAAAATGATGTTTTGAAGAGTCTCTGAAAAAAATTTGTTTTGACCGACTCGACCCAGTCGAAACGAAAAAAGTCACATTTTTATAGGCAACTCCATACAAGTTTGACTGGTAACATTGAAAATTTAGTTTGCAAAAAAGTTTACCAAATTGGTTTTGTATTGCACTTTTTACTATTTTGGGTGCTTTAAAATGATGTTTTGAAGAGTCTCTGAAAAAAACTTGTTTTGACCGACTCGACCCAGTCGAAACGAAAAAAGTCACATTTTTATAGGCAACTCCATACAAGTTTGACTGGTAACATTGAAAATTTAGTTTGCAAAAAAGTTTCCCAAATTGGTTTTGTATTGCACTTTTTACTATTTTGGGTGCTTCAAAATGATGTTTTGAAGAGTCTCTGAAGAAAACTTGTTTTGACCGACTCGACCCAGTCGAAACGAAAAAAGTCACATTTTAATAGGCAGCTCCATACAAGTTTGACTGGTAACATTGAAAATTTAGTTTGCAAAAAAGTTTCCCAAATTGGTTTTGTATTGCACTTTTTACTATTTTGGGTGCTTTAAAATGATGTTTTGAAGAGTCTCTGAAAAAAATTTGTTTTGACCGACTCGACCCAGTCGAAACGAAAAAGTCACATTTTAATAGGCAGCTCCATACAAGTTTGAGTGGTAACATTGAAAATTCAGTTTGCAAAAAAGTTTCCCAAATTGGTTTTGTATTGCACTTTTTACTATTTTGGGTGCTTCAAAATGATGTTTTGAAGAGTCTCTGAAGAAAACTTGTTTTGACCGACTCGACCCAGTCGAAACGAAAAAAGTCACATTTTAATAGGCAGCTCCATACAAGTTTGACTGGTAACATTGAAAATTTAGTTTGCAAAAAAGTTTCCCAAATTGGTTTTGTATTGCACTTTTTACTATTTTGGGTGCTTTAAAATGATGTTTTGAAGAGTCTCTGAAAAAAACTTGTTTTGACCGACTCGACCCAGTCGAAACGAAAAAAGTCACATTGTAATAGGCAGCTCCATACAAGTTTGACTGGTAACATTGAAAATTTAGTTTGCAAAAAAATTTCCCAAATTGGTTTTGTATTGCACTTTTAACTATTTTGGGTGCTTTAAAATGATGTTTTGAAGAGTCTCTGAAAAAAACTTGTTTTGACCGACTCGACCCAGTCGAAACGAAAAAAGTCACATTGTAATAGGCAGCTCCATACAAGTTTGACTGGTAACATTGAAAATTTAGTTTGCAAAAAAGTTTCCCAAATTGGTTTTGTATTGCACTTTTTACTATTTTGGGTGCTTTAAAATGATGTTTTGAAGAGTCTCTGAAAAAAACTTGTTTTGACCGACTCGACCCAGTTGACACGGAAAAAATCACATTTTAATAGGCAGCTCCATACAAGTTTGACTGGTAACATTGAAAATTTAGTTTGCAAAAAAGTTTCCCAAATTGGTTTTGTATTGCACTTTTTACTATTTTGGGTGCTTTAAAATGATGTTTTGAAGAGTCTCTGAAAAAAATTTGTTTTGAGCGACTCGACCCAGTCGAAACGAAAAAAGTCACATTTTAATAGGCAGCTCCATACAAGTTTGACTGGTAACATTGAAAATTTAGTTTGCAAAAAAATTTCCCAAATTGGTTTTGTATTGCACTTTTAACTATTTTGGGTGCTTTAAAATGATGTTTTGAAGAGTCTCTGAAAAAAACTTGTTTTGACCGACTCGACCCAGTCGAAACGAAAAAAGTCACATTTTTATAGGCAACTCCATACAAGTTTGACTGGTAACATTGAAAATTTAGTTTGCAAAAAAGTTTCCCAAATTGGTTTTGTATTGCACTTTTTACTATTTTGGGTGCTTTAAAATGATGTTTTGAAGAGTCTCTGAAAAAAACTTGTTTTGACCGACTCGACCCAGTCGAAACGAAAAAAGTCACATTTTTATAGGCAACTCCATACAAGTTTGACTGGTAACATTGAAAATTTAGTTTGCAAAAAAATTTCCCAAATTGGTTTTGTATTGCACTTTTAACTATTTTGGGTGCTTTAAAATGATGTTTTGAAGAGTCTCTGAAAAAAACTTGTTTTGACCGACTCGACCCAGTCGAAACGAAAAAAGTCACATTGTAATAGGCAGCTCCATACAAGTTTGACTGGTAACATTGAAAATTTAGTTTGCAAAAAAGTTTCCCAAATTGGTTTTGTATTGCACTTTTAACTATTTTGGGTGCTTTAAAATGATGTTTTGAAGAGTCTCTGAAAAAAACTTGTTTTGACCGACTCGACCCAGTCGAAACGAAAAAAGTCACATTTTTATAGGCAACTCCATACAAGTTTGACTGGTAACATTGAAAATTTAGTTTGCAAAAAAGTTTCCCAAATTGGTTTTGTATTGCACTTTTTACTATTTTGGGTGCTTTAAAATGATGTTTTGAAGAGTCTCTGAAAAAAACTTGTTTTGACCGACTCGACCCAGTCGAAACGAAAAAGTCACATTTTAATAGGCAACTCCATACAAGTTTGACTGGTAACATTGAAAATTTAGTTTGCAAAAAAGTTTCCCAAATTGGTTTTGTATTGCACTTTTAACTATTTTGGGTGCTTTAAAATGATGTTTTGAAGAGTCTCTGAAAAAAACTTGTTTTGACCGACTCGACCCAGTCGAAACGAAAAAAGTCACATTTTTATAGGCAACTCCATACAAGTTTGACTGGTAACATTGAAAATTTAGTTTGCAAAAAAGTTTCCCAAATTGGTTTTGTATTGCACTTTTTACTATTTTGGGTGCTTTAAAATGATGTTTTGAAGAGTCTCTGAAAAAAACTTGTTTTGACCGACTCGACCCAGTCGAAACGAAAAAGTCACATTTTAATAGGCAACTCCATACAAGTTTGAGTGGTAACATTGAAAATTCAGTTTGCAAAAAAGTTTCCCAAATTGGTTTTGTATTGCACTTTTTACTATTTTGGGTGCTTTAAAATGATGTTTTGAAGAGTCTCTGAAAAAAACTTGTTTTGACCGACTCGTCCCAGTCGAAACGAAAAAGTCACATTTTAATAGGCAGCTCCATACAAGTTTGAGTGGTAACATTGAAAATTTAGTTTGCAAAAAAGTTTCCCAAATTGGTTTTGTATTGCACTTTTAACTATTTTGGGTGCTTTAAAATGATGTTTTGAAGAGTCTCTGAAAAAAACTTGTTTTGACCGACTCGACCCAGTCGAAACGAAAAAAGTCACATTTTTATAGGCAACTCCATACAAGTTTGACTGGTAACATTGAAAATTTAGTTTGCAAAAAAATTTCCCAAATTGGTTTTGTATTGCACTTTTAACTATTTTGGGTGCTTTAAAATGATGTTTTGAAGAGTCTCTGAAAAAAACTTGTTTTGACCGACTCGACCCAGTCGAAACGAAAAAAGTCACATTGTAATAGGCAGCTCCATACAAGTTTGACTGGTAACATTGAAAATTTAGTTTGCAAAAAAGTTTCCCAAATTGGTTTTGTATTGCACTTTTAACTATTTTGGGTGCTTTAAAATGATGTTTTGAAGAGTCTCTGAAAAAAACTTGTTTTGACCGACTCGACCCAGTTGACACGGAAAAAGTCACATTTTAATAGGCAGCTCCATACAAGTTTGACTGGTAACATTGAAAATTTAGTTTGCAAAAAAGTTTCCCAAATTGGTTTTGTATTGCACTTTTTACTATTTTGGGTGCTTTAAAATGATGTTTTGAAGAGTCTCTGAAAAAAATTTGTTTTGAGCGACTCGACCCAGTCGAAACGAAAAAAGTCACATTTTAATAGGCAGCTCCATACAAGTTTGACTGGTAACATTGAAAATTTAGTTTGCAAAAAAATTTCCCAAATTGGTTTTGTATTGCACTTTTAACTATTTTGGGTGCTTTAAAATGATGTTTTGAAGAGTCTCTGAAAAAAACTTGTTTTGACCGACTCGACCCAGTCGAAACGAAAAAAGTCACATTTTTATAGGCAACTCCATACAAGTTTGACTGGTAACATTGAAAATTTAGTTTGCAAAAAAGTTTCCCAAATTGGTTTTGTATTGCACTTTTTACTATTTTGGGTGCTTTAAAATGATGTTTTGAAGAGTCTCTGAAAAAAACTTGTTTTGACCGACTCGACCCAGTCGAAACGAAAAAAGTCACATTTTTATAGGCAACTCCATACAAGTTTGACTGGTAACATTGAAAATTTAGTTTGCAAAAAAATTTCCCAAATTGGTTTTGTATTGCACTTTTAACTATTTTGGGTGCTTTAAAATGATGTTTTGAAGAGTCTCTGAAAAAAACTTGTTTTGACCGACTCGACCCAGTCGAAACGAAAAAAGTCACATTGTAATAGGCAGCTCCATACAAGTTTGACTGGTAACATTGAAAATTTAGTTTGCAAAAAAGTTTCCCAAATTGGTTTTGTATTGCACTTTTTACTATTTTGGGTGCTTTAAAATGATGTTTTGAAGAGTCTCTGAAAAAAACTTGTTTTGACCGACTCGACCCAGTCGAAACGAAAAAAGTCACATTTTTATAGGCAACTCCATACAAGTTTGACTGGTAACATTGAAAATTTAGTTTGCAAAAAAGTTTCCCAAATTGGTTTTGTATTGCACTTTTTACTATTTTGGGTGCTTTAAAATGATGTTTTGAAGAGTCTCTGAAAAAAACTTGTTTTGACCGACTCGACCCAGTCGAAACGAAAAAGTCACATTTTAATAGGCAACTCCATACAAGTTTGAGTGGTAACATTGAAAATTCAGTTTGCAAAAAAGTTTCCCAAATTGGTTTTGTATTGCACTTTTTACTATTTTGGGTGCTTTAAAATGATGTTTTGAAGAGTCTCTGAAAAAAACTTGTTTTGACCGACTCGACCCAGTCGAAACGAAAAAAGTCACATTGTAATAGGCAGCTCCATACAAGTTTGACTGGTAACATTGAAAATTTAGTTTGCAAAAAAATTTCCCAAATTGGTTTTGTATTGCACTTTTAACTATTTTGGGTGCTTTAAAATGATGTTTTGAAGAGTCTCTGAAAAAAACTTGTTTTGACCGACTCGACCCAGTCGAAACGAAAAAAGTCACATTGTAATAGGCAGCTCCATACAAGTTTGACTGGTAACATTGAAAATTTAGTTTGCAAAAATGTTTCCCAAATTGGTTTTGTATTGCACTTTTAACTATTTTGGGTGCTTTAAAATGATGTTTTGAAGAGTCTCTGAAAAAAACTTGTTTTGACCGACTCGACCCAGTCGAAACGAAAAAAGTCACATTTTTATAGGCAGCTCCATACAAGTTTGAGTGGTAACATTGAAAATTCAGTTTGCAAAAAAGTTTCCCAAATTGGTTTTGTATTGCACTTTTTACTATTTTGGGTGCTTCAAAATGATGTTTTGAAGAGTCTCTGAAGAAAACTTGTTTTGACCGACTCGACCCAGTCGAAACGAAAAAAGTCACATTTTAATAGGCAGCTCCATACAAGTTTGACTGGTAACATTGAAAATTTAGTTTGCAAAAAAGTTTCCCAAATTGGTTTTGTATTGCACTTTTTACTATTTTGGGTGCTTTAAAATGATGTTTTGAAGAGTCTCTGAAAAAAACTTGTTTTGACCGACTCGTCCCAGTCGAAACGAAAAAGTCACATTTTAATAGGCAGCTCCATACAAGTTTGAGTGGTAACATTGAAAATTTAGTTTGCAAAAAAGTTTCCCAAATTGGTTTTGTATTGCACTTTTAACTATTTTGGGTGCTTTAAAATGATGTTTTGAAGAGTCTCTGAAAAAAACTTGTTTTGACCGACTCGACCCAGTCGAAACGAAAAAAGTCACATTTTAATAGGCAACTCCATACAAGTTTGAGTGGTAACATTGAAAATTCAGTTTGCAAAAAAGTTTCCCAAATTGGTTTTGTATTGCACTTTTTACTATTTTGGGTGCTTTAAAATGATGTTTTGAAGAGTCTCTGAAAAAAACTTGTTTTGACCGACTCGTCCCAGTCGAAACGAAAAAGTCACATTTTAATAGGCAGCTCCATACAAGTTTGAGTGGTAACATTGAAAATTTAGTTTGCAAAAAAGTTTCCCAAATTGGTTTTGTATTGCACTTTTAACTATTTTGGGTGCTTTAAAATGATGTTTTGAAGAGTCTCTGAAAAAAACTTGTTTTGAGCGACTCGACCCAGTCGAAACGAAAAAAGTCACATTTTAATAGGCAGCTCCATACAAGTTTGACTGGTAACATTGAAAATTTAGTTTGCAAAAAAATTTCCCAAATTGGTTTTGTATTGCACTTTTAACTATTTTGGGTGCTTTAAAATGATGTTTTGAAGAGTCTCTGAAAAAAACTTGTTTTGACCGACTCGACCCAGTCGAAACGAAAAAAGTCACATTGTAATAGGCAGCTCCATACAAGTTTGACTGGTAACATTGAAAATTTAGTTTGCAAAAAAGTTTCCCAAATTGGTTTTGTATTGCACTTTTAACTATTTTGGGTGCTTTAAAATGATGTTTTGAAGAGTCTCTGAAAAAAACTTGTTTTGACCGACTCGACCCAGTCGAAACGAAAAAAGTCACATTTTTATAGGCAACTCCATACAAGTTTGACTGGTAACATTGAAAATTTAGTTTGCAAAAAAGTTTCCCAAATTGGTTTTGTATTGCACTTTTTACTATTTTGGGTGCTTTAAAATGATGTTTTGAAGAGTCTCTGAAAAAAACTTGTTTTGACCGACTCGACCCAGTCGAAACGAAAAAGTCACATTTTAATAGGCAACTCCATACAAGTTTGAGTGGTAACATTGAAAATTCAGTTTGCAAAAAAGTTTCCCAAATTGGTTTTGTATTGCACTTTTTACTATTTTGGGTGCTTTAAAATGATGTTTTGAAGAGTCTCTGAAAAAAACTTGTTTTGACCGACTCGTCCCAGTCGAAACGAAAAAGTCACATTTTAATAGGCAGCTCCATACAAGTTTGAGTGGTAACATTGAAAATTTAGTTTGCAAAAAAGTTTCCCAAATTGGTTTTGTATTGCACTTTTTACTATTTTGGGTGCTTTGAAATGATGTTTTGTAGAGTCTCTGAAAAAAACTTGTTTTGACCGACTCGACCCAGTCGAAACGAAAAAAGTCACATTTTAATAGGCAGCTCCATACAAGTTTGACTGGTAACATTGAAAATTTAGTTTGCAAAAAAGTTTCCCAAATTGGTTTTGTATTGCACTTTTAACTATTTTGGGTGCTTTAAAATGATGTTTTGAAGAGTCTCTGAAAAAAACTTGTTTTGACCGACTCGACCCAGTCGAAACGAAAAAAGTCACATTGTAATAGGCAGCTCCATACAAGTTTGACTGGTAACATTGAAAATTTAGTTTGCAAAAAAGTTTCCCAAATTGGTTTTGTATTGCACTTTTTAACTATTTTGGGTGCTTTAAAATGATGTTTTGAAGAGTGTCTGAAAAAAACTTGTTTTGACCGACTCGACCCAGTTGACACGGAAAAAGTCACATTTTAATAGGCAACTCCATACAAGTTTGAGTGGTAACATTGAAAATTTAGTTTGCAAAAAAGTTTCCCAAATTGGTTTTGTATTGCACTTTTTACTATTTTGGGTGCTTTGAAATGATGTTTTGAAGAGTCTCTGAAAAAAACTTGTTTTGACCGACTCGACCCAGTCGAAACGAAAAAAGTCACATTGTAATAGGCAGCTCCATACAAGTTTGACTGGTAACATTGAAAATTTAGTTTGCAAAAAAGTTTCCCAAATTGGTTTTGTATTGCACTTTTAACTATTTTGGGTGCTTTAAAATGATGTTTTGAAGAGTCTCTGAAAAAAACTTGTTTTGACCGACTCGACCCAGTCGAAACGAAAAAAGTCACATTTTTATAGGCAACTCCATACAAGTTTGACTGGTAACATTGAAAATTTAGTTTGCAAAAAAGTTTCCCAAATTGGTTTTGTATTGCACTTTTTACTATTTTGGGTGCTTTAAAATGATGTTTTGAAGAGTCTCTGAAAAAAACTTGTTTTGACCGACTCGACCCAGTCGAAACGAAAAAGTCACATTTTAATAGGCAACTCCATACAAGTTTGACTGGTAACATTGAAAATTTAATTGGCAAAAAAGTTTCCCAAATTGGTTTTGTATTGCACTTTTTACTATTTTGGGTGCTTTAAAATGATGTTTTGAAGAGTCTCTGAAAAAAACTTGTTTTGACCGACTCGTCCCAGTCGAAACGAAAAAGTCACATTTTAATAGGCAACTCCATACAAGTTTGAGTGGTAACATTGAAAATTCAGTTTGCAAAAAAGTTTCCCAAATTGGTTTTGTATTGCACTTTTTACTATTTTGGGTGCTTTAAAATGATGTTTTGAAGAGTCTCTGAAAAAAACTTGTTTTGACCGACTCGTCCCAGTCGAAACGAAAAAGTCACATTTTAATAGGCAGCTCCATACAAGTTTGAGTGGTAACATTGAAAATTTAGTTTGCAAAAAAGTTTCCCAAATTGGTTTTGTATTGCACTTTTAACTATTTTGGGTGCTTTAAAATGATGTTTTGAAGAGTCTCTGAAAAAAACTTGTTTTGAGCGACTCGACCCAGTCGAAACGAAAAAAGTCACATTTTAATAGGCAGCTCCATACAAGTTTGACTGGTAACATTGAAAATTTAGTTTGCAAAAAAATTTCCCAAATTGGTTTTGTATTGCACTTTTAACTATTTTGGGTGCTTTAAAATGATGTTTTGAAGAGTCTCTGAAAAAAACTTGTTTTGACCGACTCGACCTAGTCGAAACGAAAAAAGTCACATTGTAATAGGCAGCTCCATACAAGTTTGACTGGTAACATTGAAAATTTAGTTTGCAAAAAAGTTTCCCAAATTGGTTTTGTATTGCACTTTTAACTATTTTGGGTGCTTTAAAATGATGTTTTGAAGAGTCTCTGAAAAAAACTTGTTTTGACCGACTCGACCCAGTCGAAACGAAAAAAGTCACATTTTTATAGGCAACTCCATACAAGTTTGACTGGTAACATTGAAAATTTAGTTTGCAAAAAAGTTTCCCAAATTGGTTTTGTATTGCACTTTTTACTATTTTGGGTGCTTTAAAATGATGTTTTGAAGAGTCTCTGAAAAAAACTTGTTTTGACCGACTCGACCCAGTCGAAACGAAAAAGTCACATTTTAATAGGCAACTCCATACAAGTTTGAGTGGTAACATTGAAAATTCAGTTTGCAAAAAAGTTTCCCAAATTGGTTTTGTATTGCACTTTTTACTATTTTGGGTGCTTTAAAATGATGTTTTGAAGAGTCTCTGAAAAAAACTTGTTTTGACCGACTCGTCCCAGTCGAAACGAAAAAGTCACATTTTAATAGGCAGCTCCATACAAGTTTGAGTGGTAACATTGAAAATTTAGTTTGCAAAAAAGTTTCCCAAATTGGTTTTGTATTGCACTTTTTACTATTTTGGGTGCTTTGAAATGATGTTTTGTAGAGTCTCTGAAAAAAACTTGTTTTGACCGACTCGACCCAGTCGAAACGAAAAAAGTCACATTTTAATAGGCAGCTCCATACAAGTTTGACTGGTAACATTGAAAATTTAGTTTGCAAAAAAGTTTCCCAAATTGGTTTTGTATTGCACTTTTAACTATTTTGGGTGCTTTAAAATGATGTTTTGAAGAGTCTCTGAAAAAAACTTGTTTTGACCGACTCGACCCAGTCGAAACGAAAAAAGTCACATTGTAATAGGCAGCTCCATACAAGTTTGACTGGTAACATTGAAAATTTAGTTTGCAAAAAAGTTTCCCAAATTGGTTTTGTATTGCACTTTTTAACTATTTTGGGTGCTTTAAAATGATGTTTTGAAGAGTGTCTGAAAAAAACTTGTTTTGACCGACTCGACCCAGTTGACACGGAAAAAGTCACATTTTAATAGGCAACTCCATACAAGTTTGAGTGGTAACATTGAAAATTTAGTTTGCAAAAAAGTTTCCCAAATTGGTTTTGTATTGCACTTTTTACTATTTTGGGTGCTTTGAAATGATGTTTTGTAGAGTCTCTGAAAAAAACTTGTTTTGACCGACTCGACCCAGTCGAAACGAAAAAAGTCACATTTTAATAGGCAACTCCATACAAGTTTGAGTGGTAACATTGAAAATTTAGTTTGCAAAAAAGGTTCCCAAATTGGTTTTGTATTGCACTTTTTACTATTTTGGGTGCTTTAAAATGATGTTTTGAAGAGTCTCTGAAAAAAACTTGTTTTGACCGACTCGACCCAGTCGAAACGAAAAAAGTCACATTTTTATAGGCAACTCCATACAAGTTTGAGTGGTAACATTGAAAATTTAGTTTGCAAAAAAATTTCCCAAATTGGTTTTGTATTGCACTTTTAACTATTTTGGGTGCTTTAAAATGATGTTTTGAAGAGTCTCTGAAAAAAACTTGTTTTGACCGACTCGACCCAGTCGAAACGAAAAAAGTCACATTTTAATAGGCAACTCCATACAAGTTTGAGTGGTAACATTGAAAATTTAGTTTGCAAAAAAGTTTCCCAAATTGGTTTTGTATTGCACTTTTTACTATTTTGGGTGCTTTGAAATGATGTTTTGTAGAGTCTCTGAAAAAAACTTGTTTTGACCGACTCGACCCAGTCGAAACGAAAAAAGTCACATTTTAATAGGCAACTCCATACAAGTTTGAGTGGTAACATTGAAAATTTAGTTTGCAAAAAAATTTCCCAAATTGGTTTTGTATTGCACTTTTAACTATTTTGGGTGCTTTAAAATGATGTTTTGAAGAGTCTCTGAAAAAAACTTGTTTTGACCGACTCGACCCAGTCGAAACGAAAAAAGTCACATTTTTATAGGCAACTCCATACAAGTTTGACTGGTAACATTGAAAATTTAGTTTGCAAAAAAGTTTCCCAAATTGGTTTTGTATTGCACTTTTTACTATTTTGGGTGCTTTAAAATGATGTTTTGAAGAGTCTCTGAAAAAAACTTGTTTTGACCGACTCGACCCAGTCGAAACGAAAAAGTCACATTTTAATAGGCAACTCCATACAAGTTTGAGTGGTAACATTGAAAATTCAGTTTGCAAAAAAGTTTCCCAAATTGGTTTTGTATTGCACTTTTTACTATTTTGGGTGCTTTAAAATGATGTTTTGAAGAGTCTCTGAAAAAAACTTGTTTTGACCGACTCGACCCAGTCGAAACGAAAAAGTCACATTTTAATAGGCAACTCCATACAAGTTTGAGTGGTAACATTGAAAATTCAGTTTGCAAAAAAGTTTCCCAAATTGGTTTTGTATTGCACTTTTTACTATTTTGGGTGCTTTAAAATGATGTTTTGAAGAGTCTCTGAAAAAAACTTGTTTTGACCGACTCGTCCCAGTCGAAACGAAAAAGTCACATTTTAATAGGCAGCTCCATACAAGTTTGAGTGGTAACATTGAAAATTTAGTTTGCAAAAAAGTTTCCCAAATTGGTTTTGTATTGCACTTTTTACTATTTTGGGTGCTTTGAAATGATGTTTTGTAGAGTCTCTGAAAAAAACTTGTTTTGACCGACTCGACCCAGTCGAAACGAAAAAAGTCACATTTTAATAGGCAGCTCCATACAAGTTTGACTGGTAACATTGAAAATTTAGTTTGCAAAAAAGTTTCCCAAATTGGTTTTGTATTGCACTTTTAACTATTTTGGGTGCTTTAAAATGATGTTTTGAAGAGTCTCTGAAAAAAACTTGTTTTGACCGACTCGACCCAGTCGAAACGAAAAAAGTCACATTGTAATAGGCAGCTCCATACAAGTTTGACTGGTAACATTGAAAATTTAGTTTGCAAAAAAGTTTCCCAAATTGGTTTTGTATTGCACTTTTTAACTATTTTGGGTGCTTTAAAATGATGTTTTGAAGAGTGTCTGAAAAAAACTTGTTTTGACCGACTCGACCCAGTTGACACGGAAAAAGTCACATTTTAATAGGCAACTCCATACAAGTTTGAGTGGTAACATTGAAAATTTAGTTTGCAAAAAAGTTTCCCAAATTGGTTTTGTATTGCACTTTTTACTATTTTGGGTGCTTTGAAATGATGTTTTGTAGAGTCTCTGAAAAAAACTTGTTTTGACCGACTCGACCCAGTCGAAACGAAAAAAGTCACATTTTAATAGGCAACTCCATACAAGTTTGAGTGGTAACATTGAAAATTTAGTTTGCAAAAAAATTTCCCAAATTGGTTTTGTATTGCACTTTTAACTATTTTGGGTGCTTTAAAATGATGTTTTGAAGAGTCTCTGAAAAAAACTTGTTTTGACCGACTCGACCCAGTCGAAACGAAAAAAGTCACATTTTTATAGGCAACTCCATACAAGTTTGACTGGTAACATTGAAAATTTAGTTTGCAAAAAAGTTTCCCAAATTGGTTTTGTATTGCACTTTTTACTATTTTGGGTGCTTTAAAATGATGTTTTGAAGAGTCTCTGAAAAAAACTTGTTTTGACCGACTCGACCCAGTCGAAACGAAAAAAGTCACATTTTTATAGGCAACTCCATACAAGTTTGAGTGGTAACATTGAAAATTTAGTTTGCAAAAAAATTTCCCAAATTGGTTTTGTATTGCACTTTTAACTATTTTGGGTGCTTTAAAATGATGTTTTGAAGAGTCTCTGAAAAAAACTTGTTTTGACCGACTCGACCCAGTCGAAACGAAAAAAGTCACATTTTAATAGGCAACTCCATACAAGTTTGAGTGGTAACATTGAAAATTTAGTTTGCAAAAAAGTTTCCCAAATTGGTTTTGTATTGCACTTTTTACTATTTTGGGTGCTTTGAAATGATGTTTTGTAGAGTCTCTGAAAAAAACTTGTTTTGACCGACTCGACCCAGTCGAAACGAAAAAAGTCACATTTTAATAGGCAACTCCATACAAGTTTGAGTGGTAACATTGAAAATTTAGTTTGCAAAAAAATTTCCCAAATTGGTTTTGTATTGCACTTTTAACTATTTTGGGTGCTTTAAAATGATGTTTTGAAGAGTCTCTGAAAAAAACTTGTTTTGACCGACTCGACCCAGTCGAAACGAAAAAAGTCACATTTTTATAGGCAACTCCATACAAGTTTGACTGGTAACATTGAAAATTTAGTTTGCAAAAAAGTTTCCCAAATTGGTTTTGTATTGCACTTTTTACTATTTTGGGTGCTTTAAAATGATGTTTTGAAGAGTCTCTGAAAAAAACTTGTTTTGACCGACTCGACCCAGTCGAAACGAAAAAGTCACATTTTAATAGGCAACTCCATACAAGTTTGAGTGGTAACATTGAAAATTCAGTTTGCAAAAAAGTTTCCCAAATTGGTTTTGTATTGCACTTTTTACTATTTTGGGTGCTTTAAAATGATGTTTTGAAGAGTCTCTGAAAAAAACTTGTTTTGACCGACTCGTCCCAGTCGAAACGAAAAAGTCACATTTTAATAGGCAGCTCCATACAAGTTTGAGTGGTAACATTGAAAATTTAGTTTGCAAAAAAGTTTCCCAAATTGGTTTTGTATTGCACTTTTTACTATTTTGGGTGCTTTGAAATGATGTTTTGTAGAGTCTCTGAAAAAAACTTGTTTTGACCGACTCGACCCAGTCGAAACGAAAAAAGTCACATTTTAATAGGCAGCTCCATACAAGTTTGAGTGGTAACATTGAAAATTTAGTTTGCAAAAAAGTTTCCCAAATTGGTTTTGTATTGCACTTTTAACTATTTTGGGTGCTTTAAAATGATGTTTTGAAGAGTCTCTGAAAAAAAAACTTCTTTTGACCGACTCGACCCAGTCGAAACGAAAAAAGTCACATTGTAATAGGCAGCTCCATACAAGTTTGACTGGTAACATTGAAAATTTAGTTTGCAAAAAAGTTTCCCAAATTGGTTTTGTATTGCACTTTTTAACTATTTTGGGTGCTTTAAAATGATGTTTTGAAGAGTGTCTGAAAAAAACTTGTTTTGACCGACTCGACCCAGTTGACACGGAAAAAGTCACATTTTAATAGGCAACTCCATACAAGTTTGAGTGGTAACATTGAAAATTTAGTTTGCAAAAAAGTTTCCCAAATTGGTTTTGTATTGCACTTTTTACTATTTTGGGTGCTTTGAAATGATGTTTTGTAGAGTCTCTGAAAAAAACTTGTTTTGACCGACTCGACCCAGTCGAAACGAAAAAAGTCACATTTTAATAGGCAACTCCATACAAGTTTGAGTGGTAACATTGAAAATTTAGTTTGCAAAAAAGGTTCCCAAATTGGTTTTGTATTGCACTTTTTACTATTTTGGGTGCTTTAAAATGATGTTTTGAAGAGTCTCTGAAAAAAACTTGTTTTGACCGACTCGACCCAGTCGAAACGAAAAAAGTCACATTGTAATAGGCAACTCCATACAAGTTTGACTGGTAACATTGAAAATTTAGTTTGCAAAAAAGTTTCCCAAATTGGTTTTGTATTGCACTTTTTACTATTTTGGGTGCTTTAAAATGATGTTTTGAAGAGTCTCTGAAAAAAACTTGTTTTGACCGACTCGTCCCAGTCGAAACGAAAAAGTCACATTTTAATAGGCAGCTCCATACAAGTTTGAGTGGTAACATTGAAAATTCAGTTTGCAAAAAAGTTTCCCAAATTGGTTTTGTATTGCACTTTTTACTATTTTGGGTGCTTCAAAATGATGTTTTGAAGAGTCTCTGAAGAAAACTTGTTTTGACCGACTCGACCCAGTCGAAACGAAAACAGTCACATTTTAATAGGCAGCTCCATACAAGTTTGAGTGGTAACATTGAAAATTTAGTTTGCAAAAAAGTTTCCCAAATTGGTTTTGTATTGCACTTTTTACTATTTTGGGTGCTTTGAAATGATGTTTTGAAGAGTCTCTGAAAAAAACTTGTTTTGACCGACTCGACCCAGTCGAAACGAAAAAAGTCACATTGTAATAGGCAACTCCATACAAGTTTGACTGGTAACATTGAAAATTTAGTTTGCAAAAAAGTTTCCCAAATTGGTTTTGTATTGCACTTTTTACTATTTTGGGTGCTTTGAAATGATGTTTTGAAGAGTCTCTGAAAAAAACTTGTTTTGACCGACTCGACCCAGTCGAAACGAAAAAAGTCACATTTTTATAGGCAACTCCATACAAGTTTGACTGGTAACATTGAAAATTTAGTTTGCAAAAAAGTTTACCAAATTGGTTTTGTATTGCACTTTTTACTATTTTTAGTGCTTTAAAATGATGTTTTGAAGAGTCTCTGAAAAAAACTTGTTTTGACCGACTCGACCCAGTCGAAACGAAAAAAGTCACATTTTTATAGGCAACTCCATACAAGTTTGAGTGGTAACATTGAAAATTTAGTTTGCAAAAAAGTTTCCCAAATTGGTTTTGTATTGCACTTTTTACTATTTTGGGTGCTTTAAAATGATGTTTTGAAGAGTCTCTGAAAAAAACTTGTTTTGACCGACTCGACTCAGTTGACACGGAAAAAGTCACATTTTAATAGGCAGCTCCATACAAGTTTGAGTGGTAACATTGAAAATTTAGTTTGCAAAAATGTTTCCCAAATTGGTTTTGTATTGCACTTTTTACTATTTTGGGTGCTTTAAAATGATGATTTGTAGAGTCTCTGAAAAAACTTGTTTTGACCGACTCGACCCAGTTGACACGGAAAAAGTCACATTTTAATAGGCAACTCCATACAAGTTTGACTGGTAACATTGAAAATTTAGTTTGCAAAAAAGTTACCCAAATTGGTTTTGTATTGCACTTTTAACTATTTTGGGTGCTTTAAAATGATGTTTTGAAGAGTCTCTGAAAAAAACTTGTTTTGACCGACTCGACCCAGTCGAAACGAAAAAAGTCACATTTTTATAGGCAACTCCATACAAGTTTGAGTGGTAACATTGAAAATTTAGTTTGCAAAAAAGTTTCCCAAATTGGTTTTGTATTGCACTTTTTACTATTTTGGGTGCTTTAAAATGATGTTTTGAAGAGTCTCTGAAAAAAACTTGTTTTGACCGACTCGACTCAGTTGACACGGAAAAAGTCACATTTTAATAGGCAGCTCCATACAAGTTTGACTGGTACCATTGAAAATTTAGTTTGCAAAAAAGTTTCCCAAATTGGTTTTGTGTTGCACTTTTTACTATTTTGGGTGCTTTAAAATGATGTTTTGAAGAGTCTCTGAAAAAAACTTGTTTTGACCGACTCGACTCAGTTGACACGGAAAAAGTCACATTTTAATAGGCAGCTCCATACAAGTTTGAGTGGTAACATTGAAAATTTAGTTTGCAAAAATGTTTCCCAAATTGGTTTTGTATTGCACTTTTAACTATTTTGGGTGCTTTAAAATGATGTTTTGAAGAGTCTCTGAAAAAAACTTGTTTTGACCGACTCGACTCAGTTGACACGGAAAAAGTCACATTTTAATAGGCAGCTCCATACAAGTTTGACTGGTAACATTCAAAATTTAGTTTGCAAAAAAGTTACCCAAATTGGTTTTGTATTGCACTTTTTACTATTTTGGGTGCTTTAAAATGATGTTTTGAAGAGTCTCTGAAAAAAACTTGTTTTGACCGACTCGACTCAGTTGACACGGAAAAAGTCACATTTTAATAGGCAGCTCCATACAAGTTTGAGTGGTAACATTGAAAATTTAGTTTGCAAAAATGTTTCCCAAATTGGTTTTGTATTGCACTTTTAACTATTTTGGGTGCTTTAAAATGATGTTTTGAAGAGTCTCTGAAAAAAACTTGTTTTGACCGACTCGACCCAGTCGAAACGAAAAAAGTCACATTTTAATAGGCAACTCCATACAAGTTTGACTGGTAACATTGAAAATTTAGTTTGCAAAAAAGTTACCCAAATTGGTTTTGTATTGCACTTTTAACTATTTTGGGTGCTTTAAAATGATGTTTTGAAGAGTCTCTGAAAAAAACTTGTTTTGACCGACTCGACCCAGTCGAAACGAAAAAAGTCACATTTTAATAGGCAGCTCCATACAAGTTTGACTGGTAACATTGAAAATTTAGTTTGCAAAAATGTTTCCCAAATTGGTTTTGTATTGCACTTTTTACTATTTTGGGTGCTTTAAAATGATGATTTGCAGAGTCTCTGAAAAAACTTGTTTTGACCGACTCGACCCAGTTGACACGGAAAAAGTCACATTTTAATAGGCAGCTCCATACAAGTTTGACTGGTAACATTGAAAATTTAGTTTGCAAAAAAGTTTCCCAAATCGGTTATGGATTGCACTTTTTACTATTTTGGGTGCTTTAAAATGATGTTTTGAAGAGTCTCTGAAAAAAACTTGTTTTGACCGACTCGACTCAGTTGACACGGAAAAAGTCACATTTTAATAGGCAGCTCCATACAAGTTTGACTGGTAACATTCAAAATTTAGTTTGCAAAAAAGTTACCCAAATTGGTTTTGTATTGCACTTTTTACTATTTTGGGTGCTTTAAAATGATGTTTTGAAGAGTCTCTGAAAAAAACTTGTTTTGACCGACTCGACTCAGTTGACACGGAAAAAGTCACATTTTAATAGGCAGCTCCATACAAGTATGAGTGGTAACATTGAAAATTTAGTTTGCAAAAAAGTTACCCAAATTGGTTTTGTATTGCACTTTTTACTATTTTGGGTGCTTTAAAATGATGTTTTGAAGAGTCTCTGAAAAAAACTTGTTTTGACCGACTCGACTCAGTTGACACGGAAAAAGTCACATTTTAATAGGCAGCTCCATACAAGTTTGAGTGGTAACATTGAAAATTTAGTTTGCAAAAATGTTTCCCAAATTGGTTTTGTATTGCACTTTTTACTATTTTGGGTGCTTTAAAATGATGATTTGTAGAGTCTCTGAAAAAACTTGTTTTGACCGACTCGACCCAGTTGACACGGAAAAAGTCACATTTTAATAGGCAACTCCATACAAGTTTGACTGGTAACATTGAAAATTTAGTTTGCAAAAAAGTTACCCAAATTGGTTTTGTATTGCACTTTTAACTATTTTGGGTGCTTTAAAATGATGTTTTGAAGAGTCTCTGAAAAAAACTTGTTTTGACCGACTCGACCCAGTCGAAACGAAAAAAGTCACATTTTAATAGGCAACTCCATACAAGTTTGACTGGTAACATTGAAAATTTAGTTTGCAAAAATGTTTCCCAAATTGGTTTTGTATTGCACTTTTTACTATTTTGGGTGCTTTAAAATGATGTTTTGAAGAGTCTCTGAAAAAAACTTGTTTTGACCGACTCGACTCAGTTGACACGGAAAAAGTCACATTTTAATAGGCAGCTCCATACAAGTTTGAGTGGTAACATTGAAAATTTAGTTTGCAAAAATGTTTCCCAAATTGGTTTTGTATTGCACTTTTAACTATTTTGGGTGCTTTAAAATGATGTTTTGAAGAGTCTCTGAAAAAAACTTGTTTTGACCGACTCGACTCAGTTGACACGGAAAAAGTCACATTTTAATAGGCAGCTCCATACAAGTTTGACTGGTAACATTCAAAATTTAGTTTGCAAAAAAGTTACCCAAATTGGTTTTGTATTGCACTTTTTACTATTTTGGGTGCTTTAAAATGATGTTTTGAAGAGTCTCTGAAAAAAACTTGTTTTGACCGACTCGACTCAGTTGACACGGAAAAAGTCACATTTTAATAGGCAGCTCCATACAAGTTTGAGTGGTAACATTGAAAATTTAGTTTGCAAAAATGTTTCCCAAATTGGTTTTGTATTGCACTTTTAACTATTTTGGGTGCTTTAAAATGATGTTTTGAAGAGTCTCTGAAAAAAACTTGTTTTGACCGACTCGACCCAGTCGAAACGAAAAAAGTCACTTTTTAATAGGCAACTCCATACAAGTTTGACTGGTAACATTGAAAATTTAGTTTGCAAAAAAGTTACCCAAATTGGTTTTGTATTGCACTTTTAACTATTTTGGGTGCTTTAAAATGATGTTTTGAAGAGTCTCTGAAAAAAACTTGTTTTGACCGACTCGACCCAGTCGAAACGAAAAAAGTCACATTTTAATAGGCAGCTCCATACAAGTTTGACTGGTAACATTGAAAATTTAGTTTGCAAAAATGTTTCCCAAATTGGTTTTGTATTGCACTTTTTACTATTTTGGGTGCTTTAAAATGATGATTTGCAGAGTCTCTGAAAAAACTTGTTTTGACCGACTCGACCCAGTTGACACGGAAAAAGTCACATTTTAATAGGCAGCTCCATACAAGTTTGACTGGTAACATTGAAAATTTAGTTTGCAAAAAAGTTTCCCAAATCGGTTATGGATTGCACTTTTTACTATTTTGGGTGCTTTAAAATGATGTTTTGAAGAGTCTCTGAAAAAAACTTGTTTTGACCGACTCGACTCAGTTGACACGGAAAAAGTCACATTTTAATAGGCAGCTCCATACAAGTTTGACTGGTAACATTCAAAATTTAGTTTGCAAAAAAGTTACCCAAATTGGTTTTGTATTGCACTTTTTACTATTTTGGGTGCTTTAAAATGATGTTTTGAAGAGTCTCTGAAAAAAACTTGTTTTGACCGACTCGACTCAGTTGACACGGAAAAAGTCACATTTTAATAGGCAGCTCCATACAAGTATGAGTGGTAACATTGAAAATTTAGTTTGCAAAAAAGGTTCCCAAATTGGTTTTGTATTGCACTTTTTACTATTTTGGGTGCTTTAAAATGATGTTTTGAAGAGTTTCTGAAAAAAACTTGTTTTGACCGACTCGACCCAGTTGACACGGAAAAAGTCACATTTTAATAGGCAGCTCCATACAAGTTTGACTGGTAACATTGAAAATTTAGTTTGCAAAAAAGTTTCCCAAATTGGTTTTGTATTGCACTTTTTACTATTTTGGGTGCTTTAAAATGATGTTTTGAAGAGTCTCTGAAAAAAACTTGTTTTGACCGACTCGACCCAGTTGACACGGAAAAAGTCACATTTTAATAGGCAACTCCATACAAGTATGAGTGGTAACATTGAAAATTTAGTTTGCAAAAAAGGTTCCCAAATTAGTTTTGTATTGCACTTTTTACTATTTTGGGTGCTTTAAAATGATGTTTTGAAGAGTCTCTGAAAAAAACTTGTTTTGACCGACTCGACCCAGTCGAAACGAAAAAAGTCACTTTTTAATAGGCAGCTCCATACAAGTTTGACTGGTAACATTGAAAATTTAGTTTACAAAAAAGTTTCCCAAATTGGTTTTGTATTGCACTTTTTACTATTTTGGGTGCTTTAAAATGATGTTTTGAAGAGTTTCTGAAAAAAACTTGTTTTGACCGACTCGACCCAGTTGACACGGAAAAAGTCACATTTTAATAGGCAGCTCCATACAAGTTTGACTGGTAACATTGAAAATTTAGTTTGCAAAAAAGTTTCCCAAATTGGTTTTGTATTGCACTTTTTACTATTTTGGGTGCTTTAAAATGATGTTTTGAAGAGTCTCTGAAAAAAACTTGTTTTGACCGACTCGACCCAGTTGACACGGAAAAAGTCACATTTTAATAGGCAGCTCCATACAAGTTTGACTGGTAACATTGAAAATTTAGTTTGCAAAAAAGTTTCCCAAATTGGTTTTGTATTGCACTTTTTACTATTTTGGGTGCTTTAAAATGATGTTTTTAAGAGTCTCTGAAAAACACTTGTTTTGACCGACTCGACCCAGTCGAAACGAAAAAAGTCACATTTTAATAGGCAACTCCATACAAGTTTGACTGGTAACATTGAAAATTTAGTTTGCAAAAAAGTTTCCCAAATTGGTTTTGTATTGCACTTTTTACTATTTTGGGTGCTTTAAAATGATGTTTTGAAGAGTCTCTGAAAAAAACTTGTTTTGACCGACTCGACCCAGTCGAAACGAAAAAAGTCACATTTTAATAGGCAACTCCATACAAGTTTGAGTGGTAACATTGAAAATTTAGTTTGCAAAAAAGTTTCCCAAATTGGTTTTGTATTGCACTTTTTACTATTTTGGGTGCTTCAAAATGATGTTTTGAAGAGTCTCTGAAAAAAACTTGTTTTGACCGACTCGACCCAGTCGAAACGAAAAAAGTCACATTTTAATAGGCAGCTCCATACAAGTTTGACTGGTAACATTGAAAATTTAGTTTGCAAAAAAGTTTCCCAAATTGGTTTTGTATTGCACTTTTTACTGTTTTGGGTGCTTTAAAATGATGTTTTGAAAAGTCTCTAAAAAAAACTTGTTTTGACCGACTCGACCCAGTCGAAACGAAAAAAGTCACATTTTAATAGGCAGCTCCATACAAGTTTGACTGGTAACATTGAAAATTTAGTTTGCAAAAAAGTTTCCCAAATTGGTTTTGTATTGCACTTTTAACTATTTTGGGTGCTTTAAAATGATGTTTTGAAGAGTCTCTGAAAAAAACTTCTTTTGACCGACTCGACCCAGTTGAAACGAAAAAAGTCACAGTTTAATAGGCAACTCCATACAAGTTTGACTGGTAACATTGAAAATTTAGTTTGCAAAAAAGTTTCCCAAATTGGTTTTGTATTGCACTTTTTACTATTTTGGGTGCTTTAAAATGATGTTTTGAAGAGTCTCTGAAAAAAAACTTGTTTTGACCGACTCGACCCAGTTGACACGGAAAAAGTCACATTTTAATAGGCAGCTCCATAGAAGTTTGACTGGTAACATTGAAAATTTAGTTTGCAAAAAAGTTTCCCAAATTGGTTTTGTATTGCACTTTTAACTATTTTGGGTGCTTTAAAATGATGTTTTGAAGAGTCTCTGAAAAAAAACTTGTTTTGACCGACTCGACTCAGTTGACACGGAAAAAGTCACATTTAAATAGGCAACTCCGTGCAAGTTTGAGTGGTAACATTGCAAATTTAGTTGGCAAAAAAGATTCCCAAATTGGTTTTGTATTGCACTTTTTACTATTTTGGGTGCTTTAAAATGATGTTTTGAAGAGTCTCTGAAAAAAACTTGTTTTGACCGACTCGACCCAGTCAAAACGAAAAAAGTCACATTTTAATAGGCAGCTCCATACAAGTTTGACTGGTAACATTGAACATTTAGTTTGCAAAAAAGTTTCCCAAATTGGTTTTGTATTGCACTTTTTACTGTTTTGGGTGCTTTAAAATGATGTTTTGAAGAGTCTCTGAAAAAAACTTGTTTTGACCGACTCGACCCAGTCGAAACGAAAAAAGTCACATTTTAATAGGCAGCTCCATAGAAGTTTGACTGGTAACATTGAAAATTTAGTTTGCAAAAAAGTTTCCCAAATTGATCTTGGAATGCACTTTTCACTGTTTTGGGTGCTTTAAAATGATGTTTTGAAGAGTCTCTGAAAAAAACTTGTTTTAACCGACTCGACCCAGTTGACACGGAAAAAGTCACATTTTAATAGGCAGCTCCATACAAGTTTGACTGGTAACATTGAAAATTTAGTTTGCAAAAAAGTTTCCCAAATTGGTTTTGTATTGCACTTTTTACTATTTTGGGTGCTTCAAAATGATGTTTTGAAGAGTCTCTGAAAAAAACTTGTTTTGACCAACTCGACCCAGTTGACACGGAAAAAGTCACATTTTAATAGGCAACTCCATACAAGTTTGACTGGTAACATTGAAAATTTAGTTTGCTAAAAAGTTTCCCAAATTGGTTTTGTATTGCACTTTTTACTATTTTGGGTGCTTTAAAATGATGTTTTGAAGAGTCTCTGAAAAAAACTTGTTTTGACCGACTCGACCCAGTCGAAACGAAAAAAGTCACATTTTAATAGGCAACTCCATACAAGTTTGAGTGGTAACATTGAAAATTTAGTTTGCAAAAAAGTTTCCCAAATTGGTTTTGTATTGCACTTTTTACTATTTTGGGTGCTTTAAAATGATGTTTTGAAGAGTCTCTGAAAAAAACTTGTTTTGACCGACTCGACCCAGTCGAAACGAAAAAAGTCACATTTTAATAGGCAGCTCCATACAAGTTTGACTGGTAACATTGAAAATTTAGTTTGCAAAAAAGTTTCCCAAATTGGTTTTGTATTGCACTTTTTACTTTTTTGGGTGCTTTAAAATGATGTTTTGAAAAGTCTCTAAAAAAAACTTGTTTTGACCGACTCGACCCAGTCGAAACGAAAAAAGTCACATTTTAATAGGCAGCTCCATACAAGTTTGACTGGTAACATTGAAAATTTAGTTTGCAAAAAAGTTTCCCAAATTGGTTTTGTATTGCACTTTTTACTGTTTTGGGTGCTTTAAAATGATGTTTTGAAGAGTCTCTGAAAAAAACTTGTTTTGACCGACTCGACCCAGTCGAAACGAAAAAAGTCACATTTTAATAGGCAGCTCCATAGAAGTTTGACTGGTAACATTGAAAATTTAGTTTGCAAAAAAGTTTCCCAAATTGATCTTGGAATGCACTTTTCACTGTTTTGGGTGCTTTAAAATGATGTTTTGAAGAGTCTCTGAAAAAAACTTGTTTTAACCGACTCGACCCAGTTGACACGGAAAAAGTCACATTTTAATACGCAACTCCATACAAGTTTGAGTGGTAACATTGAAAATTTAGTTTGCAAAAAAGTTTCCCAAATTGGTTTTGTATTGCACTTTTTACTATTTTGGGTGCTTTAAAATGATGTTTTGAAGAGTCTCTGAAAAAAACTTGTTTTGACCGACTCGACCCAGTCGAAACGAAAAAAGTCACATTTTAATAGGCAGCTCCATACAAGTTTGACTGGTAACATTGAAAATTTAGTTTGCAAAAAAGTTTCCCAAATTGGTTTTGTATTGCACTTTTTACTATTTTGGGTGCTTTAAAATGATGTTTTGAAGAGTCTCTGAAAAAAACTTGTTTTGACCAACTCGACCCAGTTGACACGGAAAAAGTCACATTTTAATAGGCAACTCCATACAAGTTTGACTGGTAACATTGAAAATTTAGTTTGCAAAACAGTTTCCCAAATTGGTTTTGTATTGCACTTTTTACTATTTTGGGTGCTTTAAAATGATGTTTTGAAGAGTCTCTGAAAAAAACTTGTTTTGACCGACTCGACCCAGTTGACACGGAAAAAGTCACATTTTAATAGGCAACTCCATACAAGTTTGAGTGGTAACATTGCAAATTTAGTTTGCAAAAAAGTTTCCCAAATTGGTTTTGTATTGCACTTTTTACTATTTTGGGTGCTTTAAAATGATGTTTTGAAGAGTCTCTGAAAAAAACTTGTTTTGACCGACTCGACCCAGTCGAAACGAAAAAAGTCACATTTTAATAGGCAACTCCATACAAGTTTGAGTGGTAACATTGAAAATTTAGTTTGCAAAAAAGTTTCCCAAATTGGTTTTGTATTGCACTTTTTACTATTTTGGGTGCTTTAAAATGATGTTTTGAAGAGTCTCTGAAAAAAACTTGTTTTGACCGACTCGACCCAGTCGAAACGAAAAAAGTCACATTTTAATAGGCAGCTCCATACAAGTTTGACTGGTAACATTGAAAATTTAGTTTGCAAAAAAGTTTCCCAAATTGGTTTTGTATTGCACTTTTTACTGTTTTGGGTGCTTTAAAATGATGTTTTGAAAAGTCTTTAAAAAAAACTTGTTTTGACCGACTCGACCCAGTCGAAACGAAAAAAGTCACATTTTAATAGGCAGCTCCATACAAGTTTGACTGGTAACATTGAAAATTTAGTTTGCAAAAAAGTTTCCCAAATTGGTTTTGTATTGCACTTTTTACTGTTTTGGGTGCTTTAAAATGATGTTTTGAAGAGTCTCTGAAAAAAACTTGTTTTGACCGACTCGACCCAGTCGAAACGAAAAAAGTCACATTTTAATAGGCAGCTCCATAGAAGTTTGACTGGTAACATTGAAAATTTAGTTTGCAAAAAAGTTTCCCAAATTGGTTTTGTATTGCACTTTTTACTATTTTGGGTGCTTTAAAATGATATTTAGAAGAGTCTCTGAAAAAAACTTGTTTTGACCGACTCGACCCAGTTGACACGGAAAAAGTCACATTTTAATACGCAACTCCATACAAGTTTGAGTGGTAACATTGAAAATTTAGTTTGCAAAAAAGTTTCCCAAATTGGTTTTTTATTGCACTTTTTACTATTTTGGGTGCTTCAAAATGATGTTTTGAAGAGTCTCTGAAAAAAACTTGTTTTGACCGCCTCGACCCAGTCGAAACGAAAAAAGTCACATTTTAATAGGCAGCTCCATACAAGTTTGAGTGGTAACATTGAAAATTTAGTTTGCAAAAAAGTTTCCCAAATTGGTTTTGTATTGCACTTTTTACTATTTTGGGTGCTTTAAAATGATATTTAGAAGAGTCTCTGAAAAAAACTTGTTTTGACCGACTCGACCCAGTTGACACGGAAAAAGTCACATTTTAATACGCAACTCCATACAAGTTTGAGTGGTAACATTGAAAATTTAGTTTGCAAAAAAGTTTCCCAAATTGGTTTTTTATTGCACTTTTTACTATTTTGGGTGCTTCAAAATGATGTTTTGAAGAGTCTCTGAAAAAAACTTGTTTTGACCGCCTCGACCCAGTCGAAACGAAAAAAGTCACATTTTAATAGGCAGCTCCATACAAGTTTGAGTGGTAACATTGAAAATTTAGTTTGCAAAAAAGTTTCCCAAATTGGTTTTGTATTGCACTTTTTACTATTTTGGGTGCTTTAAAATGATATTTAGAAGAGTCTCTGAAAAAAACTTGTTTTGACCGCCTCGACCCAGTCGAAACGAAAAAAGTCACATTTTAATAGGCAGCTCCATACAAGTTTGAGTGGTAACATTGAAAATTTAGTTTGCAAAAAAGTTTCCCAAATTGGTTTTGTATTGCACTTTTTACTATTTTGGGTGCTTTAAAATGATATTTAGAAGAGTCTCTGAAAAAAACTTGTTTTGACCGACTCGACCCAGTTGACACGGAAAAAGTCACATTTTAATACGCAACTCCATACAAGTTTGAGTGGTAACATTGAAAATTTAGTTTGCAAAAAAGTTTCCCAAATTGGTTTTTTATTGCACTTTTTACTATTTTGGGTGCTTCAAAATGATGTTTTGAAGAGTCTCTGAAAAAAACTTGTTTTGACCGCCTCGACCCAGTCGAAACGAAAAAAGTCACATTTTAATAGGCAGCTCCATACAAGTTTGAGTGGTAACATTGAAAATTTAGTTTGCAAAAAAGTTTCCCAAATTGGTTTTGTATTGCACTTTTTACTATTTTGGGTGCTTTAAAATGATATTTAGAAGAGTCTCTGAAAAAAACTTGTTTTGACCGACTCGACCCAGTTGACACGGAAAAAGTCACATTTTAATACGCAACTCCATACAAGTTTGAGTGGTAACATTGAAAATTTAGTTTGCAAAAAAGTTTCCCAAATTGGTTTTGTATTGCACTTTTTACTATTTTGGGTGCTTTAAAATGATATTTAGAAGAGTCTCTGAAAAAAACTTGTTTTGACCGACTCGACCCAGTTGACACGGAAAAAGTCACATTTTAATACGCAACTCCATACAAGTTTGAGTGGTAACATTGAAAATTTAGTTTGCAAAAAAGTTTCCCAAATTGGTTTTTTATTGCACTTTTTACTATTTTGGGTGCTTCAAAATGATGTTTTGAAGAGTCTCTGAAAAAAACTTGTTTTGACCGCCTCGACCCAGTCGAAACGAAAAAAGTCACATTTTAATAGGCAGCTCCATACAAGTTTGAGTGGTAACATTGAAAATTTAGTTTGCAAAAAAGTTTCCCAAATTGGTTTTGTATTGCACTTTTTACTATTTTGGGTGCTTTAAAATGATATTTAGAAGAGTCTCTGAAAAAAACTTGTTTTGACCGCCTCGACCCAGTCGAAACGAAAAAAGTCACATTTTAATAGGCAGCTCCATACAAGTTTGAGTGGTAACATTGAAAATTTAGTTTGCAAAAAAGTTTCCCAAATTGGTTTTGTATTGCACTTTTTACTATTTTGGGTGCTTTAAAATGATATTTAGAAGAGTCTCTGAAAAAAACTTGTTTTGACCGACTCGACCCAGTTGACACGGAAAAAGTCACATTTTAATACGCAACTCCATACAAGTTTGAGTGGTAACATTGAAAATTTAGTTTGCAAAAAAGTTTCCCAAATTGGTTTTTTATTGCACTTTTTACTATTTTGGGTGCTTCAAAATGATGTTTTGAAGAGTCTCTGAAAAAAACTTGTTTTGACCGCCTCGACCCAGTCGAAACGAAAAAAGTCACATTTTAATAGGCAGCTCCATACAAGTTTGAGTGGTAACATTGAAAATTTAGTTTGCAAAAAAGTTTCCCAAATTGGTTTTGTATTGCACTTTTTACTATTTTGGGTGCTTTAAAATGATATTTAGAAGAGTCTCTGAAAAAAACTTGTTTTGACCGACTCGACCCAGTTGACACGGAAAAAGTCACATTTTAATACGCAACTCCATACAAGTTTGAGTGGTAACATTGAAAATTTAGTTTGCAAAAAAGTTTCCCAAATTGGTTTTTTATTGCACTTTTTACTATTTTGGGTGCTTCAAAATGATGTTTTGAAGAGTCTCTGAAAAAAACTTGTTTTGACCGACTCGACCCAGTTGACACGGAAAAAGTCACATTTTAATACGCAACTCCATACAAGTTTGAGTGGTAACATTGAAAATTTAGTTTGCAAAAAAGTTTCCCAAATTGGTTTTGTATTGCACTTTTTACTATTTTGGGTGCTTTAAAATGATGTTTTGAAGAGTCTCTGAAAAAAACTTGTTTTGACCGACTCGACCCAGTCGAAACGAAAAAAGTCACATTTTAATAGGCAGCTCCATACAAGTTTGACTGGTAACATTGAAAATTTAGTTTGCAAAAAAGTTTCCCAAATTGGTTTTGTATTGCACTTTTTACTATTTTGGGTGCTTTAAAATGATGTTTTGAAGAGTCTCTGAAAAAAACTTGTTTTGACCGACTCGACCCAGTTGACACGGAAAAAGTCACATTTTAATAGGCAACTCCATACAAGTTTGACTGGTAACATTGAAAATTTAGTTTGCAAAAAAGTTTCCCAAATTGGTTTTGTATTGCACTTTTTACTATTTTGGGTGCTTCAAAATGATGTTTTGAAGAGTCTCTGAAAAAAACTTGTTTTGACCGCCTCGACCCAGTCGAAACGAAAAAAGTCACATTTTAATAGGCAGCTCCATACAAGTTTGAGTGGTAACATTGAAAATTTAGTTTGCAAAAAAGTTTCCCAAATTGGTTTTGTATTGCACTTTTTACTATTTTGGGTGCTTTAAAATGATATTTAGAAGAGTCTCTGAAAAAAACTTGTTTTGACCGCCTCGACCCAGTCGAAACGAAAAAAGTCACATTTTAATAGGCAGCTCCATACAAGTTTGAGTGGTAACATTGAAAATTTAGTTTGCAAAAAAGTTTCCCAAATTGGTTTTGTATTGCACTTTTTACTATTTTGGGTGCTTTAAAATGATATTTAGAAGAGTCTCTGAAAAAAACTTGTTTTGACCGACTCGACCCAGTTGACACGGAAAAAGTCACATTTTAATACGCAACTCCATACAAGTTTGAGTGGTAACATTGAAAATTTAGTTTGCAAAAAAGTTTCCCAAATTGGTTTTTTATTGCACTTTTTACTATTTTGGGTGCTTCAAAATGATGTTTTGAAGAGTCTCTGAAAAAAACTTGTTTTGACCGCCTCGACCCAGTCGAAACGAAAAAAGTCACATTTTAATAGGCAGCTCCATACAAGTTTGAGTGGTAACATTGAAAATTTAGTTTGCAAAAAAGTTTCCCAAATTGGTTTTGTATTGCACTTTTTACTATTTTGGGTGCTTTAAAATGATATTTAGAAGAGTCTCTGAAAAAAACTTGTTTTGACCGACTCGACCCAGTTGACACGGAAAAAGTCACATTTTAATACGCAACTCCATACAAGTTTGAGTGGTAACATTGAAAATTTAGTTTGCAAAAAAGTTTCCCAAATTGGTTTTGTATTGCACTTTTTACTATTTTGGGTGCTTTAAAATGATATTTAGAAGAGTCTCTGAAAAAAACTTGTTTTGACCGACTCGACCCAGTTGACACGGAAAAAGTCACATTTTAATACGCAACTCCATACAAGTTTGAGTGGTAACATTGAAAATTTAGTTTGCAAAAAAGTTTCCCAAATTGGTTTTTTATTGCACTTTTTACTATTTTGGGTGCTTCAAAATGATGTTTTGAAGAGTCTCTGAAAAAAACTTGTTTTGACCGCCTCGACCCAGTCGAAACGAAAAAAGTCACATTTTAATAGGCAGCTCCATACAAGTTTGAGTGGTAACATTGAAAATTTAGTTTGCAAAAAAGTTTCCCAAATTGGTTTTGTATTGCACTTTTTACTATTTTGGGTGCTTTAAAATGATATTTAGAAGAGTCTCTGAAAAAAACTTGTTTTGACCGCCTCGACCCAGTCGAAACGAAAAAAGTCACATTTTAATAGGCAGCTCCATACAAGTTTGAGTGGTAACATTGAAAATTTAGTTTGCAAAAAAGTTTCCCAAATTGGTTTTGTATTGCACTTTTTACTATTTTGGGTGCTTTAAAATGATATTTAGAAGAGTCTCTGAAAAAAACTTGTTTTGACCGACTCGACCCAGTTGACACGGAAAAAGTCACATTTTAATACGCAACTCCATACAAGTTTGAGTGGTAACATTGAAAATTTAGTTTGCAAAAAAGTTTCCCAAATTGGTTTTTTATTGCACTTTTTACTATTTTGGGTGCTTCAAAATGATGTTTTGAAGAGTCTCTGAAAAAAACTTGTTTTGACCGCCTCGACCCAGTCGAAACGAAAAAAGTCACATTTTAATAGGCAGCTCCATACAAGTTTGAGTGGTAACATTGAAAATTTAGTTTGCAAAAAAGTTTCCCAAATTGGTTTTGTTTTGCACTTTTTACTATTTTGGGTGCTTTAAAATGATATTTAGAAGAGTCTCTGAAAAAAACTTGTTTTGACCGACTCGACCCAGTTGACACGGAAAAAGTCAAATTTTAATAGGCAGCTCCATAGAAGTTTGACTGGTAACATTGAAAATTTAGTTTGCAAAAAAGTTTCCCAAATTGGTTTTGTGTTGCACTTTAAACTATTTTGGGTGCTTTAAAATTATGTTTTGACGAGTCTCTGAAAAAAACTTGTTTTGACCGACTCGACCCAGTTGACACGGAAAAAGTCACATTTTAATAGGCAGCTCCATACAAGTTTGACTGGTAACATTGAAAATTTAGTTTGCAAAAAAGTTTCCCAAATTGGTTTTGTATTGCACTTTTTACTATTTTGGGTGCTTTAAAATGATGTTTTGAAGAGTCTCTGAAAAAAACTTGTTTTGACCGACTCGACCCAGTTGACACGGAAAAAGTCACATTTTAATAGGCAGCTCCATACAAGTTTGACTGGTAACATTGAAAATTTAGTTTGCAAAAAAGGTTCCCAAATTGGTTTTGTATTGCACTTTTTACTATTTTGGGTGCTTCAAAATGATGTTTTGAAGAGTCTCTGAAAAAAACTTGTTTTGACCGCCTCGACCCAGTCGAAACGAAAAAAGTCACATTTTAATAGGCAGCTCCATACAAGTTTGAGTGGTAACATTGAAAATTTAGTTTGCAAAAAAGTTTCCCAAATTGGTTTTGTTTTGCACTTTTTACTATTTTGGGTGCTTCAAAATGATGTTTTGAAGAGTCTCTGAAAAAAACTTGTTTTGACCGCCTCGACCCAGTCGAAACGAAAAAAGTCACATTTTAATAGGCAGCTCCATACAAGTTTGAGTGGTAACATTGAAAATTTAGTTTGCAAAAAAGTTTCCCAAATTGGTTTTGTATTGCACTTTTTACTATTTTGGGTGCTTTAAAATGATGTTGTGAAGAGTCTCTGAAAAAAACTTGTTTTGACCGACTCGACCCAGTCGAAACGAAAAAAGTCACATTTTAATAGGCAACTCCATACAAGTTTGACTGGTAACATTGGAAATTTAGTTTGCAAAAAAGTTTCCCAAATTGGTTTTGTATTGCACTTTTTACTATTTTGGGTGCTATAAAATGATGTTTTGAAGAGTCTCTGAAAAAAACTTGTTTTGACCGACTCGACCCAGTCGAAACGAAAAAAGTCACATTTTAATAGGCAGCTCCATACAAGTTTGACTGGTAACATTGAAAATTTAGTTTGCAAAAAAGTTTCCCAAATTGGTTTTGTATTGCACTTTTTACTATTTTGGGTGCTTTAAAATGATGTTTTGAAGAGTCTCTGAAAAAAACTTGTTTTGACCGACTCGACCCAGTTGACACGGAAAAAGTCACATTTTAATACGCAACTCCATACAAGTTTGAGTGGTAACATTGAAAATTTAGTTTGCAAAAAAGTTTCCCAAATTGGTTTTGTATTGCACTTTTTACTATTTTGGGTGCTTCAAAATAATGTTTTGAAGAGCCTCTGAAAAAAACTTGTTTTGACCGACTCGACCCAGTCGAAACGAAAAAAGTCACATTTTAATAGGCAACTCCATACAAGTTTGACTGGTAACATTGAAAATTTAGTTTGCAAAAAAGTTTCCCAAATTGGTTTTGTATTGCACTTTTTACTATTTTGGGTGCTTCAAAATGATGTTTTGAAGAGCCTCTGAAAAAAACTTGTTTTGACCGACTCGACCCAGTCGAAACGAAAAAAGTCACATTTTAAAAGGCAACTCCATACAAGTTTGAGTGGTAACATTGAAAATTTAGTTTGCAAAAAAGTTTCCCAAATTGGTTTTGTATTGCACTTTTTACTATTTTGGGTGCTTTAAAATGATGTTTTGAAGAGCCTCTGAAAAAAACTTGTTTTGACCGACTCGACCCGGTCGAAACGAAAAAAGTCACATTTTAATAGGCAACTCCATACAAGTTTGACTGGTAACATTGAAAATTTAGTTTGCAAAAAAGTTTCCCAAATTGGTTTTGTATTGCACTTTTTACTATTTTGGGTGCTTTAAAATGATGTTGTGAAGAGTCTCTGAAAAAAACTTGTTTTGACCGACTCGACCCAGTCGAAACGAAAAAAGTCACATTTTAATAGGCAACTCCATACAAGTTTGAGTGGTAACATTGAAAATTTAGTTTGCAAAAAAGTTTCCCAAATTGGTTTTGTATTGCACTTTTTACTATTTTGGGTGCTTCAAAATGATGTTTTGAAGAGCCTCTGAAAAAAACTTGTTTTGACCGACTCGACCCGGTCGAAACGAAAAAAGTCACATTTTAATAGGCAACTCCATACAAGTTTGACTGGTAACATTGAAAATTTAGTTTGCAAAAAAGTTTCCCAAATTGGTTTTGTATTGCACTTTTTACTATTTTGGGTGCTTTAAAATGATGTTGTGAAGAGTCTCTGAAAAAAACTTGTTTTGACCGACTCGACCCAGTCGAAACGAAAAAAGTCACATTTTAATAGGCAACTCCATACAAGTTTGAGTGGTAACATTGAAAATTTAGTTTGCAAAAAAGTTTCCCAAATTGGTTTTGTATTGCACTTTTTACTATTTTGGGTACTATAAAATGATGTTTTGAAGAGTCTCTGAAAAAAACTTGTTTTGACCGACTCGACCCAGTCGAAACGAAAAAAGTCACATTTTAATAGGCAGCTCCATACAAGTTTGACTGGTAACATTGAAAATTTAGTTTGCAAAAAAGGTTCCCAAATTGGTTTTGTATTGCACTTTTTACTATTTTGGGTGCTTCAAAATGATGTTTTGAAGAGTCTCTGAAAAAAACTTGTTTTGACCGACTCGACCCAGTTGACACGGAAAAAGTCACATTTTAATAGGCAGCTCCATACAAGTTTGACTGGTATCATTGAAAATTTAGTTGGCAAAAAAATTTCCCAAATTGGTTTTGTATTGCACTTTTTACTATTTTGGGTGCTTTAAAATGATGTTTTGAAGAGTCTCTGAAAAAAACTTGTTTTGACCGACTCGACCCAGTCGAAACGAAAAAAGTCACATTTTAATAGGCAGCTCCATACAAGTTTGACTGGTATCATTGAAAATTTAGTTTGCAAAAATGGTTCCCAAATTGGTTTTGTATTGCACTTTTTACTATTTTGGGTGCTTTAAAATGATGTTTTGAAGAGTCTCTGAAAAAAACTTGTTTTGACCGACTCGACCCAGTTGACACGGAAAAAGTCACATTTTAATAGGCAGCTCCATACAAGTTTGACTGGTAACAAAAAGTTTCTCAAATCGATCTTGGATTGCACTTTTTACTATTTTGGGTGCTTTAAAATGATGTTTTGAAGAGTCTCTGAAAAAAACTTGTTTTGACCGACTCGACCCAGTCGAAACGAAAAAAGTCACATTTTAATAGGCAACTCCATACAAGTTTGACTGGTAACATTGAAAATTTAGTTTGCAAAAAAGTTTCCCAAATTGGTTTTGTATTGCACTTTTTACTATTTTGGGTGCTTTAAAATGATGTTTTGAAGAGTCTCTGAAAAAAACTTGTTTTGACCGACTCGACCCAGTTGACACGGAAAAAGTCACATTTTAATAGGCAGCTCCATACAAGTTTGAGTGGTAACATTGAAAATTTAGTTTGCAAAAAAGTTTCCCAAATTGGTTTTGTATTGCACTTTTTACTATTTTGGGTGCTTTAAAATGATGTTTTGAAGAGTCCTGAAAAAAACTTGTTTTGACCGACTCGACCCAGTAGAAACGAAAAAAGTCACATTTTAATAGGCAACTCCATACAAGTTTGAGTGGTAACATTGAAAATTTAGTTTGCAAAAAAGTTTCCCAAATTGGTTTTGCATTGCACTTTTTACTATTTTGGGTGCTTCAAAATGATGTTTTGAAGAGTCTCTGAAGAAAACTTGTTTTGACCGACTCGACCCAGTCGAAACGAAAAAAGTCACATTTCATAGGCAGCTCCATACAAGTTTGAGTGGTAACATTGAAAATTTAGTTTGCAAAAAAGTTTCCCAAATTGGTTTTGTATTGCACTTTTTACTATTTTGGGTACTATAAAATGATGTTTTGAAGAGTCTCTGAAAAAAACTTGTTTTGACCGACTCGACCCAGTCGAAACGAAAAAAGTCACATTTGAATAGGCAGCTCCGTGCAAGTTTGACTGGTAACATTGAAAATTTAGTTTGCAAAAAAGTTTCCCAAATTGGTTTTGTGTTGCACTTTTAACTATTTTGGGTGCTTTAAAATGATGTTTTGAAGAGTCTCTGAAAAAAACTTGTTTTGACCGACTCGACCCAGTTGACACGGAAAAAGTCACATTTTAATAGGCAACTCCATACAAGTTTGACTGGTAACATTGAAAATTTAGTTTGCAAAAAAGTTTCCCAAATTGGTTTTGTATTGCACTTTTTACTATTTTGGGTGCTTTAAAATGATGTTGTGAAGAGTCTCTGAAAAAAACTTGTTTTGACCGACTCGACCCAGTCGAAACGAAAAAAGTCACATTTTAATAGGCAACTCCATACAAGTTTGAGTGGTAACATTGAAAATTTAGTTTGCAAAAAAGTTTCCCAAATTGGTTTTGTGTTGCACTTTTAACTATTTTGGGTGCTTTAAAATGATGTTTTGAAGAGTCTCTGAAAAAAACTTGTTTTGACCGACTCGACCCAGTTGACACGGAAAAAGTCACATTTTAATAGGCAACTCCATACAAGTTTGACTGGTAACATTGAAAATTTAGTTTGCAAAAAAGTTTCCCAAATTGGTTTTGTATTGCACTTTTTACTATTTTGGGTGCTTTAAAATGATGTTGTGAAGAGTCTCTGAAAAAAACTTGTTTTGACCGACTCGACCCAGTCGAAACGAAAAAAGTCACATTTCATAGGCAGCTCCATACAAGTTTGAGTGGTAACATTGAAAATTTAGTTTGCAAAAAAGTTTCCCAAATTGGTTTTGCATTGCACTTTTTACTATTTTGGGTGCTTCAAAATGATGTTTTGAAGAGTCTCTGAAGAAAACTTGTTTTGACCGACTCGACCCAGTCGAAACGAAAAAAGTCACATTTCATAGGCAGCTCCATACAAGTTTGAGTGGTAACATTGAAAATTTAGTTTGCAAAAAAGTTTCCCAAATTGGTTTTGTATTGCACTTTTTACTATTTTGGGTACTATAAAATGATGTTTTGAAGAGTCTCTGAAAAAAACTTGTTTTGACCGACTCGACCCAGTCGAAACGAAAAAAGTCACATTTTAATAGGCAGCTCCATACAAGTTTGACTGGTAACATTGAAAATTTAGTTTGCAAAAAAGTTTCCCAAATTGGTTTTGTATTGCACTTTTTACTATTTTGGGTGCTTCAAAATGATGTTTTGAAGAGTCTCTGAAGAAAACTTGTTTTGACCGACTCGACCCAGTCGAAACGAAAAAAGTCACATTTCATAGGCAGCTCCATACAAGTTTGAGTGGTAACATTGAAAATTTAGTTTGCAAAAAAGTTTCCCAAATTGGTTTTGTATTGCACTTTTTACTATTTTGGGTACTATAAAATGATGTTTTGAAGAGTCTCTGAAAAAAACTTGTTTTGACCGACTCGACCCAGTCGAAACGAAAAAAGTCACATTTTAATAGGCAACTCCATACAAGTTTGAGTGGTAACATTGAAAATTTAGTTTGCAAAAAAGTTTCCCAAATTGGTTTTGCATTGCACTTTTTACTATTTTGGGTGCTTCAAAATGATGTTTTGAAGAGTCTCTGAAGAAAACTTGTTTTGACCGACTCGACCCAGTCGAAACGAAAAAAGTCACATTTCATAGGCAGCTCCATACAAGTTTGAGTGGTAACATTGAAAATTTAGTTTGCAAAAAAGTTTCCCAAATTGGTTTTGTATTGCACTTTTTACTATTTTGGGTACTATAAAATGATGTTTTGAAGAGTCTCTGAAAAAAACTTGTTTTGACCGACTCGACCCAGTCGAAACGAAAAAAGTCACATTTTAATAGGCAACTCCATACAAGTTTGAGTGGTAACATTGAAAATTTAGTTTGCAAAAAAGTTTCCCAAATTGGTTTTGTATTGCACTTTTTACTATTTTGGGTGCTTTAAAATGATGTTTTGAAGAGTCCTGAAAAAAACTTGTTTTGACCGACTCGACCCAGTAGAAACGAAAAAAGTCACATTTTAATAGGCAACTCCATACAAGTTTGAGTGGTAACATTGAAAATTTAGTTTGCAAAAAAGTTTCCCAAATTGGTTTTGCATTGCACTTTTTACTATTTTGGGTGCTTCAAAATGATGTTTTGAAGAGTCTCTGAAGAAAACTTGTTTTGACCGACTCGACCCAGTCGAAACGAAAAAAGTCACATTTCATAGGCAGCTCCATACAAGTTTGAGTGGTAACATTGAAAATTTAGTTTGCAAAAAAGTTTCCCAAATTGGTTTTGTATTGCACTTTTTACTATTTTGGGTACTATAAAATGATGTTTTGAAGAGTCTCTGAAAAAAACTTGTTTTGACCGACTCGACCCAGTCGAAACGAAAAAAGTCACATTTTAATAGGCAGCTCCATACAAGTTTGACTGGTAACATTGAAAATTTAGTTTGCAAAAAAGTTTCCCAAATTGGTTTTGTGTTGCACTTTTAACTATTTTGGGTGCTTTAAAATGATGTTTTGAAGAGTCTCTGAAAAAAACTTGTTTTGACCGACTCGACCCAGTTGACACGGAAAAAGTCACATTTTAATAGGCAACTCCATACAAGTTTGACTGGTAACATTGAAAATTTAGTTTGCAAAAAAGTTTCCCAAATTGGTTTTGTATTGCACTTTTTACTATTTTGGGTGCTTTAAAATGATGTTGTGAAGAGTCTCTGAAAAAAACTTGTTTTGACCGACTCGACCCAGTCGAAACGAAAAAAGTCACATTTTAATAGGCAGCTCCATACAAGTTTGACTGGTAACATTGAAAATTTAGTTTGCAAAAAAGTTTCCCAAATTGGTTTTGCATTGCACTTTTTACTATTTTGGGTGCTTCAAAATGATGTTTTGAAGAGTCTCTGAAGAAAACTTGTTTTGACCGACTCGACCCAGTCGAAACGAAAAAAGTCACATTTCATAGGCAGCTCCATACAAGTTTGAGTGGTAACATTGAAAATTTAGTTTGCAAAAAAGTTTCCCAAATTGGTTTTGTATTGCACTTTTTACTATTTTGGGTGCTTCAAAATGATGTTTTGAAGAGCCTCTGAAAAAAACTTGTTTTGACCGACTCGACCCGGTCGAAACGAAAAAAGTCACATTTTAATAGGCAACTCCATACAAGTTTGACTGGTAACATTGAAAATTTAGTTTGCAAAAAAGTTTCCCAAATTGGTTTTGTATTGCACTTTTTACTATTTTGGGTGCTTTAAAATGATGTTGTGAAGAGTCTCTGAAAAAAACTTGTTTTGACCGACTCGACCCAGTCGAAACGAAAAAAGTCACATTTTAATAGGCAACTCCATACAAGTTTGAGTGGTAACATTGAAAATTTAGTTTGCAAAAAAGTTTCCCAAATTGGTTTTGTATTGCACTTTTTACTATTTTGGGTACTATAAAATGATGTTTTGAAGAGTCTCTGAAAAAAACTTGTTTTGACCGACTCGACCCAGTCGAAACGAAAAAAGTCACATTTTAATAGGCAGCTCCATACAAGTTTGACTGGTAACATTGAAAATTTAGTTTGCAAAAAAGGTTCCCAAATTGGTTTTGTATTGCACTTTTTACTATTTTGGGTGCTTCAAAATGATGTTTTGAAGAGTCTCTGAAAAAAACTTGTTTTGACCGACTCGACCCAGTCGAAACGAAAAAAGTCACATTTTAATAGGCAGCTCCATACAAGTTTGACTGGTAACATTGAAAATTTAGTTGGCAAAAAAATTTCCCAAATTGGTTTTGTATTGCACTTTTTACTATTTTGGGTGCTTTAAAATGATGTTTTGAAGAGTCTCTGAAAAAAACTTGTTTTGACCGACTCGACCCAGTCGAAACGAAAAAAGTCACATTTTAATAGGCAGCTCCATACAAGTTTGACTGGTATCATTGAAAATTTAGTTTGCAAAAATGGTTCCCAAATTGGTTTTGTATTGCACTTTTTACTATTTTGGGTGCTTTAAAATGATGTTTTGAAGAGTCTCTGAAAAAAACTTGTTTTGACCGACTCGACCCAGTTGACACGGAAAAAGTCACATTTTAATAGGCAGCTCCATACAAGTTTGACTGGTAACAAAAAGTTTCTCAAATCGATCTTGGATTGCACTTTTTACTATTTTGGGTGCTTTAAAATGATGTTTTGAAGAGTCTCTGAAAAAAACTTGTTTTGACCGACTCGACCCAGTCGAAACGAAAAAAGTCACATTTTAATAGGCAACTCCATACAAGTTTGACTGGTAACATTGAAAATTTAGTTTGCAAAAAAGTTTCCCAAATTGGTTTTGTATTGCACTTTTTACTATTTTGGGTGCTTTAAAATGATGTTTTGAAGAGTCTCTGAAAAAAACTTGTTTTGACCGACTCGACCCAGTTGACACGGAAAAAGTCACATTTTAATAGGCAGCTCCATACAAGTTTGAGTGGTAACATTGAAAATTTAGTTTGCAAAAAAGTTTCCCAAATTGGTTTTGTATTGCACTTTTTACTATTTTGGGTGCTTTAAAATGATGTTTTGAAGAGTCCTGAAAAAAACTTGTTTTGACCGACTCGACCCAGTAGAAACGAAAAAAGTCACATTTTAATAGGCAACTCCATACAAGTTTGAGTGGTAACATTGAAAATTTAGTTTGCAAAAAAGTTTCCCAAATTGGTTTTGCATTGCACTTTTTACTATTTTGGGTGCTTCAAAATGATGTTTTGAAGAGTCTCTGAAGAAAACTTGTTTTGACCGACTCGACCCAGTCGAAACGAAAAAAGTCACATTTCATAGGCAGCTCCATACAAGTTTGAGTGGTAACATTGAAAATTTAGTTTGCAAAAAAGTTTCCCAAATTGGTTTTGTATTGCACTTTTTACTATTTTGGGTACTATAAAATGATGTTTTGAAGAGTCTCTGAAAAAAACTTGTTTTGACCGACTCGACCCAGTCGAAACGAAAAAAGTCACATTTTAATAGGCAGCTCCATACAAGTTTGACTGGTAACATTGAAAATTTAGTTTGCAAAAAAGTTTCCCAAATTGGTTTTGTGTTGCACTTTTAACTATTTTGGGTGCTTTAAAATGATGTTTTGAAGAGTCTCTGAAAAAAACTTGTTTTGACCGACTCGACCCAGTTGACACGGAAAAAGTCACATTTTAATAGGCAGCTCCATACAAGTTTGACTGGTAATATTGAAAATTTAGTTTGCAAAAAAGTTTCCCAAATTGGTTTTGTATTGCACTTTTTACTATTTTGGGTGCTTCAAAATGATGTTTTGAAGAGTCTCTGAAAAAAACTGTGTCAGAAATCGATCTTGAAATGCACTTTTCATTATTTTGGGGGCTTCAAAATGATGTTTTGGTGAGTTTAAGACAAAATGATTTGTCAAAGTCAAGTTTTATTACGCAGCTCCATACAAGTTTGACTAGTTACATTGAAATTTTGGTTTACAGAAAAGTTTCAGAAATCGATCTTGAAATGCACTTTTCATTATTTTGGGGGCTTAAAAATTATGTTTTGGTGAGTTTATGATAAACTGATTTGTCAAAGTCAAGTTTTATTACGCAGCTCCATACAAGTTTGACTAGTTACATTGAAATTTTGGTTTGCAGAAAAGTTTCAGAAATCGATCTTGAAATGCACTTTTCATTATTTTGGGGGCTTAAAAATGATGTTTTGGTGAGTTTAAGACAAAATAATTTGTCAAAGTCAAGTTTTAATACGCAGCTCCATACAAGTTTGACTAGTTACATTGAAATTTTGGTTTGCAGAAAAGTGTCAGAAATCGATCTTGAAATGCACTTTTCATTATTTTGGGGGCTTAAAAATGATGTTTTGGTGAGTTTATGATAAACTGATTTGTCAAAGTCAAGTTTTATTACGCAGCTCCATACAAGTTTGACTAGTTACATTGAAATTTTGGTTTGCAGAAAAGTGTCAGAAATCGATCTTGAAATGCACTTTTCATTATTTTGGGGGCTTAAAAATGATGTTTTGGTGAGTTTAAGACAAAATAATTTGTCAAAGTCAAGTTTTATTACGCAGCTCCATACAAGTTTGACTAGTTACATTGAAATTTTGGTTTGCAGAAAAGTGTCAGAAATCGATCTTGAAATGCACTTTTCATTATTTTGGGGGCTTAAAAATTATGTTTTGGTGAGTTTATGATAAACTGATTTGTCAAAGTCAAGTTTTATTACGCAGCTCCATACAAGTTTGACTAGTTACATTGAATTTTTGGTTTGCAGAAAAGTGTCAGAAATCGATCTTGAAATGCACTTTTCATTATTTTGGGGGCTTAAAAATTATGTTTTGGTGAGTTTATGATAAACTGATTTGTCAAAGACAAGTTTTATTACGCAGCTCCATACAAGTTTGACTAGTTACATTGAAATTTTGGTTTGCAGAAAAGTTTCAGAAATCGATCTTGAAATGCACTTTTCATTATTTTGGGGGCTTAAAAATGATGTTTTGGTGAATTTAAGACAAAATAATTTGTCAAAGTTAAGTTTTAATAGGCAGTTCCACAAAAGTTTGACTAGTTACATTGAATTTTTGGTTTGCAGAAAAGTGTCAGAAATCGATCTTGAAATGCACTTTTCATTATTTTGGGGGCTTAAAAATTATGTTTTGGTGAGTTTATGATAAACTGATTTGTCAAAGTCAAGTTTTATTACGCAGCTCCATACAAGTTTGACTAGTTACATTGAAATTTTGGTTTGCAGAAAAGTGTCAGAAATCGATCTTGAAATGCACTTTTCATTATTTTGGGGGCTTAAAAATTATGTTTTGGTGAGTTTATGATAAACTGATTTGTCAAAGTCAAGTTTTATTACGCAGCTCCATACAAGTTTGACTAGTTACATTGAAATTTTGGTTTGCAGAAAAGTTTCAGAAATCGATCTTGAAATGCACTTTTCATTATTTTGGGGGCTTAAAAATTATGTTTTGGTGAGTTTATGATAAACTGATTTGTCAAAGTCAAGTTTTATTACGCAGCTCCATACAAGTTTGACTAGTTACATTGAAATTTTGGTTTGCAGAAAAGTTTCAGAAATCGATCTTGAAATGCACTTTTCATTATTTTGGGGGCTTAAAAATTATGTTTTGGTGAGTTTATGAAAAAATGATTTGTCAAAGTCAAGTTTTAAAAGGCAGTTGCATGCAAGTTTTATTAGTAACATTGAAATTATGGTTTGCAGAACAGTTTCTGAAATCGATCTTGGAATGCACTTTTCATTATTTTCGAGGCTTAAAAATGATGTTTTGGTGAGTTTATGAAAAAATGATTTGTCAAAGTCAAGTTTTAATAGGCAGTTGCATGCAAGTTTTATTAGTAACAATGAAATTATGGTTTGCAGAACAGATTCTGAAATCGATCTTGGAATGCACTTTTCATTATTTTTGGGGCTTAAAAACGATGTTTTGGTGAGTTTATGATAAACTGATTTGTCAAAGTCAAGTTTTATTACGCAGCTCCATACAAGTTTGACTAGTTACATTGAAATTTTGGTTTGCAGAAAAGTGTCAGAAATCGATCTTGAAATGCACTTTTCATTATTTTGGGGGCTTAAAAATGATGTTTTGGTGAGTTTATGATAAACTGATTTGTCAAAGTCAAGTTTTATTACGCAGCTCCATACAAGTTTGACTAGTTACATTGAAATTTTGGTTTGCAGAAAAGTTTCAGAAATCGATCTTGAAATGCACTTTTCATTATTTTGGGGGCTTAAAAATTATGTTTTGGTGAGTTTAAGACAAAATGATTTGTCAAAGTCAAGTTTTAATACGCAGTTCCATACAAGTTTGACTAGTTACATTGAAATTTTGGTTTGCAGAAAAGTGTCAGAAATCGATCTTGAAATGCACTTTTCATTATTTTGGGGGCTTAAAAATGATGTTTTGGTGAGTTTATGATAAACTGATTTGTCAAAGTCAAGTTTTATTACGCAGCTCCATACAAGTTTGACTAGTTACATTGAAATTTTGGTTTGCAGAAAAGTGTCAGAAATCGATCTTGAAATGCACTTTTCATTATTTTGGGGGCTTAAAAATGATGTTTTGGTCAGTTTAAGACAAAATGATTTGTCAAAGTCAAGTTTTATTACGCAGCTCCATACAAGTTTGACTAGTTACATTGAAATTTTGGTTTGCAGAAAAGTGTCAGAAATCGATCTTGAAATGCACTTTTCATTATTTTGGGAGCTTAAAAATGATGTTTTGGTGAGTTTAAGACAAAATGATTTGTCAAAGTCAAGTTTTATTACGCAGCTCCATACAAGTTTGACTAGTTACATTGAAATTTTGGTTTGCAGAAAAGTTTCAGAAATCGATCTTGAAATGCACTTTTCATTATTTTGGGGGCTTAAAAATTATGTTTTGGTGAGTTTATGATAAACTGATTTGTCAAAGTCAAGTTTTATTACGCAGCTCCATACAAGTTTGACTAGTTACATTGAAATTTTGGTTTGCAGAAAAGTGTCAGAAATCGATCTTGAAATGCACTTTTCATTATTTCGGGGGCTTAAAAATGATGTTTTGAGGAGTTTATGATAAACTGATTTGTCAAAGTCAAGTTTTATTACGCAGCTCCATACAAGTTTGACTAGTTACATTGAAATTTTGGTTTGCAGAAAAGTGTCAGAAATCGATCTTGAAATGCACTTTTCATTATTTTGGGGGCTTAAAAATGATGTTTTGGTGAGTTTATGACAAAATGATTTGTCAAAGTCAAGTTTTATTACGCAGCTCCATACAAGTTTGACTAGTTACATTGAAATTTTGGTTTGCAGAAAAGTGTCAGAAATCGATCTTGAAATGCACTTTTCATTATTTTGGGGGCTTAAAAATTATGTTTTGGTGAGTTTATGATAAAATGATTTGTCAAAGTCAAGTTTTATTACGCAGCTCCATACAAGTTTGACTAGTTACATTGAAATTTTGGTTTGCAGAAAAGTGTCAGAAATCGATCTTGAAATGCACTTTTCATTATTTTGGGAGCTTAAAAATGATGTTTTGGTGAGTTTAAGACAAAATGATTTGTCAAAGTCAAGTTTTATTACGCAGCTCCATACAAGTTTGACTAGTTACATTGAAATTTTGGTTTGCAGAAAAGTTTCAGAAATCGATCTTGAAATGCACTTTTCATTATTTTGGGGGCTTAAAAATTATGTTTTGGTGAGTTTATGATAAACTGATTTGTCAAAGTCAAGTTTTATTACGCAGCTCCATACAAGTTTGACTAGTTACATTGAAATTTTGGTTTGCAGAAAAGTTTCAGAAATCGATCTTGAAATGCACTTTTCATTATTTTGGGGGCTTAAAAACGATGTTTTGGTGAGTTTATGATAAACTGATTTGTCAAAGTCAAGTTTTATTACGCAGCTCCATACAAGTTTGACTAGTTACATTGAAATTTTGGTTTGCAGAAAAGTGTCAGAAATCGATCTTGAAATGCACTTTTCATTATTTTGGGGGCTTAAAAATGATGTTTTGGTGAGTTTATGATAAACTGATTTGTCAAAGTCAAGTTTTATTACGCAGCTCCATACAAGTTTGACTAGTTACATTGAAATTTTGGTTTGCAGAAAAGTTTCAGAAATCGATCTTGAAATGCACTTTTCATTATTTTGGGGGCTTAAAAATTATGTTTTGGTGAGTTTAAGACAAAATGATTTGTCAAAGTCAAGTTTTATTACGCAGCTCCATACAAGTTTGACTAGTTACATTGAAATTTTGGTTTGCAGAAAAGTGTCAGAAATCGATCTTGAAATGCACTTTTCATTATTTTGGGGGCTTAAAAATGATGTTTTGGTGAGTTTATGATAAACTGATTTGTCAAAGTCAAGTTTTATTACGCAGCTCCATACAAGTTTGACTAGTTACATTGAAATTTTGGTTTGCAGAAAAGTTTCAGAAATCGATCTTGAAATGCACTTTTCATTATTTTGGGGGCTTAAAAATTATGTTTTGGTGAGTTTAAGACAAAATGATTTGTCAAAGTCAAGTTTTATTACGCAGCTCCATACAAGTTTGACTAGTTACATTGAAATTTTGGTTTGCAGAAAAGTGTCAGAAATCGATCTTGAAATGCACTTTTCATTATTTTGGGAGCTTAAAAATGATGTTTTGGTGAGTTTAAGACAAAATGATTTGTCAAAGTCAAGTTTTATTACGCAGCTCCATACAAGTTTGACTAGTTACATTGAAATTTTGGTTTGCAGAAAAGTTTCAGAAATCGATCTTGAAATGCACTTTTCATTATTTTGGGGGCTTAAAAATTATGTTTTGGTGAGTTTATGATAAACTGATTTGTCAAAGTCAAGTTTTATTACGCAGCTCCATACAAGTTTGACTAGTTACATTGAAATTTTGGTTTGCAGAAAAGTTTCAGAAATCGATCTTGAAATGCACTTTTCATTATTTTGGGGGCTTAAAAATTATGTTTTGGTGAGTTTATGATAAACTGATTTGTCAAAGTCAAGTTTTATTACGCAGCTCCATACAAGTTTGACTAGTTACATTGAAATTTTGGTTTGCAGAAAAGTTTCAGAAATCGATCTTGAAATGCACTTTTCATTATTTTGGGGGCTTAAAAATGATGTTTTGGTGAGTTTATGAAAAAATGATTTGTCAAAGTCAAGTTATATTAGGCAGTTCCATACAAGTTTGACTAGTTACATTGAAATTTTGGTTTGCAGAAAAGTTTCAGAAATCGATCTTGAAATGCACTTTTCATTATTTTGGGGGCTTAAAAATGATGTTTTGGTGAGTTTATGATAAACTGATTTGTCAAAGTCAAGTTTTATTACGCAGCTCCATACAAGTTTGACTAGTTACATTGAAATTTTGGTTTGCAGAAAAGTTTCAGAAATCGATCTTGAAATGCACTTTTCATTATTTTGGGGGCTTAAAAATTATGTTTTGGTGAGTTTATGATAAACTGATTTGTCAAAGTCAAGTTTTATTACGCAGCTCCATACAAGTTTGACTAGTTACATAGAAATTTTGGTTTGCAGAAAAGTTTCAGAAATCGATCTTGAAATGCACTTTTCATTATTTTGGGGGCTAAAAAATGATGTTTTGGTGAGTTTAAGACAAAATGATTAGTCAAAGTCAAGTTTTATTACTCAGCTCCATACAAGCTTGACTAGTTACATTGAAATTTTGGTTTGCAGAAAAGTTTCAGAAATCGATCTTGAAATATACTTTTCATTATTTTCGAGGCTTAAAAATGATGTTTTGGTGAGTTTATGAAAAAATGATCAGTCAAAGTCAAGTTTTATTAGGAAGTTGCATGCTAGTTTTATTAGTAACAATGAAATTATGGTTTGCAGAACAGTTTCTGAAATCAATCTTGGAATGCACTTTTCATTGTTTTGAGGGCTTAAAAACGATATTTTGGTGAGTTTATGAAAAAATGATCAGTCAAAGTCAAGTTTTAATAGGCAGTTGCATGCAAGTTTTATTAGTAACAATGAAATTTTGGTTTGCAGAAAAGTGTCAGAAATCGATCTTGAAATGCACTTTTCATTATTTTGGGGGCTTAAAAATTATGTTTTGGTGAGTTTATGATAAACTGATTTGTCAAAGTCAAGTTTTATTACGCAGCTCCATACAAGTTTGACTAGTTACATTGAAATTTTGGTTTGCAGAAAAGTGTCAGAAATCGATCTTGAAATGCACTTTTCATTATTTTGGGGGCTTAAAAATGATGTTTTGGTGAATTTAAGACAAAATAATTTGTCAAAGTCAAGTTTTAATAGGCAGTTCCACACAAGTTTGACTAGTTACATTGAATTTTTGGTTTGCAGAAAAGTGTCAGAAATCGATCTTGAAATGCACTTTTCATTATTTTGGGGGCTTAAAAATTATGTTTTGGTGAGTTTATGATAAACTGATTTGTCAAAGTCAAGTTTTATTACGCAGCTCCATACAAGTTTGACTAGTTACATTGAAATTTTGGTTTGCAGAAAAGTGTCAGAAATCGATCTTGAAATGCACTTTTCATTATTTTGGGGGCTTAAAAATTATGTTTTGGTGAGTTTAAGACAAAATGATTTGTCAAAGTCAAGTTTTATTACGCAGCTCCATACAAGTTTGACTAGTTACATTGAAATTTTGGTTTGCAGAAAAGTGTCAGAAATCGATCTTGTAATGCACTTTTCATTATTTTGGGGGCTTAAAAATGATGTTTTGGTGAGTTTATGATAAACTGATTTGTCAAAGTCAAGTTTTATTACGCAGCTCCATACAAGTTTGACTAGTTACATTGAAATTTTGGTTGGCAGAAAAGTGTCAGAAATCGATCTTGAAATGCACTTTTAATTATTTTGGGGGCTTAAAAATTATGTTTTGGTGAGTTTATGATAAACTGATTTGTCAAAGTCAAGTTTTATTACGCAGCTCCATACAAGTTTGACTAGTTACATTGAAATTTTGGTTTGCAAAAAAGTGTCAGAAATCGATCTTGAAATGCACTTTTCATTATTTTGGGGGCTTAAAAATTATGTTTTGGTGAGTTTATGATAAACTGATTTGTCAAAGTCAAGTTTTATTACGCAGCTCCATACAAGTTTGACTAGTTACATTGAAATTTTGGTTTGCAGAAAAGTGTCAGAAATCGATCTTGAAATGCACTTTTCATTATTTTGGGGGCTTCAAAATGATGTTTTGGTGAGTTTAAGACAAAATGATTTGTCAAAGTCAAGTTTTATTACGCAGCTCCATACAAGTTTGACTAGTTACATTGAAATTTTGGTTTGCAGAAAAGTTTCAGAAATCGATCTTGAAATGCACTTTTCATTATTTTGGGGGCTTAAAAATGATGTTTTGGTGAGTTTAAGACAAAATAATTTGTCAAAGTCAAGTTTTAATACGCAGCTCCATACAAGTTTGACTAGTTACATTGAAATTTTGGTTTGCAGAAAAGTGTCAGAAATCGATCTTGAAATGCACTTTTCATTATTTTGGGGGCTTAAAAATGATGTTTTGGTGAGTTTATGATAAACTGATTTGTCAAAGTCAAGTTTTATTACGCAGCTCCATACAAGTTTGACTAGTTACATTGAAATTTTGGTTTGCAGAAAAGTTTCAGAAATCGATCTTGAAATGCACTTTTCATTATTTTGGGGGCTTAAAAATGATGTTTTGGTGAATTTAAGACAAAATAATTTGTCAAAGTCAAGTTTTATTACGCAGCTCCATACAAGTTTGACTAGTTACATTGAAATTTTGGTTTGCAGAAAAGTGTCAGAAATCGATCTTGAAATGCACTTTTCATTATTTTGGGGGCTTAAAAATGATGTTTTGGTGAGTTTAAGACAAAATGATTTGTCAAAGTCAAGTTTTATTACGCAGCTCCATACAAGTTTGACTAGTTACATTGAAATTTTGGTTTGCAGAAAAGTGTCAGAAATCGATCTTGAAATGCACTTTTCATTATTTTGGGGGCTTAAAAATGATGTTTTGGTGAGTTTAAGACAAAATGATTTGTCAAAGTCAAGTTTTATTACGCAGCTCCATACAAGTTTGACTAGTTACATTGAAATTTTGGTTTGCAGAAAAGTGTCAGAAATCGATCTTGAAATGCACTTTTCATTATTTTGGGGGCTTAAAAATTATGTTTTGGTGAGTTTATGATAAACTGATTTGTCAAAGTCATGTTTTATTACGCAGCTCCATACAAGTTTGACTAGTTACATTGAAATTTTGGTTTGCAGAAAAGTTTCAGAAATCGATCTTGAAATGCACTTTTCATTATTTTGGGGGCTTAAAAATGATGTTTTGGTGAGTTTAAGACAAAATGATTTGTCAAAGTCAAGTTTTATTACGCAGCTCCATACAAGTTTGACTAGTTACATTGAAATTTTGGTTTGCAGAAAAGTGTCAGAAATCGATCTTGAAATGCACTTTTCATTATTTTGGGGGCTTAAAAATGATGTTTTGGTGAGTTTAAGACAAAATGATTTGTCAAAGTCAAGTTTTATTACGCAGCTCCATACAAGTTTGACTAGTTACATTGAAATTTTGGTTTGCAGAAAAGTGTCAGAAATCGATCTTGAAATGCACTTTTCATTATTTTGGGGGCTTAAAAATGATGTTTTGGTGAGTTTAAGACAAAATGATTTGTCAAAGTCAAGTTTTATTACGCAGCTCCATACAAGTTTGACTAGTTACATTGAAATTTTGGTTTGCAGAAAAGTGTCAGAAATCGATCTTGAAATGCACTTTTCATTATTTTGGGGGCTTAAAAATGATGTTTTGGTGAGTTTAAGACAAAATGATTTGTCAAAGTCAAGTTTTATTACGCAGCTCCATACAAGTTTGACTAGTTACATTGAAATTTTGGTTTGCAGAAAAGTGTCAGAAATCGATCTTGAAATGCACTTTTCATTATTTTGGGGGCTTAAAAATTATGTTTTGGTGAGTTTATGATAAACTGATTTGTCAAAGTCAAGTTTTATTACGCAGCTCCATACAAGTTTGACTAGTTACATTGAAATTTTGGTTTACAGAAAAGTTTCAGAAATCGATCTTGAAATGCACTTTTCATTATTTTGGGGGCTTAAAAATTATGTTTTGGTGAGTTTATGATAAACTGATTTGTCAAAGTCAAGTTTTATTACGCAGCTCCATACAAGTTTGACTAGTTACATTGAAATTTTGGTTTGCAGAAAAGTTTCAGAAATCGATCTTGTAATGCACTTTTCATTATTTTGGGGGCTTAAAAATTATGTTTTGGTGAGTTTATGATAAACTGATTTGTCAAAGACAAGTTTTATTACGCAGCTCCATACAAGTTTGACTAGTTACATTGAAATTTTGGTTTGCAGAAAAGTTTCAGAAATCGATCTTGAAATGCACTTTTCATTATTTTGGGGGCTTAAAAATGATGTTTTGGTGAGTTTAAGACAAAATGATTTGTCAAAGTCAAGTTTTATTACGCAGCTCCATACAAGTTTGACTAGTTACATTGAAATTTTGGTTTGCAGAAAAGTTTCAGAAATCGATCTTGAAATGCACTTTTCATTATTTTGGGGGCTTAAAAATGATGTTTTGGTGAGTTTATGATAAACTGATTTGTCAAAGTCAAGTTTTATTACGCAGCTCCATACAAGTTTGACTAGTTACATTGAAATTTTGGTTTGCAGAAAAGTTTCAGAAATCGATCTTGAAATGCACTTTTCATTATTTTGGGGGCTTAAAAATGATGTTTTGGTGAGTTTAAGACAAAATGATTTGTCAAAGTCAAGTTTTATTACGCAGCTCCATACAAGTTTGACTAGTTACATTGAAATTTTGGTTTGCAGAAAAGTTTCAGAAATCGATCTTGAAATGCACTTTTCATTATTTTGGGGGCTTAAAAATTATGTTTTGGTGAGTTTATGATAAACTGATTTGTCAAAGTCAAGTTTTATTACGCAGCTCCATACAAGTTTGACTAGTTACATTGAAATTTTGGTTTGCAGAAAAGTGTCAGAAATCGATCTTGAAATGCACTTTTCATTATTTTGGGGGCTTAAAAATGATGTTTTGGTGAGTTTAAGACAAAATAATTTGTCAAAGTCAAGTTTTATTACGCAGCTCCATACAAGTTTGACTAGTTACATTGAAATTTTGGTTTGCAGAAAAGTTTCAGAAATCGATCTTGAAATGCACTTTTCATTATTTTGGGGGCTTAAAAATGATGTTTTGGTGAGTTTATGATAAACTGATTTGTCAGAGTCAAGTTTTATTACGCAGCTCCATACAAGTTTGACTAGTTACATTGAAATTTTGGTTTGCAGAAAAGTTTCAGAAATCGATCTTGAAATGCACTTTTCATTATTTTGGGGGCTTAAAAATGATGTTTTGGTGAGTTTATGATAAACTGATTTGTCAAAGTCAAGTTTTATTACGCAGCTCCATACAAGTTTGACTAGTTACATTGAAATTTTGGTTTGCAGAAAAGTTTCAGAAATCGATCTTGAAATGCACTTTTCATTATTTTGGGGGCTTAAAAATGATGTTTTGGTGAGTTTATGATAAACTGATTTGTCAGAGTCAAGTTTTATTACGCAGCTCCATACAAGTTTGACTAGTTACATTGAAATTTTGGTTTGCAGAAAAGTTTCAGAAATCGATCTTGAAATGCACTTTTCATTATTTTGGGGGCTTAAAAATGATGTTTTGGTGAGTTTATGATAAACTGATTTGTCAAAGTCAAGTTTTATTACGCAGCTCCATACAAGTTTGACTAGTTACATTGAAATTTTGGTTTGCAGAAATGTTCCAGAAATCGATCTTGAAATGCACTTTTCATTATTTTGGGGGCTTAAAAATGATGTTTTGGTGAGTTTAAGACAAAATGATTTGTCAAAGTCAAGTTTTATTACGCAGCTCCATACAAGTTTGACTAGTTACATTGAAATTTTGGTTTGCAGAAAAGTGTCAGAAATCGATCTTGAAATGCACTTTTCATTATTTTGGGGGCTTAAAAATGATGTTTTGGTGAGTTTATGATAAACTGATTTGTCAAAGTCAAGTTTTATTACGCAGCTCCATACAAGTTTGACTAGTTACATTGAAATTTTGGTTTGCAGAAAAGTTTCAGAAATCGATCTTGAAATGCACTTTTCATTATTTTGGGGGCTTAAAAATGATGTTTTGGTGAGTTTATGATAAACTGATTTGTCAGAGTCAAGTTTTATTACGCAGCTCCATACAAGTTTGACTAGTTACATTGAAATTTTGGTTTGCAGAAATGTTCCAGAAATCGATCTTGAAATGCACTTTTCATTATTTTGGGGGCTTAAAAATGATGTTTTGGTGAGTTTAAGACAAAATGATTTGTCAAAGTCAAGTTTTATTACGCAGCTCCATACAAGTTTGACTAGTTACATTGAAATTTTGGTTTGCAGAAAAGTGTCAGAAATCGATCTTGAAATGCACTTTTCATTATTTTGGGGGCTTAAAAATGATGTTTTGGTGAGTTTAGGACAAAATGATTTGTCAAAGTCAAGTTTTATTACGCAGCTCCATACAAGTTTGACTAGTTACATTGAAATTTTGGTTTGCAGAAAAGTGTCAGAAATCGATCTTGAAATGCACTTTTCATTATTTTGGGGGCTTAAAAATGATGTTTTGGTGAGTTTATGATAAACTGATTTGTCAAAGTCAAGTTTTATTACGCAGCTCCATATAAGTTTGACTAGTTACATTGAAATTTTGGTTTGCAGAAAAGTTTCAGAAATCGATCTTGAAATGCACTTTTCATTATTTTGGGGGCTTAAAAATGATGTTTTGGTGAGTTTAAGACAAAATGATTTGTCAAAGTCAAGTTTTATTACGCAGCTCCATACAAGTTTGACTAGTTACATTGAAATTTTGGTTTGCAGAAAAGTTTCAGAAATCGATCTTGAAATGCACTTTTCATTATTTTGGGGGCTTAAAAATGATGTTTTGGTGAGTTTATGATAAACTGATTTGTCAGAGTCAAGTTTTATTACGCAGCTCCATACAAGTTTGACTAGTTACATTGAAATTTTGGTTTGCAGAAAAGTTTCAGAAATCGATCTTGAAATGCACTTTTCATTATTTTGGGGGCTTAAAAATGATGTTTTGGTGAGTTTATGATAAACTGATTTGTCAAAGTCAAGTTTTATTACGCAGCTCCATACAAGTTTGACTAGTTACATTGAAATTTTGGTTTGCAGAAAAGTGTCAGAAATCGATCTTGAAATGCACTTTTCATTATTTTGGGGGCTTAAAAATTATGTTTTGGTGAGTTTATGATAAACTGATTTGTCAAAGTCAAGTTTTATTACGCAGCTCCATACAAGTTTGACTAGTTACATTGAAATTTTGGTTTGCAGAAAAGTGTCAGAAATCGATCTTGAAATGCACTTTTCATTATTTTGAGGGCTTAAAAATGATGTTTTGGTGAGTTTATGATAAACTGATTTGTCAAAGTCAAGTTTTATTACGCAGCTCCATACAAGTTTGACTAGTTACATTGAAATTTTGGTTTGCAGAAAAGTTTCAGAAATCGATCTTGAAATGCACTTTTCATTATTTTGGGGGCTTAAAAATGATGTTTTGGTGAGTTTAAGACAAAATGATTTGTCAAAGTCAAGTTTTATTACGTAGCTCCATACAAGTTTGACTAGTTACATTGAAATTTTGGTTTGCAGAAAAGTGTCAGAAATCGATCTTGAAATGCACTTTTCATTATTTTGAGGGCTTAAAAATGATGTTTTGGTGAGTTTATGATAAACTGATTTGTCAAAGTCAAGTTTTATTACGCAGCTCCATACAAGTTTGACTAGTTACATTGAAATTTTGGTTTGCAGAAAAGTTTCAGAAATCGATCTTGAAATGCACTTTTCATTATTTTGGGGGCTTAAAAATGATGTTTTGGTGAGTTTAAGACAAAATGATTTGTCAAAGTCAAGTTTTATTACGCAGCTCCATACAAGTTTGACTAGTTACATTGAAATTTTGGTTTGCAGAAAAGTGTCAGAAATCGATCTTGAAATGCACTTTTCATTATTTTGAGGGCTTAAAAATGATGTTTTGGTGAGTTTATGATAAACTGATTTGTCAAAGTCAAGTTTTATTACGCAGCTCCATAAAAGTTTGACTAGTTACATTGAAATTTTGGTTTGCAGAAAAGTTTCAGAAATCGATCTTGAAATGCACTTTTCATTATTTTGGGGGCTTAAAAATGATGTTTTGGTGAGTTTAAGACAAAATGATTTGTCAAAGTCAAGTTTTATTACGTAGCTCCATACAAGTTTGACTAGTTACATTGAAATTTTGGTTTGCAGAAAAGTGTCAGAAATCGATCTTGAAATGCACTTTTCATTATTTTGAGGGCTTAAAAATGATGTTTTGGTGAGTTTATGATAAACTGATTTGTCAAAGTCAAGTTTTATTACGCAGCTCCATACAAGTTTGACTAGTTACATTGAAATTTTGGTTTGCAGAAAAGTTTCAGAAATCGATCTTGAAATGCACTTTTCATTATTTTGGGGGCTTAAAAATGATGTTTTGGTGAGTTTAAGACAAAATGATTTGTCAAAGTCAAGTTTTATTACGTAGCTCCATACAAGTTTGACTAGTTACATTGAAATTTTGGTTTGCAGAAAAGTGTCAGAAATCGATCTTGAAATGCACTTTTCATTATTTTGGGGGCTTAAAAATGATGTTTTGGTGAGTTTAAGACAAAATGATTTGTCAAAGTCAAGTTTTATTACGCAGCTCCATACAAGTTTGACTAGTTACATTGAAATTTTGGTTTGCAGAAAAGTTTCAGAAATCGATCTTGAAATGCACTTTTCATTATTTTGAGGGCTTAAAAATGATGTTTTGGTGAGTTTAAGACAAAATGATTTGTCAAAGTCAAGTTTTATTACGTAGCTCCATACAAGTTTGACTAGTTACATTGAAATTTTGGTTTGCAGAAAAGTGTCAGAAATCGATCTTGAAATGCACTTTTCATTATTTTGGGGGCTTAAAAATGATGTTTTGGTGAGTTTATGATAAACTGATTTGTCAAAGTCAAGTTTTATTACGCAGCTCCATACAAGTTTGACTAGTTACATTGAAATTTTGGTTTGCAGAAAAGTTTCAGAAATCGATCTTGAAATGCACTTTTCATTATTTTGGGGGCTTAAAAATTATGTTTTGGTGAGTTTAAGACAAAATGATTTGTCAAAGTCAAGTTTTATTACGTAGCTCCATACAAGTTTGACTAGTTACATTGAAATTTTGGTTTGCAGAAAAGTGTCAGAAATCGATCTTGAAATGCACTTTTCATTATTTTGAGGGCTTAAAAATGATGTTTTGGTGAGTTTAAGACAAAATGATTTGTCAAAGTCAAGTTTTATTACGCAGCTCCATACAAGTTTGACTAGTTACATTGAAATTTTGGTTTGCAGAAAAGTTTCAGAAATCGATCTTGAAATGCACTTTTCATTATTTTGGGGGCTTAAAAATGATGTTTTGGTGAGTTTAAGACAAAATGATTTGTCAAAGTCAAGTTTTATTACGTAGCTCCATACAAGTTTGACTAGTTACATTGAAATTTTGGTTTGCAGAAAAGTGTCAGAAATCGATCTTGAAATGCACTTTTCATTATTTTGGGGGCTTAAAAATGATGTTTTGGTGAGTTTATGATAAACTGATTTGTCAAAGTCAAGTTTTATTACGCAGCTCCATACAAGTTTGACTAGTTACATTGAAATTTTGGTTTGCAGAAAAGTTTCAGAAATCGATCTTGAAATGCACTTTTCATTATTTTGGGGACTTAAAAATGATGTTTTGGTGAGTTTAAGACAAAATGATTTGTCAAAGTCAAGTTTTATTACGCAGCTCCATACAAGTTTGACTAGTTACATTGAAATTTTGGTTTGCAGAAAAGTTTCAGAAATCGATCTTGAAATGCACTTTTCATTATTTTGAGGGCTTAAAAATGATGTTTTGGTGAGTTTATGATAAACTGATTTGTCAAAGTCAAGTTTTATTACGCAGCTCCATACAAGTTTGACTAGTTACATTGAAATTTTGGTTTGCAGAAAAGTTTCAGAAATCGATCTTGAAATGCACTTTTCATTATTTTGGGGGCTTAAAAATGATGTTTTGGTGAGTTTAAGACAAAATGATTTGTCAAAGTCAAGTTTTATTACGCAGCTCCATACAAGTTTGACTAGTTACATTGAAATTTTGGTTTGCAGAAAAGTTTCAGAAATCGATCTTGAAATGCACTTTTCATTATTTTGGGGGCTTAAAAATGATGTTTTGGTGAGTTTAAGACAAAATGATTTGTCAAAGTCAAGTTTTATTACGCAGCTCCATACAAGTTTGACTAGTTACATTGAAATTTTGGTTTGCAGAAAAGTTTCAGAAATCGATCTTGAAATGCACTTTTCATTATTTTGGGGGCTTAAAAATGATGTTTTGGTGAGTTTATGATAAACTGATTTGTCAATGTCAAGTTTTATTACGCAGCTCCATACAGGTTTGACTAGTTACATTGAAATTTTGGTTTGCAGAAAAGTGTCAGAAATCGATCTTGAAATGCACTTTTCATTATTTTGGGGGCTTAAAAATGATGTTTTGGTGAGTTTATGATAAACTGATTTGTCAAAGTCAAGTTTTATTACGCAGCTCCATACAAGTTTGACTAGTTACATTGAAATTTTGGTTTGCAGAAAAGTTTCAGAAATCGATCTTGAAATGCACTTTTCATTATTTTGGGGGCTTAAAAATGATGTTTTGGTGAGTTTAAGACAAAATGATTTGTCAAAGTCAAGTTTTATTACGCAGCTCCATACAAGTTTGACTAGTTACATTGAAATTTTGGTTTGCAGAAAAGTTTCAGAAATCGATCTTGAAATGCACTTTTCATTATTTTGGGGGCTTAAAAATGATGTTTTGGTGAGTTTATGATAAACTGATTTGTCAAAGTCAAGTTTTATTACGCAGCTCCATACAAGTTTGACTAGTTACATTGAAATTTTGGTTTGCAGAAAAGTTTCGGAAATCGATCTTGAAATGCACTTTTCATTATTTTGGGGGCTTAAAAATTATGTTTTGGTGAGTTTATGATAAACTGATTTGTCAAAGTCAAGTTTTATTACGCAGCTCCATACAAGTTTGACTAGTTACATTGAAATTTTGGTTTGCAGAAAAGTGTCAGAAATCGATCTTGAAATGCACTTTTCATTATTTTGGGGGCTTAAAAATTATGTTTTGGTGAGTTTATGATAAACTGATTTGTCAAAGTCAAGTTTTATTACGCAGCTCCATACAAGTTTGACTAGTTACATTGAAATTTTGGTTTGCAGAAAAGTTTCAGAAATCGATCTTGAAATGCACTTTTCATTATTTTGGGGGCTTAAAAATGATGTTTTGGTGAGTTTAAGACAAAATGATTTGTCAAAGTCAAGTTTTATTACGCAGCTCCATACAAGTTTGACTAGTTACATTGAAATTTTGGTTTGCAGAAAAGTTTCAGAAATCGATCTTGAAATGCACTTTTCATTATTTTGGGGGCTTAAAAATTATGTTTTGGTGAGTTTATGATAAACTGATTTGTCAAAGTCAAGTTTTATTACGCAGCTCCATACAAGTTTGACTAGTTACATTGAAATTTTGGTTTGCAGAAAAGTGTCAGAAATCGATCTTGAAATGCACTTTTCATTATTTTGGGGGCTTAAAAATGATGTTTTGGTGAGTTTATGATAAACTGATTTGTCAAAGTCAAGTTTTATTAGGCAGTTCCATACAAGTTTGACTAGTTACATTGAAATTTTGGTTTGCAGAAAAGTTTCAGAAATCGATCTTGAAATGCACTTTTCATTATTTTGGGGGCTTAAAAATTATGTTTTGGTGAGTTTATGATAAACTGATTTGTCAAAGTCAAGTTTTATTACGCAGCTCCATACAAGTTTGACTAGTTACATTGAAATTTTGGTTTGCAGAAAAGTTTCAGAAATCGATCTTGAAATGCACTTTTCATTATTTTGGGGGCTTAAAAATGATGTTTTGGTGAGTTTAAGACAAAATGATTTGTCAAAGTCAAGTTTTATTACGCAGCTCCATACAAGTTTGACTAGTTACATTGAAATTTTGGTTTGCAGAAAAGTTTCAGAAATCGATCTTGAAATGCACTTTTCATTATTTTGGGGGCTTAAAAATGATGTTTTGGTGAGTTTAAGACAAAATGATTTGTCAAAGTCAAGTTTTATTACGCAGCTCCATACAAGTTTGACTAGTTACATTGAAATTTTGGTTTGCAGAAAAGTTTCAGAAATCGATCTTGAAATGCACTTTTCATTATTTTGGGGGCTTAAAAATGATGTTTTGGTGAGTTTATGATAAACTGATTTGTCAAAGTCAAGTTTTATTACGCAGCTCCATACAAGTTTGACTAGTTACATTGAAATTTTGGTTTGCAGAAAAGTGTCAGAAATCGATCTTGAAATGCACTTTTCATTATTTTGGGGGCTTAAAAATGATGTTTTGGTGAGTTTATGATAAACTGATTTGTCAAAGTCAAGTTTTATTACGCAGCTCCATACAAGTTTGACTAGTTACATTGAAATTTTGGTTTGCAGAAAAGTTTCAGAAATCGATCTTGAAATGCACTTTTCATTATTTTGGGGGCTTAAAAATGATGTTTTGGTGAGTTTAAGACAAAATGATTTGTCAAAGTCAAGTTTTATTACGCAGCTCCATACAAGTTTGACTAGTTACATTGAAATTTTGGTTTGCAGAAAAGTTTCAGAAATCGATCTTGAAATGCACTTTTCATTATTTTGGGGGCTTAAAAATGATGTTTTGGTGAGTTTATGATAAACTGATTTGTCAAAGTCAAGTTTTATTACGCAGCTCCATACAAGTTTGACTAGTTACATTGAAATTTTGGTTTGCAGAAAAGTGTCAGAAATCGATCTTGAAATGCACTTTTCATTATTTTGGGGGCTTAAAAATGATGTTTTGGTGAGTTTATGATAAACTGATTTGTCAAAGTCAAGTTTTATTACGCAGCTCCATACAAGTTTGACTAGTTACATTGAAATTTTGGTTTGCAGAAAAGTTTCAGAAATCGATCTTGAAATGCACTTTTCATTATTTTGGGGGCTTAAAAATGATGTTTTGGTGAGTTTAAGACAAAATGATTTGTCAAAGTCAAGTTTTATTACGCAGCTCCATACAAGTTTGACTAGTTACATTGAAATTTTGGTTTGCAGAAAAGTTTCAGAAATCGATCTTGAAATGCACTTTTCATTATTTTGGGGGCTTAAAAATGATGTTTTGGTGAGTTTATGATAAACTGATTTGTCAAAGTCAAGTTTTATTACGCAGCTCCATACAAGTTTGACTAGTTACATTGAAATTTTGGTTTGCAGAAAAGTTTCGGAAATCGATCTTGAAATGCACTTTTCATTATTTTGGGGGCTTAAAAATTATGTTTTGGTGAGTTTATGATAAACTGATTTGTCAAAGTCAAGTTTTATTACGCAGCTCCATACAAGTTTGACTAGTTACATTGAAATTTTGGTTTGCAGAAAAGTGTCAGAAATCGATCTTGAAATGCACTTTTCATTATTTTGGGGGCTTAAAAATTATGTTTTGGTGAGTTTATGATAAACTGATTTGTCAAAGTCAAGTTTTATTACGCAGCTCCATACAAGTTTGACTAGTTACATTGAAATTTTGGTTTGCAGAAAAGTTTCAGAAATCGATCTTGAAATGCACTTTTCATTATTTTGGGGGCTTAAAAATGATGTTTTGGTGAGTTTAAGACAAAATGATTTGTCAAAGTCAAGTTTTATTACGCAGCTCCATACAAGTTTGACTAGTTACATTGAAATTTTGGTTTGCAGAAAAGTTTCAGAAATCGATCTTGAAATGCACTTTTCATTATTTTGGGGGCTTAAAAATTATGTTTTGGTGAGTTTATGATAAACTGATTTGTCAAAGTCAAGTTTTATTACGCAGCTCCATACAAGTTTGACTAGTTACATTGAAATTTTGGTTTGCAGAAAAGTGTCAGAAATCGATCTTGAAATGCACTTTTCATTATTTTGGGGGCTTAAAAATGATGTTTTGGTGAGTTTATGATAAACTGATTTGTCAAAGTCAAGTTTTATTAGGCAGTTCCATACAAGTTTGACTAGTTACATTGAAATTTTGGTTTGCAGAAAAGTTTCAGAAATCGATCTTGAAATGCACTTTTCATTATTTTGGGGGCTTAAAAATTATGTTTTGGTGAGTTTATGATAAACTGATTTGTCAAAGTCAAGTTTTATTACGCAGCTCCATACAAGTTTGACTAGTTACATTGAAATTTTGGTTTGCAGAAAAGTTTCAGAAATCGATCTTGAAATGCACTTTTCATTATTTTGGGGGCTTAAAAATGATGTTTTGGTGAGTTTAAGACAAAATGATTTGTCAAAGTCAAGTTTTATTACGCAGCTCCATACAAGTTTGACTAGTTACATTGAAATTTTGGTTTGCAGAAAAGTTTCAGAAATCGATCTTGAAATGCACTTTTCATTATTTTGGGGGCTTAAAAATGATGTTTTGGTGAGTTTAAGAAAAAATGATTTGTCAAAGTCAAGTTTTATTACGCAGCTCCATACAAGTTTGACTAGTTACATTGAAATTTTGGTTTGCAGAAAAGTTTCAGAAATCGATCTTGAAATGCACTTTTCATTATTTTGGGGGCTTAAAAATGATGTTTTGGTGAGTTTATGATAAACTGATTTGTCAAAGTCAAGTTTTATTACGCAGCTCCATACAAGTTTGACTAGTTACATTGAAATTTTGGTTTGCAGAAAAGTGTCAGAAATCGATCTTGAAATGCACTTTTCATTATTTTGGGGGCTTAAAAATGATGTTTTGGTGAGTTTATGATAAACTGATTTGTCAAAGTCAAGTTTTATTACGCAGCTCCATACAAGTTTGACTAGTTACATTGAAATTTTGGTTTGCAGAAAAGTTTCAGAAATCGATCTTGAAATGCACTTTTCATTATTTTGGGGGCTTAAAAATGATGTTTTGGTGAGTTTAAGACAAAATGATTTGTCAAAGTCAAGTTTTATTACGCAGCTCCATACAAGTTTGACTAGTTACATTGAAATTTTGGTTTGCAGAAAAGTTTCAGAAATCGATCTTGAAATGCACTTTTCATTATTTTGGGGGCTTAAAAATGATGTTTTGGTGAGTTTATGATAAACTGATTTGTCAAAGTCAAGTTTTATTACGCAGCTCCATACAAGTTTGACTAGTTACATTGAAATTTTGGTTTGCAGAAAAGTTTCGGAAATCGATCTTGAAATGCACTTTTCATTATTTTGGGGGCTTAAAAATTATGTTTTGGTGAGTTTATGATAAACTGATTTGTCAAAGTCAAGTTTTATTACGCAGCTCCATACAAGTTTGACTAGTTACATTGAAATTTTGGTTTGCAGAAAAGTGTCAGAAATCGATCTTGAAATGCACTTTTCATTATTTTGGGGGCTTAAAAATTATGTTTTGGTGAGTTTATGATAAACTGATTTGTCAAAGTCAAGTTTTATTACGCAGCTCCATACAAGTTTGACTAGTTACATTGAAATTTTGGTTTGCAGAAAAGTTTCAGAAATCGATCTTGAAATGCACTTTTCATTATTTTGGGGGCTTAAAAATGATGTTTTGGTGAGTTTAAGACAAAATGATTTGTCAAAGTCAAGTTTTATTACGCAGCTCCATACAAGTTTGACTAGTTACATTGAAATTTTGGTTTGCAGAAAAGTTTCAGAAATCGATCTTGAAATGCACTTTTCATTATTTTGGGGGCTTAAAAATTATGTTTTGGTGAGTTTATGATAAACTGATTTGTCAAAGTCAAGTTTTATTACGCAGCTCCATACAAGTTTGACTAGTTACATTGAAATTTTGGTTTGCAGAAAAGTGTCAGAAATCAATCTTGAAATGCACTTTTCATTATTTTGGGGGCTTAAAAATGATGTTTTGGTGAGTTTATGATAAACTGATTTGTCAAAGTCAAGTTTTATTAGGCAGTTCCATACAAGTTTGACTAGTTACATTGAAATTTTGGTTTGCAGAAAAGTTTCAGAAATCGATCTTGAAATGCACTTTTCATTATTTTGGGGGCTTAAAAATTATGTTTTGGTGAGTTTATGATAAACTGATTTGTCAAAGTCAAGTTTTATTACGCAGCTCCATACAAGTTTGACTAGTTACATTGAAATTTTGGTTTGCAGAAAAGTTTCAGAAATCGATCTTGAAATGCACTTTTCATTATTTTGGGGGCTTAAAAATGATGTTTTGGTGAGTTTAAGACAAAATGATTTGTCAAAGTCAAGTTTTATTACGCAGCTCCATACAAGTTTGACTAGTTACATTGAAATTTTGGTTTGCAGAAAAGTTTCGGAAATCGATCTTGAAATGCACTTTTCATTATTTTGGGGGCTTAAAAATTATGTTTTGGTGAGTTTATGATAAACTGATTTGTCAAAGTCAAGTTTTATTACGCAGCTCCATACAAGTTTGACTAGTTACATTGAAATTTTGGTTTGTAGAAAAGTGTCAGAAATCGATCTTGAAATGCACTTTTCATTATTTTGGGGGCTTAAAAATGATGTTTTGGTGAGTTTATGACAAAATGATTTGTCAAAGTCAAGTTTTATTAGGCAGTTCCATACAAGTTTGACTAGTTACATTGAAATTTTGGTTTGCAGAAAAGTTTCAGAAATCGATCTTGAAATGCACTTTTCATTATTTTGGGGGCTTAAAAATTATGTTTTGGTGAGTTTATGATAAACTGATTTGTCAAAGTCAAGTTTTATTACGCAGCTCCATACAAGTTTGACTAGTTACATTGAAATTTTGGTTTGCAGAAAAGTGTCAGAAATCGATCTTGAAATGCACTTTTCATTATTTTGGGGGCTTAAAAATGATGTTTTGGTGAGTTTATGATAAACTGATTTGTCAAAGTCAAGTTTTATTACGCAGCTCCATACAAGTTTGACTAGTTACATTGAAATTTTGGTTTGCAGAAAAGTTTCAGAAATCGATCTTGAAATGCACTTTTCATTATTTTGGGGGCTTAAAAATTATGTTTTGGTGAGTTTATGACAAAATGATTTGTCAAAGTCAAGTTTTATTAGGCAGTTCCATACAAGTTTGACTAGTTACATTGAAATTTTGGTTTGTAGAAAAGTGTCAGAAATCGATCTTGAAATGCACTTTTCATTATTTTGGGGGCTTAAAAATTATGTTTTGGTGAGTTTATGATAAACTGATTTGTCAAAGTCAAGTTTTATTACGCAGCTCCATACAAGTTTGACTAGTTACATTGAAATTTTGGTTTGCAGAAAAGTGTCAGAAATCGATCTTGAAATGCACTTTTCATTATTTTGGGGGCTTAAAAATGATGTTTTGGTGAGTTTATGATAAACTGATTTGTCAAAGTCAAGTTTTATTACGCAGCTCCATACAAGTTTGACTAGTTACATTGAAATTTTGGTTTGCAGAAAAGTTTCAGAAATCGATCTTGAAATGCACTTTTCATTATTTTGGGGGCTTAAAAATTATGTTTTGGTGAGTTTAAGACAAAATGATTTGTCAAAGTCAAGTTTTATTACGCAGCTCCATACAAGTTTGACTAGTTACATTGAAATTTTGGTTTGCAGAAAAGTTTCAGATATCGATCTTGAAATGCACTTTTCATTATTTTGGGGGCTTAAAAATGATGTTTTGGTGAGTTTAAGACAAAATGATTTGTCAAAGCCAAGTTTTATTACGCAGCTCCATACAAGTTTGACTAGTTACATTGAAATTTTGGTTTGCAGAAAAGTTTCAGAAATCGATCTTGAAATGCACTTTTCATTATTTTGGGGGCTTAAAAATGATGTTTTGGTGAGTTTATGACAAAATGATTTGTCAAAGTCAAGTTTTATTACGCAGCTCCATACAAGTTTGACTAGTTACATTGAAATTTTGGTTTGCAGAAAAGTGTCAGAAATCGATCTTGAAATGCACTTTTCATTATTTTGGGGGCTTAAAAATTATGTTTTGGTGAGTTTATGATAAACTGATTTGTCAAAGTCAAGTTTTATTACGCAGCTCCATACAAGTTTGACTAGTTACATTGAAATTTTGGTTTGCAGAAAAGTGTCAGAAATCGATCTTGAAATGCACTTTTCATTATTTTGGGGGCTTAAAAATTATGTTTTGGTGAGTTTATGATAAACTGATTTGTCAAAGTCAAGTTTTATTACGCAGCTCCATACAAGTTTGACTAGTTACATTGAAATTTTGGTTTGCAGAAAAGTTTCAGAAATCGATCTTGAAATGCACTTTTCATTATTTTGGGGGCTTAAAAATTATGTTTTGGTGAGTTTAAGACAAAATGATTTGTCAAAGTCAAGTTTTATTACGCAGCTCCATACAAGTTTGACTAGTTACATTGAAATTTTGGTTTGCAGAAAAGTGTCAGAAATCGATCTTGAAATGCACTTTTCATTATTTTGGGGGCTTAAAAATGATGTTTTGGTGAGTTTATGACAAAATGATTTGTCAAAGTCAAGTTTTATTAGGCAGTTCCATACAAGTTTGACTAGTTACATTGAAATTTTGGTTTGTAGAAAAGTGTCAGAAATCGATCTTGAAATGCACTTTTCATTATTTTGGGGGCTTAAAAATTATGTTTTGGTGAGTTTAAGACAAAATGATTTGTCAAAGTCAAGTTTTATTACGCAGCTCCATACAAGTTTGACTAGTTACATTGAAATTTTGGTTTGCAGAAAAGTTTCAGAAATCGATCTTGAAATGCACTTTTCATTATTTTGGGGGCTTAAAAATTATGTTTTGGTGAGTTTATGACAAAATGATTTGTCAAAGTCAAGTTTTATTAGGCAGTTCCATACAAGTTTGACTAGTTACATTGAAATTTTGGTTTGTAGAAAAGTGTCAGAAATCGATCTTGAAATGCACTTTTCATTATTTTGGGGGCTTAAAAATTATGTTTTGGTGAGTTTAAGACAAAATGATTTGTCAAAGTCAAGTTTTATTACGCAGCTCCATACAAGTTTGACTAGTTACATTGAAATTTTGGTTTGCAGAAAAGTTTCAGAAATCGATCTTGAAATGCACTTTTCATTATTTTGGGGGCTTAAAAATGATGTTTTGGCGAGTTTAAGACAAAATGATTTGTCAAAGTCAAGTTTTATTACGCAGCTCCATACAAGTTTGACTAGTTACATTGAAATTTTGGTTTGCAGAAAAGTTTCAGAAATCGATCTTGAAATGCACTTTTCATTATTTTGGGGGCTTAAAAATTATGTTTTGGTGAGTTTATGATAAACTGATTTGTCAAAGTCAAGTTTTATTACGCAGCTCCATACAAGTTTGACTAGTTACATTGAAATTTTGGTTTGCAGAAAAGTGTCAGAAATCGATCTTGAAATGCACTTTTCATTATTTTGGGGGCTTAAAAATGATGTTTTGGTGAGTTTATGATAAACTGATTTGTCAAAGTCAAGTTTTATTACGCAGCTCCATACAAGTTTGACTAGTTACATTGAAATTTTGGTTTGCAGAAAAGTTTCAGAAATCGATCTTGAAATGCACTTTTCATTATTTTGGGGGCTTAAAAATTATGTTTTGGTGAGTTTATGATAAACTGATTTGTCAAAGTCAAGTTTTATTACGCAGCTCCATACAAGTTTGACTAGTTACATTGAAATTTTGGTTTGCAGAAAAGTGTCAGAAATCGATCTTGAAATGCACTTTTCATTATTTTGGGGGCTTAAAAATGATGTTTTGGTGAGTTTATGATAAACTGATTTGTCAAAGTCAAGTTTTATTACGCAGCTCCATACAAGTTTGACTAGTTACATTGAAATTTTGGTTTGCAGAAAAGTTTCAGAAATCGATCTTGAAATGCACTTTTCATTATTTTGGGGGCTTAAAAATTATGTTTTGGTGAGTTTATGACAAAATGATTTGTCAAAGTCAAGTTTTATTAGGCAGTTCCATACAAGTTTGACTAGTTACATTGAAATTTTGGTTTGTAGAAAAGTGTCAGAAATCGATCTTGAAATGCACTTTTCATTATTTTGGGGGCTTAAAAATTATGTTTTGGTGAGTTTATGATAAACTGATTTGTCAAAGTCAAGTTTTATTACGCAGCTCCATACAAGTTTGACTAGTTACATTGAAATTTTGGTTTGCAGAAAAGTGTCAGAAATCGATCTTGAAATGCACTTTTCATTATTTTGGGGGCTTAAAAATGATGTTTTGGTGAGTTTATGATAAACTGATTTGTCAAAGTCAAGTTTTATTACGCAGCTCCATACAAGTTTGACTAGTTACATTGAAATTTTGGTTTGCAGAAAAGTTTCAGAAATCGATCTTGAAATGCACTTTTCATTATTTTGGGGGCTTAAAAATTATGTTTTGGTGAGTTTAAGACAAAATGATTTGTCAAAGTCAAGTTTTATTACGCAGCTCCATACAAGTTTGACTAGTTACATTGAAATTTTGGTTTGCAGAAAAGTTTCAGATATCGATCTTGAAATGCACTTTTCATTATTTTGGGGGCTTAAAAATGATGTTTTGGTGAGTTTAAGACAAAATGATTTGTCAAAGCCAAGTTTTATTACGCAGCTCCATACAAGTTTGACTAGTTACATTGAAATTTTGGTTTGCAGAAAAGTTTCAGAAATCGATCTTGAAATGCACTTTTCATTATTTTGGGGGCTTAAAAATGATGTTTTGGTGAGTTTATGACAAAATGATTTGTCAAAGTCAAGTTTTATTACGCAGCTCCATACAAGTTTGACTAGTTACATTGAAATTTTGGTTTGCAGAAAAGTGTCAGAAATCGATCTTGAAATGCACTTTTCATTATTTTGGGGGCTTAAAAATTATGTTTTGGTGAGTTTAAGACAAAATGATTTGTCAAAGTCAAGTTTTATTACGCAGCTCCATACAAGTTTGACTAGTTACATTGAAATTTTGGTTTGCAGAAAAGTTTCAGAAATCGATCTTGAAATGCACTTTTCATTATTTTGGGGGCTTAAAAATTATGTTTTGGTGAGTTTAAGACAAAATGATTTGTCAAAGTCAAGTTTTATTACGCAGCTCCATACAAGTTTGACTAGTTACATTGAAATTTTGGTTTGCAGAAAAGTTTCAGAAATCGATCTTGAAATGCACTTTTCATTATTTTGGGGGCTTAAAAATTATGTTTTGGTGAGTTTAAGACAAAATGATTTGTCAAAGTCAAGTTTTATTACGCAGCTCCATACAAGTTTGACTAGTTACATTGAAATTTTGGTTTGCAGAAAAGTTTCGGAAATCGATCTTGAAATGCACTTTTCATTATTTTGGGGGCTTAAAAATTATGTTTTGGTGAGTTTATGATAAACTGATTTGTCAAAGTCAAGTTTTATTACGCAGCTCCATACAAGTTTGACTAGTTACATTGAAATTTTGGTTTGTAGAAAAGTGTCAGAAATCGATCTTGAAATGCACTTTTCATTATTTTGGGGGCTTAAAAATGATGTTTTGGTGAGTTTATGATAAACTGATTTGTCAAAGTCAAGTTTTATTACGCAGCTCCATACAAGTTTGACTAGTTACATTGAAATTTTGGTTTGCAGAAAAGTTTCAGAAATCGATCTTGAAATGCACTTTTCATTATTTTGGGGGCTTAAAAATTATGTTTTGGTGAGTTTAAGACAAAATGATTTGTCAAAGTCAAGTTTTATTACGCAGCTCCATACAAGTTTGACTAGTTACATTGAAATTTTGGTTTGCAGAAAAGTTTCAGAAATCGATCTTGAAATGCACTTTTCATTATTTTGGGGGCTTAAAAATTATGTTTTGGTGAGTTTAAGACAAAATGATTTGTCAAAGTCAAGTTTTATTACGCAGCTCCATACAAGTTTGACTAGTTACATTGAAATTTTGGTTTGCAGAAAAGTTTCGGAAATCGATCTTGAAATGCACTTTTCATTATTTTGGGGGCTTAAAAATTATGTTTTGGTGAGTTTATGATAAACTGATTTGTCAAAGTCAAGTTTTATTACGCAGCTCCATACAAGTTTGACTAGTTACATTGAAATTTTGGTTTGCAGAAAAGTGTCAGAAATCGATCTTGAAATGCACTTTTCATTATTTTGGGGGCTTAAAAATTATGTTTTGGTGAGTTTATGACAAAATGATTTGTCAAAGCCAAGTTTTATTAGGCAGCTCCATACAAGTTTGACTAGTTACATTGAAATTTTGGTTTGCAGAAAAGTGTCAGAAATCGATCTTGAAATGCACTTTTCATTATTTTGGGGGCTTAAAAATGATGTTTTGGTGAGTTTATGACAAAATGATTTGTCAAAGTCAAGTTTTATTACGCAGCTCCATACAAGTTTGACTAGTTACATTGAAATTTTGGTTTGCAGAAAAGTGTCAGAAATCGATCTTGAAATGCACTTTTCATTATTTTGGGGGCTTAAAAATGATGTTTTGGTGAGTTTATGATAAACTGATTTGTCAAAGTCAAGTTTTATTACGCAGCTCCATACAAGTTTGACTAGTTACATTGAAATTTTGGTTTGCAGAAAAGTTTCAGAAATCGATCTTGAAATGCACTTTTCATTATTTTGGGGGCTTAAAAATTATGTTTTGGTGAGTTTAAGACAAAATGATTTGTCAAAGTCAAGTTTTATTACGCAGCTCCATACAAGTTTGACTAGTTACATTGAAATTTTGGTTTGCAGAAAAGTTTCAGATATCGATCTTGAAATGCACTTTTCATTATTTTGGGGGCTTAAAAATGATGTTTTGGTGAGTTTAAGACAAAATGATTTGTCAAAGCCAAGTTTTATTACGCAGCTCCATACAAGTTTGACTAGTTACATTGAAATTTTGGTTTGCAGAAAAGTTTCAGAAATCGATCTTGAAATGCACTTTTCATTATTTTGGGGGCTTAAAAATGATGTTTTGGTGAGTTTAAGACAAAATGATTTGTCAAAGTCAAGTTTTATTACGCAGCTCCATACAAGTTTGACTAGTTGCATTGAAATTTTGGTTTGCAGAAAAGTTTCAGAAATCGATCTTGAAATGCACTTTTCATTATTTTGGGGGCTTAAAAATTATGTTTTGGTGAGTTTAAGACAAAATGATTTGTCAAAGTCAAGTTTTATTACGCAGCTCCATACAAGTTTGACTAGTTACATTGAAATTTTGGTTTGCAGAAAAGTGTCAGAAATCGATCTTGAAATGCACTTTTCATTATTTTGGGGGCTTAAAAATGATGTTTTGGTGAGTTTATGATAAACTGATTTGTCAAAGTCAAGTTTTAATAGGCAGTTCCATACAAGCTTGACTAGTTACATTGAAATTTTGGTTTGCAGAAAAGTTTCAGAAATCGATCTTGAAATGCACTTTTCATTATTTTGGGGGCTTAAAAATGATGTTTTGGTGAGTTTAAGATAAACTGATTTGTCAAAGTCAAGTTTTATTAGGCAGTGCCATACAAGTTTGACTAGTTACATTGAAATTTTGGTTTGCAGAAAAGTGTCAGAAATCGATCTTGAAATGCACTTTTCATTATTTTGGGGGCCTAAAAATGATGTTTTGGTGAGTTTATGATAAACTGATTTGTCAAAGTCAAGTTTTATTACGCAGCTCCATACAAGTTTGACTAGTTACATTGAAATTTTGGTTTGCAGAAAAGTGTCAGAAATCGATCTTGAAATGCACTTTTCATTATTTTGGGGGCTTAAAAATGATGTTATGGTGAGTTTATGATAAACTGATTTGTCAAAGTCAAGTTTTATTACGCAGCTCCATACAAGTTTGACTAGTTACATTGAAATTTTGGTTTGCAGAAAAGTGTCAGAAATCGATCTTGAAATGCACTTTTCATTATTTTGGGGGCTTAAAAATTATGTTTTGGTGAGTTTAAGACAAAATGATTTGTCAAAGTCAAGTTTTATTACGCAGCTCCATACAAGTTTGACTAGTTACATTGAAATTTTGGTTTGCAGAAAAGTTTCAGAAATCGATCTTGAAATGCACTTTTCATTATTTTGGGGGCTTAAAAATTATGTTTTGGTGAGTTTATGATAAACTGATTTGTCAAAGTCAAGTTTTATTACGCAGCTCCATACAAGTTTGACTAGTTACATTGAAATTTTGGTTTGCAGAAAAGTTTCGGAAATCGATCTTGAAATGCACTTTTCATTATTTTGGGGGCTTAAAAATTATGTTTTGGTGAGTTTATGATAAACTGATTTGTCAAAGTCAAGTTTTATTACGCAGCTCCATACAAGTTTGACTAGTTACATTGAAATTTTGGTTTGCAGAAAAGTGTCAGAAATCGATCTTGAAATGCACTTTTCATTATTTTGGGGGCTTAAAAATTATGTTTTGGTGAGTTTATGACAAAATGATTTGTCAAAGTCAAGTTTTATTAGGCAGTTCCATACAAGTTTGACTAGTTACATTGAAATTTTGGTTTGTAGAAAAGTGTCAGAAATCGATCTTGAAATGCACTTTTCATTATTTTGGGGGCTTAAAAATGATGTTTTGGTGAGTTTAAGACAAAATGATTTGTCAAAGTCAAGTTTTATTACGCAGCTCCATACAAGTTTGACTAGTTACATTGAAATTTTGGTTTGCAGAAAAGTGTCAGAAATCGATCTTGAAATGCACTTTTCATTATTTTGGGGGCTTAAAAATGATGTTTTGGTGAGTTTAAGACAAAATGATTTGTCAAAGTCAAGTTTTATTACGCAGCTCCATACAAGTTTGACTAGTTACATTGAAATTTTGGTTTGCAGAAAAGTGTCAGAAATCGATCTTGAAATGCACTTTTCATTATTTTGGGGGCTTAAAAATTATGTTTTGGTGAGTTTATGATAAACTGATTTGTCAAAGTCAAGTTTTATTACGCAGCTCCATACAAGTTTGACTAGTTACATTGAAATTTTGGTTTGCAGAAAAGTTTCAGAAATCGATCTTGAAATGCACTTTTCATTATTTTGGGGGCTTAAAAATTATGTTTTGGTGAGTTTAAGACAAAATGATTTGTCAAAGTCAAGTTTTATTACGCAGCTCCATACAAGTTTGACTAGTTACATTGAAATTTTGGTTTGCAGAAAAGTGTCAGAAATCGATCTTGAAATGCACTTTTCATTATTTTGGGGGCTTAAAAATTATGTTTTGGTGAGTTTATGACAAAATGATTTGTCAAAGTCAAGTTTTATTAGGCAGTTCCATACAAGTTTGACTAGTTACATTGAAATTTTGGTTTGTAGAAAAGTGTCAGAAATCGATCTTGAAATGCACTTTTCATTATTTTGGGGGCTTAAAAATTATGTTTTGGTGAGTTTAAGACAAAATGATTTGTCAAAGTCAAGTTTTATTACGCAGCTCCATACAAGTTTGACTAGTTACATTGAAATTTTGGTTTGCAGAAAAGTTTCAGAAATCGATCTTGAAATGCACTTTTCATTATTTTGGGGGCTTAAAAATTATGTTTTGGTGAGTTTAAGACAAAATGATTTGTCAAAGTCAAGTTTTATTACGCAGCTCCATACAAGTTTGACTAGTTACATTGAAATTTTGGTTTGCAGAAAAGTTTCAGAAATCGATCTTGAAATGCGTTTTTCATTATTTTGGGGGCTTAAAAATAATGTTTTGGTGAGTTTAAGACAAAATGATTTGTCAAAGTCAAGTTTTATTACGCAGCTCCATACAAGTTTGACTAGTTACATTGAAATTTTGGTTTGCAGAAAAGTTTCGGAAATCGATCTTGAAATGCACTTTTCATTATTTTGGGGGCTTAAAAATTATGTTTTGGTGAGTTTATGATAAACTGATTTGTCAAAGTCAAGTTTTATTACGCAGCTCCATACAAGTTTGACTAGTTACATTGAAATTTTGGTTTGCAGAAAAGTTTCAGAAATCGATCTTGAAATGCACTTTTCATTATTTTGGGGGCTTAAAAATTATGTTTTGGTGAGTTTAAGACAAAATGATTTGTCAAAGTCAAGTTTTATTACGCAGCTCCATACAAGTTTGACTAGTTACATTGAAATTTTGGTTTGCAGAAAAGTTTCGGAAATCGATCTTGAAATGCACTTTTCATTATTTTGGGGGTTTAAAAATGATGTTTTGGTGAGTTTAAGACAAAATGATTTGTCAAAGTCAAGTTTTATTACGCAGCTCCATACAAGTTTGACTAGTTACATTGAAATTTTGGTTTGCAGAAAAGTGTCAGAAATCGATCTTGAAATGCACTTTTCATTATTTTGGGGGCTTAAAAATTATGTTTTGGTGAGTTTATGATAAACTGATTTGTCAAAGTCAAGTTTTATTACGCAGCTCCATACAAGTTTGACTAGTTACATTGAAATTTTGGTTTGCAGAAAAGTTTCAGAAATCGATCTTGAAATGCACTTTTCATTATTTTGGGGGCTTAAAAATGATGTTTTGGTGAGTTTAAGACAAAATGATTTGTCAAAGTCAAGTTTTAATAGGCAGTTCCATACAAGCTTGACTAGTTACATTGAAATTTTGGTTTGCAGAAAAGTTTCAGAAATCGATCTTGAAATGCACTTTTCATTATTTTGGGGGCTTAAAAATGATGTTTTGGTGAGTTTAAGATAAACTGATTTGTCAAAGTCAAGTTTTATTACGCAGCTCCATACAAGTTTGACTAGTTACATTGAAATTTTGGTTTGCAGAAAAGTGTCAGAAATCGATCTTGAAATGCACTTTTCATTATTTTGGGGGCTTAAAAATTATGTTTTGGTGAGTTTATGATAAACTGATTTGTCAAAGTCAAGTTTTATTACGCAGCTCCATACAAGTTTGACTAGTTACATTGAAATTTTGGTTTGCAGAAAAGTGTCAGAAATCGATCTTGAAATGCACTTTTCATTATTTTGGGGGCCTAAAAATGATGTTTTGGTGAGTTTATGATAAACTGATTTGTCAAAGTCAAGTTTTATTACGCAGCTCCATACAAGTTTGACTAGTTACATTGAAATTTTGGTTTGCAGAAAAGTGTCAGAAATTGATCTTGAAATGCACTTTTCATTATTTTGGGGGCTTAAAAATGATGTTTTGGTGAGTTTATGATAAACTGATTTGTCAAAGTCAAGTTTTATTACGCAGCTCCATACAAGTTTGACTAGTTACATTGAAATTTTGGTTTGCAGAAAAGTGTCAGAAATCGATCTTGAAATGCACTTTTCATTATTTTGGGGGCTTAAAAATTATGTTTTGGTGAGTTTAAGACAAAATGATTTGTCAAAGTCAAGTTTTATTACGCAGCTCCATACAAGTTTGACTAGTTACATTGAAATTTTGGTTTGCAGAAAAGTTTCAGAAATCGATCTTGAAATGCACTTTTCATTATTTTGGGGGCTTAAAAATGATGTTTTGGTGAGTTTATGATAAACTGATTTGTCAAAGTCAAGTTTTATTACGCAGCTCCATACAAGTTTGACTAGTTACATTGAAATTTTGGTTTGCAGAAAAGTTTCGGAAATCGATCTTGAAATGCACTTTTCATTATTTTGGGGGCTTAAAAATTATGTTTTGGTGAGTTTATGATAAACTGATTTGTCAAAGTCAAGTTTTATTACGCAGCTCCATACAAGTTTGACTAGTTACATTGAAATTTTGGTTTGCAGAAAAGTGTCAGAAATCGATCTTGAAATGCACTTTTCATTATTTTGGGGGCTTAAAAATTATGTTTTGGTGAGTTTAAGACAAAATGATTTGTCAAAGTCAAGTTTTATTACGCAGCTCCATACAAGTTTGACTAGTTACATTGAAATTTTGGTTTGCAGAAAAGTTTCAGAAATCGATCTTGAAATGCACTTTTCATTATTTTGGGGGCTTAAAAATTATGTTTTGGTGAGTTTATGATAAACTGATTTGTCAAAGTCAAGTTTTATTACGCAGCTCCATACAAGTTTGACTAGTTACATTGAAATTTTGGTTTGCAGAAAAGTGTCAGAAATTGATCTTGAAATGCACTTTTCATTATTTTGGGGGCTTAAAAATGATGTTTTGGTGAGTTTATGATAAACTGATTTGTCAAAGTCAAGTTTTATTACGCAGCTCCATACAAGTTTGACTAGTTACATTGAAATTTTGGTTTGCAGAAAAGTGTCAGAAATCGATCTTGAAATGCACTTTTCATTATTTTGGGGGCTTAAAAATTATGTTTTGGTGAGTTTATGATAAACTGATTTGTCAAAGTCAAGTTTTATTACGCAGCTCCATACAAGTTTGACTAGTTACATTGAAATTTTGGTTTGCAGAAAAGTTTCGGAAATCGATCTTGAAATGCACTTTTCATTATTTTGGGGGCTTAAAAATTATGTTTTGGTGAGTTTATGATAAACTGATTTGTCAAAGTCAAGTTTTATTACGCAGCTCCATACAAGTTTGACTAGTTACATTGAAATTTTGGTTTGCAGAAAAGTGTCAGAAATTGATCTTGAAATGCACTTTTCATTATTTTGGGGGCTTAAAAATGATGTTTTGGTGAGTTTATGATAAACTGATTTGTCAAAGTCAAGTTTTATTACGCAGCTCCATACAAGTTTGACTAGTTACATTGAAATTTTGGTTTGCAGAAAAGTGTCAGAAATTGATCTTGAAATGCACTTTTCATTATTTTGGGGGCTTAAAAATGATGTTTTGGTGAGTTTATGATAAACTGATTTGTCAAAGTCAAGTTTTATTACGTAGCTCCATACAAGTTTGACTAGTTACATTGAAATTTTGGTTTGCAGAAAAGTTTCAGAAATCGATCTTGAAATGCACTTTTCATTATTTTGGGGGCTTAAAAATTATGTTTTGGTGAGTTTATGATAAACTGATTTGTCAAAGTCAAGTTTTATTACGCAGCTCCATACAAGTTTGACTAGTTACATTGAAATTTTGGTTTGCAGAAAAGTTTCGGAAATCGATCTTGAAATGCACTTTTCATTATTTTGGGGGCTTAAAAATTATGTTTTGGTGAGTTTATGATAAACTGATTTGTCAAAGTCAAGTTTTATTACGCAGCTCCATACAAGTTTGACTAGTTACATTGAAATTTTGGTTTGCAGAAAAGTGTCAGAAATTGATCTTGAAATGCACTTTTCATTATTTTGGGGGCTTAAAAATGATGTTTTGGTGAGTTTATGATAAACTGATTTGTCAAAGTCAAGTTTTATTACGCAGCTCCATACAAGTTTGACTAGTTACATTGAAATTTTGGTTTGCAGAAAAGTGTCAGAAATCGATCTTGAAATGCACTTTTCATTATTTTGGGGGCCTAAAAATGATGTTTTGGTGAGTTTATGATAAACTGATTTGTCAAAGTCAAGTTTTATTACGCAGCTCCATACAAGTTTGACTAGTTACATTGAAATTTTGGTTTGCAGAAAAGTGTCAGAAATTGATCTTGAAATGCACTTTTCATTATTTTGGGGGCTTAAAAATGATGTTTTGGTGAGTTTATGATAAACTGATTTGTCAAAGTCAAGTTTTATTACGCAGCTCCATACAAGTTTGACTAGTTACATTGAAATTTTGGTTTGCAGAAAAGTGTCAGAAATCGATCTTGAAATGCACTTTTCATTATTTTGGGGGCTTAAAAATTATGTTTTGGTGAGTTTAAGACAAAATGATTTGTCAAAGTCAAGTTTTATTACGCAGCTCCATACAAGTTTGACTAGTTACATTGAAATTTTGGTTTGCAGAAAAGTTTCAGAAATCGATCTTGAAATGCACTTTTCATTATTTTGGGGGCTTAAAAATTATGTTTTGGTGAGTTTATGATAAACTGATTTGTCAAAGTCAAGTTTTATTACGCAGCTCCATACAAGTTTGACTAGTTACATTGAAATTTTGGTTTGCAGAAAAGTTTCGGAAATCGATCTTGAAATGCACTTTTCATTATTTTGGGGGCTTAAAAATTATGTTTTGGTGAGTTTATGATAAACTGATTTGTCAAAGTCAAGTTTTATTACGCAGCTCCATACAAGTTTGACTAGTTACATTGAAATTTTGGTGTGCAGAAAAGTGTCAGAAATCGATCTTGAAATGCACTTTTCATTATTTTGGGGGCTTAAAAATTATGTTTTGGTGAGTTTAAGACAAAATGATTTGTCAAAGTCAAGTTTTATTACGCAGCTCCATACAAGTTTGACTAGTTACATTGAAATTTTGGTTTGCAGAAAAGTTTCGGAAATCGATCTTGAAATGCACTTTTCATTATTTTGGGGGCTTAAAAATTATGTTTTGGTGAGTTTATGATAAACTGATTTGTCAAAGTCAAGTTTTATTACGCAGCTCCATACAAGTTTGACTAGTTACATTGAAATTTTGGTTTGCAGAAAAGTGTCAGAAATCGATCTTGAAATGCACTTTTCATTATTTTGGGGGCCTAAAAATGATGTTTTGGTGAGTTTATGATAAACTGATTTGTCAAAGTCAAGTTTTATTACGCAGCTCCATACAAGTTTGACTAGTTACATTGAAATTTTGGTTTGCAGAAAAGTGTCAGAAATTGATCTAGAAATGCACTTTTCATTATTTTGGGGGCTTAAAAATGATGTTTTGGTGAGTTTATGATAAACTGATTTGTCAAAGTCAAGTTTTATTACGCAGCTCCATACAAGTTTGACTAGTTACATTGAAATTTTGGTTTGCAGAAAAGTGTCAGAAATCGATCTTGAAATGCACTTTTCATTATTTTGGGGGCTTAAAAATTATGTTTTGGTGAGTTTATGATAAACTGATTTGTCAAAGTCAAGTTTTATTACGCAGCTCCATACAAGTTTGACTAGTTACATTGAAATTTTGGTTTGCAGAAAAGTGTCAGAAATCGATCTTGAAATGCACTTTTCATTATTTTGGGGGCCTAAAAATGATGTTTTGGTGAGTTTATGATAAACTGATTTGTCAAAGTCAAGTTTTATTACGCAGCTCCATACAAGTTTGACTAGTTACATTGAAATTTTGGTTTGCAGAAAAGTGTCAGAAATTGATCTTGAAATGCACTTTTCATTATTTTGGGGGCTTAAAAATGATGTTTTGGTGAGTTTATGATAAACTGATTTGTCAAAGTCAAGTTTTATTACGCAGCTCCATACAAGTTTGACTAGTTACATTGAAATTTTGGTTTGCAGAAAAGTGTCAGAAATCGATCTTGAAATGCACTTTTCATTATTTTGGGGGCTTAAAAATTATGTTTTGGTGAGTTTAAGACAAAATGATTTGTCAAAGTCAAGTTTTATTACGCAGCTCCATACAAGTTTGACTAGTTACATTGAAATTTTGGTTTGCAGAAAAGTTTCAGAAATCGATCTTGAAATGCACTTTTCATTATTTTGGGGGCTTAAAAATTATGTTTTGGTGAGTTTATGATAAACTGATTTGTCAAAGTCAAGTTTTATTACGCAGCTCCATACAAGTTTGACTAGTTACATTGAAATTTTGGTTTGCAGAAAAGTTTCGGAAATCGATCTTGAAATGCACTTTTCATTATTTTGGGGGCTTAAAAATTATGTTTTGGTGAGTTTATGATAAACTGATTTGTCAAAGTCAAGTTTTATTACGCAGCTCCATACAAGTTTGACTAGTTACATTGAAATTTTGGTTTGCAGAAAAGTGTCAGAAATCGATCTTGAAATGCACTTTTCATTATTTTGGGGGCTTAAAAATTATGTTTTGGTGAGTTTAAGACAAAATGATTTGTCAAAGTCAAGTTTTATTACGCAGCTCCATACAAGTTTGACTAGTTACATTGAAATTTTGGTTTGCAGAAAAGTTTCAGAAATCGATCTTGAAATGCACTTTTCATTATTTTGGGGGCTTAAAAATTATGTTTTGGTGAGTTTATGATAAACTGATTTGTCAAAGTCAAGTTTTAATAGGCAGTTCCATACAAGCTTGACTAGTTACATTGAAATTTTGGTTTGCAGAAAAGTTTCAGAAATCGATCTTGAAATGCACTTTTCATTATTTTGGGGGCTTAAAAATGATGTTTTGGTGAGTTTAAGACAAAATGATTTGTCAAAGTCAAGTTTTATTACGCAGCTCCATACAAGTTTGACTAGTTACATTGAAATTTTGGTTTGCAGAAAAGTGTCAGAAATCGATCTTGAAATGCACTTTTTATTATTTTGGGGGCTTAAAAATGATGTTTTGGTGAGTTTAAGACAAAATGATTTGTCAAAGTCAAGTTTTATTACGCAGCTCCATACAAGTTTGACTAGTTACATTGAAATTTTGGTTTGCAGAAAAGTGTCAGAAATCGATCTTGAAATGCACTTTTCATTATTTTGGGGGCTTAAAAATGATGTTTTGGTGAGTTTAAGACAAAATGATTTGTCAAAGTCAAGTTTTATTACGCAGCTCCATACAAGTTTGACTAGTTACATTGAAATTTTGGTTTGCAGAAAAGTGTCAGAAATCGATCTTGAAATGCACTTTTCATTATTTTGGGGGCTTAAAAATGATGTTTTGGTGAGTTTAAGACAAAATGATTTGTCAAAGTCAAGTTTTATTACGCAGCTCCATACAAGTTTGACTAGTTACATTGAAATTTTGGTTTGCAGAAAAGTGTCAGAAATCGATCTTGAAATGCACTTTTCATTATTTTGGGGGCTTAAAAATGATGTTTTGGTGAGTTTAAGACAAAATGATTTGTCAAAGTCAAGTTTTATTACGCAGCTCCATACAAGTTTGACTAGTTACATTGAAATTTTGGTTTGCAGAAAAGTGTCAGAAATCGATCTTGAAATGCACTTTTCATTATTTTGGGGGCTTAAAAATGATGTTTTGGTGAGTTTAAGACAAAATGATTTGTCAAAGTCAAGTTTTATTACGCAGCTCCATACAAGTTTGACTAGTTACATTGAAATTTTGGTTTGCAGAAAAGTGTCAGAAATCGATCTTGAAATGCACTTTTCATTATTTTGGGGGCTTAAAAATGATGTTTTGGTGAGTTTAAGACAAAATGATTTGTCAAAGTCAAGTTTTATTACGCAGCTCCATACAAGTTTGACTAGTTACATTGAAATTTTGGTTTGCAGAAAAGTGTCAGAAATCGATCTTGAAATGCACTTTTCATTATTTTGGGGGCTTAAAAATGATGTTTTGGTGAGTTTAAGACAAAATGATTTGTCAAAGTCAAGTTTTATTACGCAGCTCCATACAAGTTTGACTAGTTACATTGAAAGTTTGGTTTGCAGAAAAGTGTCAGAAATCGATCTTGAAATGCACTTTTCATTATTTTGGGGGCTTAAAAATGATGTTTTGGTGAGTTTAAGACAAAATGATTTGTCAAAGTCAAGTTTTATTACGCAGCTCCATACAAGTTTGACTAGTTACATTGAAATTTTGGTTTGCAGAAAAGTGTCAGAAATCGATCTTGAAATGCACTTTTCATTATTTTGGGGGCTTAAAAATGATGTTTTGGTGAGTTTAAGACAAAATGATTTGTCGAAGTCAAGTTTTATTACGCAGCTCCATACAAGTTTGACTAGTTACATTGAAATTTTGGTTTGCAGAAAAGTGTCAGAAATCGATCTTGAAATGCATTTTTTATTATTTTGGGGGCTTAAAAATGATGTTTTGGTGAGTTTAAGACAAAATGATTTGTCGAAGTCAAGTTTTATTACGCAGCTCCATACAAGTTTGACTAGTTACATTGAAATTTTGGTTTGCAGAAAAGTGTCAGAAATCGATCTTGAAATGCACTTTTCATTATTTTGGGGGCTTAAAAATGATGTTTTGGTGAGTTTAAGACAAAATGATTTGTCGAAGTCAAGTTTTATTACGCAGCTCCATACAAGTTTGACTAGTTACATTGAAATTTTGGTTTGCAGAAAAGTTTCAGAAATCGATCTTGAAATGCACTTTTCATTATTTTGGGGGCTTAAAAATGATGTTTTGGTGAGTTTAAGACAAAATGATTTGTCGAAGTCAAGTTTTATTACGCAGCTCCATACAAGTTTGACTAGTTACATTGAAATTTTGGTTTGCAGAAAAGTGTCAGAAATCGATCTTGAAATGCACTTTTCATTATTTTGGGGGCTTAAAAATGATGTTTTGGTGAGTTTAGGACAAAATGATTTGTCAAAGTCAAGTTTTATTACGCAGCTCCATACAAGTTTGACTAGTTACATTGAAATTTTGGTTCGCAGAAAAGTTTCAGAAATCGATCTTGAAATGCACTTTTCATTATTTTGGGGGCTTAAAAATTATGTTTTGGTGAGTTTAAGCCAAAATGATTTGTCAAAGTCAAGTTTTATTACGCAGCTCCATACAAGTTTGACTAGTTACATTGAAATTTTGGTTTGCAGAAAAGTGTCAGAAATCGATCTTGAAATGCACTTTTCATTATTTTGGGGGCTTAAAAATGATGTTTTGGTGAGATTAAGACAAAATGATTTGTCGAAGTCAAGTTTTATTACGCAGCTCCATACAAGTTTGACTAGTTACATTGAAATTTTGGTTTGCAGAAAAGTGTCAGAAATCGATCTTGAAATGCACTTTTCATTATTTTGGGGGCTTAAAAATGATGTTTTGGTGAGTTTAAGACAAAATGATTTGTCGAAGTCAAGTTTTATTACGCAGCTCCATACAAGTTTGACTAGTTACATTGAAATTTTGGTTTGCAGAAAAGTGTCAGAAATCGATCTTGAAATGCATTTTTTATTATTTTGGGGGCTTAAAAATGATGTTTTGGTGAGTTTAAGACAAAATGATTTGTCGAAGTCAAGTTTTATTACGCAGCTCCATACAAGTTTGACTAGTTACATTGAAATTTTGGTTTGCAGAAAAGTGTCAGAAATCGATCTTGAAATGCACTTTTCATTATTTTGGGGGCTTAAAAATGATGTTTTGGTGAGTTTAAGACAAAATGATTTGTCGAAGTCAAGTTTTATTACGCAGCTCCATACAAGTTTGACTAGTTACATTGAAATTTTGGTTTGCAGAAAAGTTTCAGAAATCGATCTTGAAATGCACTTTTCATTATTTTGGGGGCTTAAAAATGATGTTTTGGTGAGTTTAAGACAAAATGATTTGTCGAAGTCAAGTTTTATTACGCAGCTCCATACAAGTTTGACTAGTTACATTGAAATTTTGGTTTGCAGAAAAGTGTCAGAAATCGATCTTGAAATGCACTTTTCATTATTTTGGGGGCTTAAAAATGATGTTTTGGTGAGTTTAGGACAAAATGATTTGTCAAAGTCAAGTTTTATTACGCAGCTCCATACAAGTTTGACTAGTTACATTGAAATTTTGGTTCGCAGAAAAGTTTCAGAAATCGATCTTGAAATGCACTTTTCATTATTTTGGGGGCTTAAAAATTATGTTTTGGTGAGTTTAAGCCAAAATGATTTGTCAAAGTCAAGTTTTATTACGCAGCTCCATACAAGTTTGACTAGTTACATTGAAATTTTGGTTTGCAGAAAAGTGTCAGAAATCGATCTTGAAATGCACTTTTCATTATTTTGGGGGCTTAAAAATGATGTTTTGGTGAGATTAAGACAAAATGATTTGTCAAAGTCAAGTTTTATTACGCAGCTCCACACAAGTTTGACTAGTTACATTGAAATTTTGGTTTGCAGAAAAGTGTCAGAAATCGATCTTGAAATGCACTTTTCATTATTTTGGGGGCTTAAAAATGATGTTTTGGTGAGTTTAAGACAAAATGATTTGTCAAAGTCAAGTTTTATTACGCAGCTCCATACAAGTTTGACTAGTTACATTGAAATTTTGGTTTGCAGAAAAGTGTCAGAAATCGATCTTGAAATGCACTTTTCATTATTTTGGGGGCTTGAAAATGATGTTTTGGTGAGTTTAAGACAAAATGATTTGTCAAAGTCAAGTTTTATTACGCAGCTCCACACAAGTTTGACTAGTTACATTGAAATTTTGGTTTGCAGAAAAGTGTCAGAAATCGATCTTGAAATGCACTTTTCATTATTTTGGGGGCTTAAAAATGATGTTTTGGTGAGTTTATGATAAACTGATTTGTCAAAGTCAAGTTTTATTACGCAGCTCCATACAAGTTTGACTAGTTACATTGAAATTTTGGTTTGGAGAAAAGTGTCAGAAATCGATCTTGAAATGCACTTTTCATTATTTTGGGGGCTTAAAAATGATGTTTTGGTGAGATTAAGACAAAATGATTTGTCAAAGTCAAGTTTTATTACGCAGCTCCATACAAGTTTGACTAGTTACATTGAAATTTTGGTTTGCAGAAAAGTGTCAGAAATCGATCTTGAAATGCACTTTTCATTATTTTGGGGGCTTAAAAATGATGTTTTGGTGAGTTTAAGACAAAATGATTTGTCAAAGTCAAGTTTTATTACGCAGCTCCATACAAGTTTGACTAGTTACATTGAAAGTTTGGTTTGCAGAAAAGTGTCAGAAATCGATCTTGAAATGCACTTTTTATTATTTTGGGGGCTTAAAAATGATGTTTTGGTGAGTTTAAGACAAAATGATTTGTCAAAGTCAAGTTTTATTACGCAGCTCCACACAAGTTTGACTAGTTACATTGAAATTTTGGTTTGCAGAAAAGTGTCAGAAATCGATCTTGAAATGCACTTTTCATTATTTTGGGGGCTTAAAAATGATGTTTTGGTGAGTTTATGATAAACTGATTTGTCAAAGTCAAGTTTTATTACGCAGCTCCATACAAGTTTGACTAGTTACATTGAAAGTTTGGTTTGCAGAAAAGTGTCAGAAATCGATCTTGAAATGCACTTTTCATTATTTTGGGGGCTTAAAAATGATGTTTTGGTGAGTTTAAGACAAAATGATTTGTCAAAGTCAAGTTTTATTACGCAGCTCCATACAAGTTTGACTAGTTACATTGAAATTTTGGTTTGCCGAAAAGTTTCAGAAATCGATCTTGAAATGCACTTTTCATTATTTTGGGGGCTTAAAAATGATGTTTTGGTGAGTTTAAGACAAAATGATTTGTCAAAGTCAAGTTTTATTACGCAGCTCCATACAAGTTTGACTAGTTACATTGAAATTTTGGTTTGCAGAAAAGTGTCAGAAATCGATCTTGAAATGCACTTTTCATTATTTTGGGGGCTTAAAAATTATGTTTTGGTGAGTTTATGATAAACTGATTTGTCAAAGTCAAGTTTTATTACGCAGCTCCATACAAGTTTGACTAGTTACATTGAAATTTTGGTTTGCAGAAAAGTGTCAGAAATCGATCTTGAAATGCACTTTTCATTATTTTGGGGGCTTAAAAATGATGTTTTGGTGAGTTTAAGACAAAATGATTTGTCAAAGTCAAGTTTTATTACGCAGCTCCATACAAGTTTGACTAGTTACATTGAAATTTTGGTTTGCAGAAAAGTGTCAGAAATCGATCTTGAAATGCACTTTTCATTATTTTGGGGGCTTAAAAATGATGTTTTGGTGAGTTTAAGACAAAATGATTTGTCAAAGTCAAGTTTTATTACGCAGCTCCATACAAGTTTGACTAGTTACATTGAAATTTTGGTTTGCAGAAAAGTTTCAGAAATCGATCTTGAAATGCACTTTTCATTATTTTGGGGGCTTAAAAATGATGTTTTGGTGAGTTTAAGACAAAATGATTTGTCAAAGTCAAGTTTTATTACGCAGCTCCATACAAGTTTGACTAGTTACATTGAAATTTTGGTTTGCAGAAAAGTGTCAGAAATCGATCTTGAAATGCACTTTTCATTATTTTGGGGGCTTAAAAATGATGTTTTGGTGAGTTTAAGACAAAATGATTTGTCAAAGTCAAGTTTTATTACGCAGCTCCATACAAGTTTGACTAGTTACATTGAAATTTTGGTTTGCAGAAAAGTGTCAGAAATCGATCTTGAAATGCACTTTTCATTATTTTGGGGGCTTAAAAATGATGTTTTGGTGAGTTTAAGACAAAATGATTTGTCAAAGTCAAGTTTTATTACGCAGCTCCATACAAGTTTGACCAGTTACATTGAAATTTTGGTTTGCAGAAAAGTTTCAGAAATCGATCTTGAAATGCACTTTTCATTATTTTGGGGGCTTAAAAATGATGTTTTGGTGAGTTTAAGACAAAATGATTTGTCAAAGTCAAGTTTTATTACGCAGCTCCATACAAGTTTGACTAGTTACATTGAAATTTTGGTTTGCAGAAAAGTGTCAGAAATCGATCTTGAAATGCACTTTTCATTATTTTGGGGGCTTAAAAATGATGTTTTGGTGAGTTTAAGACAAAATGATTTGTCAAAGTCAAGTTTTATTACGCAGCTCCATACAAGTTTGACTAGTTACATTGAAATTTTGGTTTGCAGAAAAGTGTCAGAAATCGATCTTGAAATGCACTTTTCATTATTTTGGGGGCTTAAAAATGATGTTTTGGTGAGTTTAAGACAAAATGATTTGTCAAAGTCAAGTTTTATTACGCAGCTCCATACAAGTTTGACTAGTTACATTGAAATTTTGGTTTGCAGAAAAGTGTCAGAAATCGATCTTGAAATGCACTTTTCATTATTTTGGGGGCTTAAAAATGATGTTTTGGTGAGTTTAAGACAAAATGATTTGTCAAAGTCAAGTTTTATTACGCAGCTCCATACAAGTTTGACTAGTTACATTGAAATTTTGGTTTGCAGAAAAGTGTCAGAAATCGATCTTGAAATGCACTTTTCATTATTTTGGGGGCTTAAAAATGATGTTTTGGTGAGTTTAAGACAAAATGATTTGTCAAAGTCAAGTTTTATTACGCAGCTCCATACAAGTTTGACTAGTTACATTGAAATTTTGGTTTGCAGAAAAGTGTCAGAAATCGATCTTGAAATGCACTTTTCATTATTTTGGGGGCTTAAAAATTATGTTTTGGTGAGTTTATGATAAACTGATTTGTCAAAGTCAAGTTTTATTACGCAGCTCCATACAAGTTTGACTAGTTACATTGAAATTTTGGTTTGCAGAAAAGTGTCAGAAATCGATCTTGAAATGCACTTTTCATTATTTTGGGGGCTTAAAAATGATGTTTTGGTGAGTTTAAGACAAAATGATTTGTCAAAGTCAAGTTTTATTACGCAGCTCCATACAAGTTTGACTAGTTACATTGAAATTTTGGTTTGCAGAAAAGTGTCAGAAATCGATCTTGAAATGCACTTTTCATTATTTTGGGGGCTTAAAAATGATGTTTTGGTGAGTTTAAGACAAAATGATTTGTCAAAGTCAAGTTTTATTACGCAGCTCCATACAAGTTTGACTAGTTACATTGAAATTTTGGTTTGCAGAAAAGTGTCAGAAATCGATCTTGAAATGCACTTTTCATTATTTTGGGGGCTTAAAAATGATGTTTTGGTGAGTTTAAGACAAAATGATTTGTCAAAGTCAAGTTTTATTACGCAGCTCCATACAAGTTTGACTAGTTACATTGAAATTTTGGTTTGCAGAAAAGTGTCAGAAATCGATCTTGAAATGCACTTTTCATTATTTTGGGGGCTTAAAAATGATGTTTTGGTGAGTTTAAGACAAAATGATTTGTCAAAGTCAAGTTTTATTACGCAGCTCCATACAAGTTTGACTAGTTACATTGAAATTTTGGTTTGCAGAAAAGTGTCAGAAATCGATCTTGAAATGCACTTTTCATTATTTTGGGGGCTTAAAAATGATGTTTTGGTGAGTTTAAGACAAAATGATTTGTCAAAGTCAAGTTTTATTACGCAGCTCCATACAAGTTTGACTAGTTACATTGAAATTTTGGTTTGCAGAAAAGTGTCAGAAATCGATCTTGAAATGCACTTTTCATTATTTTGGGGGCTTAAAAATGATGTTTTGGTGAGTTTAAGACAAAATGATTTGTCAAAGTCAAGTTTTATTACGCAGCTCCATACAAGTTTGACTAGTTACATTGAAATTTTGGTTTGCAGAAAAGTGTCAGAAATCGATCTTGAAATGCACTTTTCATTATTTTGGGGGCAAAAAAATGATGTTTTGGTGAGTTTTTGAAAAAATGACTTGTCAAAGTCAAGTTTTATTACGCAGCTCCATACAAGTTTGACTAGTTACATTGAAATTTTGGTTTGCAGAAAAGTGTCAGAAATCGATCTTGAAATGCACTTTTCATTATTTTGGGGGCTTAAAAATGATGTTTTGGTGAGTTTAAGACAAAATGATTTGTCAAAGTCAAGTTTTATTACGCAGCTCCATACAAGTTTGACTAGTTACATTGAAATTTTGGTTTGCAGAAAAGTGTCAGAAATCGATCTTGAAATGCACTTTTCATTATTTTGGGGGCTTAAAAATTATGTTTTGGTGAGTTTATGATAAACTGATTTGTCAAAGTCAAGTTTTATTACGCAGCTCCATACAAGTTTGACTAGTTACATTGAAATTTTGGTTTGCAGAAAAGTGTCAGAAATCGATCTTGAAATGCGTTTTTCATTATTTTGGGGGCTTAAAAATGATGTTTTGGTGAGTTTAAGACAAAATGATTTGTCAAAGTCAAGTTTTATTACGCAGCTCCATACAAGTTTGACTAGTTACATTGAAATTTTGGTTTGCAGAAAAGTGTCAGAAATCGATCTTGAAATGCACTTTTCATTATTTTGGGGGCTTAAAAATGATGTTTTGGTGAGTTTAAGACAAAATGATTTGTCAAAGTCAAGTTTTATTACGCAGCTCCATACAAGTTTGACTAGTTACATTGAAATTTTGGTTTGCAGAAAAGTGTCAGAAATCGATCTTGAAATGCACTTTTTATTATTTTGGGGGCTTAAAAATGATGTTTTGGTGAGTTTAAGACAAAATGATTTGTCAAAGTCAAGTTTTATTACGCAGCTCCACACAAGTTTGACTAGTTACATTGAAATTTTGGTTTGCAGAAAAGTGTCAGAAATCGATCTTGAAATGCACTTTTCATTATTTTGGGGGCTTAAAAATGATGTTTTGGTGAGATTAAGACAAAATGATTTGTCAAAGTCAAGTTTTATTACGCAGCTCCATACAAGTTTGACTAGTTACATTGAAATTTTGGTTTGCAGAAAAGTGTCAGAAATCGATCTTGAACTGCACTATTCATTATTTTGGGGGCTTAAAAATGATGTTTTGGTGAGTTTAAGACAAAATGATTTGTCAAAGTCAAGTTTTATTACGCAGCTCCATACAAGTTTGACTAGTTACATTGAAATTTTGGTTTGCAGAAAAGTGTCAGAAATCGATCTTGAACTGCACTATTCATTATTTTGGGGGCTTAAAAATGATGTTTTGGTGAGTTTAAGACAAAATGATTTGTCAAAGTCAAGTTTTATTACGCAGCTCCATACAAGTTTGACTAGTTACATTGAAATTTTGGTTTGCAGAAAAGTGTCAGAAATCGATCTTGAAATGCACTTTTCATTATTTTGGGGGCAAAAAAATGATGTTTTGGTGAGTTTTTGAAAAAATGACTTGTCAAAGTCAAGTTTTATTACGCAGCTCCATACAAGTTTGACTAGTTACATTGAAATTTTGGTTTGCAGAAAAGTGTCAGAAATCGATCTTGAAATGCACTTTTCATTATTTTGGGGGCTTAAAAATGATGTTTTGGTGAGTTTAAGACAAAATGATTTGTCAAAGTCAAGTTTTATTACGCAGCTCCATACAAGTTTGACTAGTTACATTGAAATTTTGGTTTGCAGAAAAGTGTCAGAAATCGATCTTGAAATGCACTTTTCATTATTTTGGGGGCTTAAAAATTATGTTTTGGTGAGTTTATGATAAACTGATTTGTCAAAGTCAAGTTTTATTACGCAGCTCCATACAAGTTTGACTAGTTACATTGAAATTTTGGTTTGCAGAAAAGTGTCAGAAATCGATCTTGAAATGCGTTTTTCATTATTTTGGGGGCTTAAAAATTATGGTTTGGTGAGTTTAAGACAAAATGATTTGTCAAAGTCAAGTTTTATTACGCAGCTCCATACAAGTTTGACTAGTTACATTGAAATTTTGGTTTGCAGAAAAGTGTCAGAAATCGATCTTGAAATGCACTTTTCATTATTTTGGGGGCTTAAAAATGATGTTTTGGTGAGTTTAAGACAAAATGATTTGTCAAAGTCAAGTTTTATTACGCAGCTCCATACAAGTTTGACTAGTTACATTGAAATTTTGGTTTGCAGAAAAGTGTCAGAAATCGATCTTGAAATGCACTTTTCATTATTTTGGGGGCAAAAAAATGATGTTTTGGTGAGTTTTTGGAAAAATGACTTGTCAAAGTCAAGTTTTATTACGCAGCTCCATACAAGTTTGACTAGTTACATTGAAATTTTGGTTTGCAGAAAAGTGTCAGAAATCGATCTTGAAATGCACTATTCATTATTTTGGGGGCTTAAAAATGATGTTTTGGTGAGTTTAAGACAAAATGATTTGTCAAAGTCAAGTTTTATTACGCAGCTCCATACAAGTTTGACTAGTTACATTGAAATTTTGGTTTGCAGAAAAGTGTCAGAAATCGATCTTGAACTGCACTATTCATTATTTTGGGGGCTTAAAAATGATGTTTTGGTGAGTTTAAGACAAAATGATTTGTCAAAGTCAAGTTTTATTACGCAGCTCCATACAAGTTTGACTAGTTACATTGAAATTTTGGTTTGCAGAAAAGTGTCAGAAATCGATCTTGAACTGCACTATTCATTATTTTGGGGGCTTAAAAATGATGTTTTGGTGAGTTTAAGACAAAATGATTTGTCAAAGTCAAGTTTTATTACGCAGCTCCATACAAGTTTGACTAGTTACATTGAAATTTTGGTTTGCAGAAAAGTGTCAGAAATCGATCTTGAAATGCACTTTTCATTATTTTGGGGGCTTAAAAATGATGTTTTGGTGAGTTTAAGACAAAATGATTTGTCAAAGTCAAGTTTTATTACGCAGCTCCATACAAGTTTGACTAGTTACATTGAAATTTTGGTTTGCAGAAAAGTGTCAGAAATCGATCTTGAACTGCACTATTCATTATTTTGGGGGCTTAAAAATGATGTTTTGGTGAGTTTAAGACAAAATGATTTGTCAAAGTCAAGTTTTATTACGCAGCTCCATACAAGTTTGACTAGTTACATTGAAATTTTGGTTTGCAGAAAAGTGTCAGAAATCGATCTTGAACTGCACTATTCATTATTTTGGGGGCTTAAAAATGATGTTTTGGTGAGTTTAAGACAAAATGATTTGTCAAAGTCAAGTTTTATTACGCAGCTCCATACAAGTTTGACTAGTTACATTGAAATTTTGGTTTGCAGAAAAGTGTCAGAAATCGATCTTGAACTGCACTATTCATTATTTTGGGGGCTTAAAAATGATGTTTTGGTGAGTTTAAGACAAAATGATTTGTCAAAGTCAAGTTTTATTACGCAGCTCCATACAAGTTTGACTAGTTACATTGAAATTTTGGTTTGCAGAAAAGTGTCAGAAATCGATCTTGAACTGCACTATTCATTATTTTGGGGGCTTAAAAATGATGTTTTGGTGAGTTTAAGACAAAATGATTTGTCAAAGTCAAGTTTTATTACGCAGCTCCATACAAGTTTGACTAGTTACATTGAAATTTTGGTTTGCAGAAAAGTGTCAGAAATCGATCTTGAAATGCACTTTTCATTATTTTGGGGGCAAAAAAATGATGTTTTGGTGAGTTTTTGAAAAAATGACTTGTCAAAGTCAAGTTTTATTACGCAGCTCCATACAAGTTTGACTAGTTACATTGAAATTTTGGTTTGCAGAAAAGTGTCAGAAATCGATCTTGAAATGCACTTTTCATTATTTTGGGGGCTTAAAAATGATGTTTTGGTGAGTTTAAGACAAAATGATTTGTCAAAGTCAAGTTTTATTACGCAGCTCCATACAAGTTTGACTAGTTACATTGAAATTTTGGTTTGCAGAAAAGTGTCAGAAATCGATCTTGAACTGCACTATTCATTATTTTGGGGGCTTAAAAATGATGTTTTGGTGAGTTTAAGACAAAATGATTTGTCAAAGTCAAGTTTTATTACGCAGCTCCATACAAGTTTGACTAGTTACATTGAAATTTTGGTTTGCAGAAAAGTGTCAGAAATCGATCTTGAACTGCACTATTCATTATTTTGGGGGCTTAAAAATGATGTTTTGGTGAGTTTAAGACAAAATGATTTGTCAAAGTCAAGTTTTATTACGCAGCTCCATACAAGTTTGACTAGTTACATTGAAATTTTGGTTTGCAGAAAAGTGTCAGAAATCGATCTTGAAATGCACTTTTCATTATTTTGGGGGCTTAAAAATGATGTTTTGGTGAGTTTAAGACAAAATGATTTGTCAAAGTCAAGTTTTATTACGCAGCTCCATACAAGTTTGACTAGTTACATTGAAATTTTGGTTTGCAGAAAAGTGTCAGAAATCGATCTTGAAATGCACTTTTCATTATTTTGGGGGCTTAAAAATGATGTTTTGGTGAGTTTAAGACAAAATGATTTGTCAAAGTCAAGTTTTATTACGCAGCTCCATACAAGTTTGACTAGTTACATTGAAATTTTGGTTTGCAGAAAAGTGTCAGAAATCGATCTTGAACTGCACTATTCATTATTTTGGGGGCTTAAAAATGATGTTTTGGTGAGTTTAAGACAAAATGATTTGTCAAAGTCAAGTTTTATTACGCAGCTCCATACAAGTTTGACTAGTTACATTGAAATTTTGGTTTGCAGAAAAGTGTCAGAAATCGATCTTGAAATGCACTTTTCATTATTTTGGGGGCAAAAAAATGATGTTTTGGTGAGTTTTTGAAAAAATGACTTGTCAAAGTCAAGTTTTATTACGCAGCTCCATACAAGTTTGACTAGTTACATTGAAATTTTGGTTTGCAGAAAAGTGTCAGAAATCGATCTTGAAATGCACTTTTCATTATTTTGGGGGCTTAAAAATGATGTTTTGGTGAGTTTTTGAAAAAATGACTTGTCAAAGTCAAGTTTTATTACGCAGCTCCATACAAGTTTGACTAGTTACATTGAAATTTTGGTTTGCAGAAAAGTGTCAGAAATCGATCTTGAAATGCACTTTTCATTATTTTGGGGGCTTAAAAATGATGTTTTGGTGAGTTTAAGACAAAATGATTTGTCAAAGTCAAGTTTTATTACGCAGCTCCATACAAGTTTGACTAGTTACATTGAAATTTTGGTTTGCAGAAAAGTGTCAGAAATCGATCTTGAAATGCACTTTTCATTATTTTGGGGGCAAAAAAATGATGTTTTGGTGAGTTTTTGAAAAAATGACTTGTCAAGTCAAGTTTTATTACGCAGCTCCATACAAGTTTGACTAGTTACATTGAAATTTTGGTTTGCAGAAAAGTGTCAGAAATCGATCTTGAAATGCACTTTTCATTATTTTGGGGGCTTAAAAATGATGTTTTGGTGAGTTTTTGAAAAAATGACTTGTCAAAGTCAAGTTTTATTACGCAGCTCCATACAAGTTTGACTAGTTACATTGAAATTTTGGTTTGCAGAAAAGTGTCAGAAATCGATCTTGAAATGCACTTTTCATTATTTTGGGGGCTTAAAAATGATGTTTTGGTGAGTTTAAGACAAAATGATTTGTCAAAGTCAAGTTTTATTACGCAGCTCCATACAAGTTTGACTAGTTACATTGAAATTTTGGTTTGCAGAAATGTGTCAGAAATCGATCTTGAACTGCACTATTCATTATTTTGGGGGCTTAAAAATGATGTTTTGGTGAGTTTAAGACAAAATGATTTGTCAAAGTCAAGTTTTATTACGCAGCTCCATACAAGTTTGACTAGTTACATTGAAATTTTGGTTTGCAGAAAAGTGTCAGAAATCGATCTTGAAATGCACTTTTCATTATTTTGGGGGCTTAAAAATGATGTTTTGGTGAGTTTAAGACAAAATGATTTGTCAAAGTCAAGTTTTATTACGCAGCTCCATACAAGTTTGACTAGTTACATTGAAATTTTGGTTTGCAGAAAAGTGTCAGAAATCGATCTTGAAATGCACTTTTCATTATTTTGGGGGCTTAAAAATGATGTTTTGGTGAGTTTAAGACAAAATGATTTGTCAAAGTCAAGTTTTATTACGCAGCTCCATACAAGTTTGACTAGTTACATTGAAATTTTGGTTTGCAGAAAAGTGTCAGAAATCGATCTTGAAATGCACTTTTCATTATTTTGGGGGCTTAAAAATGATGTTTTGGTGAGTTTAAGACAAAATGATTTGTCAAAGTCAAGTTTTATTACGCAGCTCCATACAAGTTTGACTAGTTACATTGAAATTTTGGTTTGCAGAAAAGTGTCAGAAATCGATCTTGAACTGCACTATTCATTATTTTGGGGGCTTAAAAATGATGTTTTGGTGAGTTTAAGACAAAATGATTTGTCAAAGTCAAGTTTTATTACGCAGCTCCATACAAGTTTGACTAGTTACATTGAAATTTTGGTTTGCAGAAAAGTGTCAGAAATCGATCTTGAAATGCACTTTTCATTATTTTGGGGGCAAAAAAATGATGTTTTGGTGAGTTTTTGAAAAAATGACTTGTCAAAGTCAAGTTTTATTACGCAGCTCCATACAAGTTTGACTAGTTACATTGAAATTTTGGTTTGCAGAAAAGTGTCAGAAATCGATCTTGAAATGCACTTTTCATTATTTTGGGGGCTTAAAAATGATGTTTTGGTGAGTTTAAGACAAAATGATTTGTCAAAGTCAAGTTTTATTACGCAGCTCCATACAAGTTTGACTAGTTACATTGAAATTTTGGTTTGCAGAAAAGTGTCAGAAATCGATCTTGAAATGCACTTTTCATTATTTTGGGGGCTTAAAAATGATGTTTTGGTGAGTTTAAGACAAAATGATTTGTCAAAGTCAAGTTTTATTACGCAGCTCCATACAAGTTTGACTAGTTACATTGAAATTTTGGTTTGCAGAAAAGTGTCAGAAATCGATCTTGAAATGCACTTTTCATTATTTTGGGGGCAAAAAAATGATGTTTTGGTGAGTTTTTGAAAAAATGACTTGTCAAAGTCAAGTTTTATTACGCAGCTCCATACAAGTTTGACTAGTTACATTGAAATTTTGGTTTGCAGAAAAGTGTCAGAAATCGATCTTGAAATGCACTTTTCATTATTTTGGGGGCTTAAAAATGATGTTTTGGTGAGTTTTTGAAAAAATGACTTGTCAAAGTCAAGTTTTATTACGCAGCTCCATACAAGTTTGACTAGTTACATTGAAATTTTGGTTTGCAGAAAAGTGTCAGAAATCGATCTTGAAATGCACTTTTCATTATTTTGGGGGCTTAAAAATTATGTTTTGGTGAGTTTAAGACAAAATGATTTGTCAAAGTCAAGTTTTATTACGCAGCTCCATACAAGTTTGACTAGTTACATTGAAATTTTGGTTTGCAGAAAAGTGTCAGAAATCGATATTCAAATGCGTTTTTCATTATTTTGGGGGCTTAAAAATGATGTTTTGGCGAGTTTATGAAAAAATGATTTGTCAAAGTCAAGTTTTATTACGCAGCTCCATACAAGTTTGACTAGTTACATTGACATTTTGGTTTGCAGAAAAGTTTCAGAAATCGATCTTGAAATGCACTTTTCATTGGGGGCTTAAAAATTATGTTTTGGTGAGTTTATGATAAACTGATTTGTCAAAGTCAAGTTTTATTACGCAGCTCCATACAAGTTTGACTAGTTACATTGAAATTTTGGTTTGCAGAAAAGTGTCAGAAATCGATCTTGAAATGCACTTTTCATTATTTTGGGGGCTTAAAAATGATGTTTTGGTGAGTTTATGATAAACTGATTTGTCAAAGTCAAGTTTTATTACGCAGCTCCATACAAGTTTGACTAGTTACATTGAAATTTTGGTTTGCAGAAAAGTGTCAGAAATCGATCTTGAAATGCACTTTTCATTATTTTGGGGGCAAAAAAATGATGTTTTGGTGAGTTTTTGAAAAAATGACTTGTCAAAGTCAAGTTTTATTACGCAGCTCCATACAAGTTTGACTAGTTACATTGAAATTTTGGTTTGCAGAAAAGTGTCAGAAATCGAACCTGAAATGCACTTTTCATTATTTTGGGGGCTTAAAAATGATGTTTTGGTGAGTTTTTGAAAAAATGACTTGTCAAAGTCAAGTTTTATTACGCAGCTCCATACAAGTTTGACTAGTTACATTGAAATTTTGGTTTGCAGAAAAGTGTCAGAAATCGATCTTGAAATGCACTTTTCATTATTTTGGGGGCTTAAAAATGATGTTTTGGTGAGTTTAAGACAAAATGATTTGTCAAAGTCAAGTTTTATTACGCAGCTCCATACAAGTTTGACTAGTTACATTGAAATTTTGGTTTGCAGAAAAGTGTCAGAAATCGATCTTGAAATGCACTTTTCATTATTTTGGGGGCTTAAAAATGATGTTTTGGTGAGTTTATGATAAACTGATTTGTCAAAGTCAAGTTTTATTACGCAGCTCCATACAAGTTTGACTAGTTACATTGAAATTTTGATTTGCAGAAAAGTGTCAGAAATCGATCTTGAAATGCGTTTTTCATTATTTTGGGGGCTTAAAAATTATGTTTTGGTGAGTTTAAGACAAAATGATTTGTCAAAGTCAAGTTTTATTACGCAGCTCCATACAAGTTTGACTAGTTACATTGAAATTTTGGTTTGCAGAAAAGTGTCAGAAATCGATCTTGAAATGCACTTTTCATTATTTTGGGGGCTTAAAAATGATGTTTTGGTGAGTTTAAGACAAAATGATTTGTCAAAGTCAAGTTTTATTACGCAGCTCCATACAAGTTTGACTAGTTACATTGAAATTTTGGTTTGCAGAAAAGTGTCAGAAATCGATCTTGAAATGCACTTTTCATTATTTTGGGGGCTTAAAAATGATGTTTTGGTGAGTTTAAGACAAAATGATTTGTCAAAGTCAAGTTTTATTACGCAGCTCCATACAAGTTTGACTAGTTACATTGAAATTTTGATTTGCAGAAAAGTGTCAGAAATCGATCTTGAAATGCGTTTTTCATTATTTTGGGGGCTTAAAAATTATGTTTTGGTGAGTTTAAGACAAAATGATTTGTCAAAGTCAAGTTTTATTACGCAGCTCCATACAAGTTTGACTAGTTACATTGAAATTTTGGTTTGCAGAAAAGTGTCAGAAATCGATCTTGAAATGCACTTTTCATTATTTTGGGGGCTTAAAAATGATGTTTTGGTGAGTTTAAGACAAAATGATTTGTCAAAGTCAAGTTTTATTACGCAGCTCCATACAAGTTTGACTAGTTACATTGAAATTTTGGTTTGCAGAAAAGTGTCAGAAATCGATCTTGAAATGCACTTTTCATTATTTTGGGGGCTTAAAAATGATGTTTTGGTGAGTTTATGATAAACTGATTTGTCAAAGTCAAGTTTTATTACGCAGCTCCATACAAGTTTGACTAGTTACATTGAAATTTTGGTTTGCAGAAAAGTGTCAGAAATCGATCTTGAAATGCACTTTTCATTATTTTGGGGGCAAAAAAATGATGTTTTGGTGAGTTTTTGAAAAAATGACTTGTCAAAGTCAAGTTTTATTACGCAGCTCCATACAAGTTTGACTAGTTACATTGAAATTTTGGTTTGCAGAAAAGTGTCAGAAATCGAACCTGAAATGCACTTTTCATTATTTTGGGGGCTTAAAAATGATGTTTTGGTGAGTTTTTGAAAAAATGACTTGTCAAAGTCAAGTTTTATTACGCAGCTCCATACAAGTTTGACTAGTTACATTGAAATTTTGGTTTGCAGAAAAGTGTCAGAAATCGAACCTGAAATGCACTTTTCATTATTTTGGGGGCTTAAAAATGATGTTTTGGTGAGTTTTTGAAAAAATGACTTGTCAAAGTCAAGTTTTATTACGCAGCTCCATACAAGTTTGACTAGTTACATTGAAATTTTGGTTTGCAGAAAAGTGTCAGAAATCGAACCTGAAATGCACTTTTCATTATTTTGGGGGCTTAAAAATGATGTTTTGGTGAGTTTTTGAAAAAATGACTTGTCAAAGTCAAGTTTTATTACGCAGCTCCATACAAGTTTGACTAGTTACATTGAAATTTTGGTTTGCAGAAAAGTGTCAGAAATCGATCTTGAAATGCACTTTTCATTATTTTGGGGGCTTAAAAATTATGTTTTGGTGAGTTTATGATAAACTGATTTGTCAAAGTCAAGTTTTATTACGCAGCTCCATACAAGTTTGACTAGTTACATTGAAATTTTGGTTTGCAGAAAAGTGTCAGAAATCGATCTTGAAATGCACTTTTCATTATTTGGGGGGCTTAAAAATGATGTTTTGGTGAGTTTATGATAAACTGATTTGTCAAAGTCAAGTTTTATTACGCAGCTCCATACAAGTTTGACTAGTTACATTGAAATTTTGGTTTGCAGAAAAGTGTCAGAAATCGATCTTGAAATGCACTTTTCATTATTTTGGGGGCTTAAAAATGATGTTTTGGTGAGTTTAAGACAAAATGATTTGTCAAAGTCAAGTTTTATTACGCAGCTCCATACAAGTTTGACTAGTTACATTGAAATTTTGGTTTGCAGAAAAGTGTCAGAAATCGATCTTGAAATGCACTTTTCATTATTTTGGGGGCTTAAAAATGATGTTTTGGTGAGTTTATGATAAACTGATTTGTCAAAGTCAAGTTTTATTACGCAGCTCCATACAAGTTTGACTAGTTACATTGAAATTTTGGTTTGCAGAAAAGTGTCAGAAATCGATCTTGAAATGCACTTTTCATTATTTTGGGGGCAAAAAAATGATGTTTTGGTGAGTTTTTGAAAAAATGACTTGTCAAAGTCAAGTTTTATTACGCAGCTCCATACAAGTTTGACTAGTTACATTGAAATTTTGGTTTGCAGAAAAGTGTCAGAAATCGATCTTGAAATGCACTTTTCATTATTTTGGGGGCTTAAAAATGATGTTTTGGTGAGTTTTTGAAAAAATGACTTGTCAAAGTCAAGTTTTATTACGCAGCTCCATACAAGTTTGACTAGTTACATTGAAATTTTGGTTTGCAGAAAAGTGTCAGAAATCGATCTTGAAATGCACTTTTCATTATTTTGGGGGCTTAAAAATGATGTTTTGGTGAGTTTAAGACAAAATGATTTGTCAAAGTCAAGTTTTATTACGCAGCTCCATACAAGTTTGACTAGTTACATTGAAATTTTGGTTTGCAGAAAAGTGTCAGAAATCGATCTTGAACTGCACTATTCATTATTTTGGGGGCTTAAAAATGATGTTTTGGTGAGTTTAAGACAAAATGATTTGTCAAAGTCAAGTTTTATTACGCAGCTCCATACAAGTTTGACTAGTTACATTGAAATTTTGGTTTGCAGAAAAGTGTCAGAAATCGGTCTTGAAATGCACTTTTCATTATTTTGGGGGCAAAAAAATGATGTTTTGGTGAGTTTTTGAAAAAATGACTTGTCAAAGTCGAGTTTTAATAGGCAGCTTGCATACAAGTTTGACAAGTTACATTGAAATTTTGGTGTGCAGAAAAGTTTCAGAAATCGATCTTGAAATGCACTTTTCATTATTTTGGGGGCTTAAAAATGATGTTTTGGTGAGTTTAAGACAAAATGATTTGTCAAAGTCAAGTTTTATTACGCAGCTCCATACAAGTTTGACTGGTTACATTGAAATTTTGGTTTGCAGAAAAGTGTCAGAAATCGATCTTGAAATGCACTTTTCATTATTTTTGGGGCTTAAAAATGATGTTTTGGTGAGTTTAAGACAAAATGATTTGTCAAAGTCAAGTTTTATTACGCAGCTCCATACAAGTTTGACTAGTTACATTGAAATTTTGGTTTGCAGAAAAGTGTCAGAAATCGATCTTGAAATGCACTTTTCATTATTTTGGGGGCAAAAAAATGATGTTTTGGTGAGTTTTTGAAAAAATGACTTGTCAAAGTCAAGTTTTATTACGCAGCTCCATACAAGTTTGACTAGTTACATTGAAATTTTGGTTTGCAGAAAAGTGTCAGAAATCGATCTTGAAATGCACTTTTCATTATTTTGGGGGCTTAAAAATGATGTTTTGGTGAGTTTTTGAAAAAATGACTTGTCAAAGTCAAGTTTTATTACGCAGCTCCATACAAGTTTGACTAGTTACATTGAAATTTTGGTTTGCAGAAAAGTGTCAGAAATCGATCTTGAAATGCACTTTTCATTATTTTGGGGGCTTAAAAATGATGTTTTGGTGAGTTTATGATAAACTGATTTGTCAAAGTCAAGTTTTATTACGCAGCTCCATACAAGTTTGACTAGTTACATTGAAATTTTGGTTTGCAGAAAAGTGTCAGAAATCGATCTTGAAATGCACTTTTCATTATTTTGGGGGCAAAAAAATGATGTTTTGGTGAGTTTTTGAAAAAATGACTTGTCAAAGTCAAGTTTTATTACGCAGCTCCATACAAGTTTGACTAGTTACATTGAAATTTTGGTTTGCAGAAAAGTGTCAGAAATCGATCTTGAAATGCACTTTTCATTATTTTGGGGGCTTAAAAATGATGTTTTGGTGAGTTTTTGAAAAAATGACTTGTCAAAGTCAAGTTTTATTACGCAGCTCCATACAAGTTTGACTAGTTACATTGAAATTTTGGTTTGCAGAAAAGTGTCAGAAATCGATCTTGAAATGCACTTTTCATTATTTTGGGGGCTTAAAAATGATGTTTTGGTGAGTTTAAGACAAAATGATTTGTCAAAGTCAAGTTTTATTACGCAGCTCCATACAAGTTTGACTAGTTACATTGAAATTTTGGTTTGCAGAAAAGTGTCAGAAATCGATCTTGAAATGCACTTTTCATTATTTTGGGGGCTTAAAAATGATGTTTTGGTGAGTTTATGATAAACTGATTTGTCAAAGTCAAGTTTTATTACGCAGCTCCATACAAGTTTGACTAGTTACATTGAAATTTTGATTTGCAGAAAAGTGTCAGAAATCGATCTTGAAATGCGTTTTTCATTATTTTGGGGGCTTAAAAATTATGTTTTGGTGAGTTTAAGACAAAATGATTTGTCAAAGTCAAGTTTTATTACGCAGCTCCATACAAGTTTGACTAGTTACATTGAAATTTTGGTTTGCAGAAAAGTGTCAGAAATCGATCTTGAAATGCACTTTTCATTATTTTGGGGGCTTAAAAATGATGTTTTGGTGAGTTTAAGACAAAATGATTTGTCAAAGTCAAGTTTTATTACGCAGCTCCATACAAGTTTGACTAGTTACATTGAAATTTTGGTTTGCAGAAAAGTGTCAGAAATCGATCTTGAAATGCACTTTTCATTATTTTGGGGGCTTAAAAATGATGTTTTGGTGAGTTTAAGACAAAATGATTTGTCAAAGTCAAGTTTTATTACGCAGCTCCATACAAGTTTGACTAGTTACATTGAAATTTTGATTTGCAGAAAAGTGTCAGAAATCGATCTTGAAATGCGTTTTTCATTATTTTGGGGGCTTAAAAATTATGTTTTGGTGAGTTTAAGACAAAATGATTTGTCAAAGTCAAGTTTTATTACGCAGCTCCATACAAGTTTGACTAGTTACATTGAAATTTTGGTTTGCAGAAAAGTGTCAGAAATCGATCTTGAAATGCACTTTTCATTATTTTGGGGGCTTAAAAATGATGTTTTGGTGAGTTTAAGACAAAATGATTTGTCAAAGTCAAGTTTTATTACGCAGCTCCATACAAGTTTGACTAGTTACATTGAAATTTTGGTTTGCAGAAAAGTGTCAGAAATCGATCTTGAAATGCACTTTTCATTATTTTGGGGGCTTAAAAATGATGTTTTGGTGAGTTTATGATAAACTGATTTGTCAAAGTCAAGTTTTATTACGCAGCTCCATACAAGTTTGACTAGTTACATTGAAATTTTGGTTTGCAGAAAAGTGTCAGAAATCGATCTTGAAATGCACTTTTCATTATTTTGGGGGCAAAAAAATGATGTTTTGGTGAGTTTTTGAAAAAATGACTTGTCAAAGTCAAGTTTTATTACGCAGCTCCATACAAGTTTGACTAGTTACATTGAAATTTTGGTTTGCAGAAAAGTGTCAGAAATCGATCTTGAAATGCACTTTTCATTATTTTGGGGGCTTAAAAATGATGTTTTGGTGAGTTTTTGAAAAAATGACTTGTCAAAGTCAAGTTTTATTACGCAGCTCCATACAAGTTTGACTAGTTACATTGAAATTTTGGTTTGCAGAAAAGTGTCAGAAATCGATCTTGAAATGCACTTTTCATTATTTTGGGGGCTTAAAAATGATGTTTTGGTGAGTTTTTGAAAAAATGACTTGTCAAAGTCAAGTTTTATTACGCAGCTCCATACAAGTTTGACTAGTTACATTGAAATTTTGGTTTGCAGAAAAGTGTCAGAAATCGAACCTGAAATGCACTTTTCATTATTTTGGGGGCTTAAAAATGATGTTTTGGTGAGTTTTTGAAAAAATGACTTGTCAAAGTCAAGTTTTATTACGCAGCTCCATACAAGTTTGACTAGTTACATTGAAATTTTGGTTTGCAGAAAAGTGTCAGAAATCGATCTTGAAATGCACTTTTCATTATTTTGGGGGCTTAAAAATTATGTTTTGGTGAGTTTATGATAAACTGATTTGTCAAAGTCAAGTTTTATTACGCAGCTCCATACAAGTTTGACTAGTTACATTGAAATTTTGGTTTGCAGAAAAGTGTCAGAAATCGATCTTGAAATGCACTTTTCATTATTTTGGGGGCTTAAAAATGATGTTTTGGTGAGTTTAAGACAAAATGATTTGTCAAAGTCAAGTTTTATTACGCAGCTCCATACAAGTTTGACTAGTTACATTGAAATTTTGGTTTGCAGAAAAGTGTCAGAAATCGATCTTGAAATGCGTTTTTCATTATTTTGGGGGCTTAAAAATTATGTTTTGGTGAGTTTATGACAAACTGATTTGTCAAAGTCAAGTTTTATTACGCAGCTCCATACAAGTTTGACTAGTTACATTGAAATTTTGGTTTGCAGAAAAGTGTCAGAAATCGATCTTGAAATGCACTTTTCATTATTTTGGGGGCTTAAAAATGATGTTTTGGTGAGTTTAAGACAAAATGATTTGTCAAAGTCAAGTTTTATTACGCAGCTCCATACAAGTTTGACTAGTTACATTGAAATTTTGATTTGCAGAAAAGTGTCAGAAATCGATCTTGAAATGCGTTTTTCATTATTTTGGGGGCTTAAAAATGATGTTTTGGTGAGTTTAAGACAAAATGATTTGTCAAAGTCAAGTTTTATTACGCAGCTCCATACAAGTTTGACTAGTTACATTGAAAGTTTGGTTTGCAGAAAAGTGTCAGAAATCGATCTTGAAATGCACTTTTCATTATTTTGGGGGCTTAAAAATGATGTTTTGGTGAGTTTAAGACAAAATGATTTGTTAAAGTCAAGTTTTATTACGCAGCTCCATACAAGTTTGACTAGTTACATTGAAATTTTGGTTTGCAGAAAAGTGTCAGAAATCGATCTTGAAATGCACTTTTCATTATTTTGGGGGCTTAAAAATGATGTTTTGGTGAGTTTAAGACAAAATGATTTGTCAAAGTCAAGTTTTATTACGCAGCTCCATACAAGTTTGACTAGTTACATTGAAATTTTGGTTTGCAGAAAAGTGTCAGAAATCGATCTTGAAATGCACTTTTCATTATTTTGGGGGCTTAAAAATGATGTTTTGGTGAGTTTAAGACAAAATGATTTGTCAAAGTCAAGTTTTATTACGCAGCTCCATACAAGTTTGACTAGTTACATTGAAATTTTGGTTTGCAGAAAAGTGTCAGAAATCGATCTTGAAATGCATTTTTCATTATTTTGGGGGCTTAAAAATTATGTTTTGGTGAGTTTAAGACAAAATGATTTGTCAAAGTCAAGTTTTATTACGCAGCTCCATACAAGTTTGACTAGTTACATTGAAATTTTGGTTTGCAGAAAAGTTTCAGAAATCGATCTTGAAATGCACTTTTCATTATTTTGGGGGCTTAAAAATTATGTTTTGGTGAGTTTAAGACAAAATGATTTGTCAAAGTCAAGTTTTATTACGCAGCTCCATACAAGTTTGACTAGTTACATTGAAATTTTGGTTTGCAGAAAAGTGTCAGAAATCGATCTTGAAATGCACTTTTCATTATTTTGGTGGCTTAAAAATTATGTTTTGGTAAGTTTATGATAAACTGATTTGTCAAAGTCAAGTTTTATTACGCAGCTCCATACAAGTTTGACTAGTTACATTGAAATTTTGGTTTGCAGAAAAGTGTCAGAAATCGATCTTGAAATGCATTTTTCATTATTTTGGGGGCTTAAAAATTATGTTTCGGTGAGTTTAAGACAAAATGATTTGTCAAAGTCAAGTTTTATTACGCAGCTCCATACAAGTTTGACTAGTTACATTGAAATTTTGGTTTGCAGAAAAGTTTCAGAAATCGATCTTGAAATGCACTTTTCATTATTTTGGGGGCTTAAAAATTATGTTTTGGTGAGTTTAAGACAAAATGATTTGTCAAAGTCAAGTTTTATTACGCAGCTCCATACAAGTTTGACTAGTTACATTGAAATTTTGGTTTGCAGAAAAGTGTCAGAAATCGATCTTGAAATGCACTTTTCATTATTTTGGTGGCTTAAAAATTATGTTTTGGTAAGTTTATGATAAACTGATTTGTCAAAGTCAAGTTTTATTACGCAGCTCCATACAAGTTTGACTAGTTACATTGAAATTTTGGTTTGCAGAAAAGTGTCAGAAATCGATCTTGAAATGCACTTTTCATTATTTTGGGGGCTTAAAAATTATGTTTTGGTGAGTTTAAGACAAAATGATTTGTCAAAGTCAAGTTTTATTACGCAGCTCCATACAAGTTTGACTAGTTACATTGAAATTTTGGTTTGCAGAAAAGTGTCAGAAATCGATCTTGAAATGCACTTTTCATTATTTTGGGGGCTTAAAAATGATGTTTTGGTGAGTTTAAGACAAAATGATTTGTCAAAGTCAAGTTTTATTACGCAGCTCCATACAAGTTTGACTAGTTACATTGAAATTTTGGTTTGCAGAAAAGTGTCAGAAATCGATCTTGAAATGCACTTTTCATTATTTTGGGGGCTTAAAAATTATGTTTTGGTGAGTTTAAGACAAAATGATTTGTCAAAGTCAAGTTTTATTACGCAGCTCCATACAAGTTTGACTAGTTACATTGAAATTTTGGTTTGCAGAAAAGTGTCAGAAATCGATCTTGAAATGCACTTTTCATTATTTTGGGGGCTTAAAAATGATGTTTTGGTGAGTTTAAGACAAAATGATTTGTCAAAGTCAAGTTTTATTACGCAGCTCCATACAAGTTTGACTAGTTACATTGAAATTTTGGTTTGCAGAAAAGTTTCAGAAATCGATCTTGAAATGCACTTTTCATTATTTTGGGGGCTTAAAAATGATGTTTTGGTGAGTTTATGACAAAATGATTTGTCAAAGTCAAGTTTTATTACGCAGCTCCATACAAGTTTGACTAGTTACATTGAAATTTTGGTTTGCAGAAAAGTGTCAGAAATCGATCTTGAAATGCACTTTTCATTATTTTGGGGGCTTAAAAATTATGTTTTGGTGAGTTTAAGACAAAATGATTTGTCAAAGTCAAGTTTTATTACGCATCTCCATACAAGTTTGACTAGTTACATTGAAATTTTGGTTTGCAGAAAAGTGTCAGAAATCGATCTTGAAATGCACTTTTCATTATTTTGGGGGCTTAAAAATTATGTTTTGGTGAGTTTAAGACAAAATGATTTGTCAAAGTCAAGTTTTAATAGGCAGTTCCACACAAGTTTGACTAGTTACAATGAAATTTTGGTTTGCAGAAAAGTTTCAGAAATCGATCTTGAAATGCACTTTTCATTATTTTGGGGGCTTAAAAATGATGTTTTGGTGAGTTTATGAAAAATGATTAGTCAAAGTCAAGTTTTATTACGCAGCTCCATACAAGTTTGACTAGTTACATTGAAATTTTGGTTTGCAGAAAAGTTTCAGAAATCGATCTTGAAATGCACTTTTCATTATTTTGGTGGCTTAAAAGCGATGTTTTGGTGAGTTTATGAAAAATGATTAGTCAAAGTCAAGTTTTAATAGGCAGTTGCATGCAAGTTTTATTAGTAACAGTGAAATTATGGTTTGCAGAAAAGTTTCAGAAATCAATCTTGAAATGCACTTTTCATTATTTTGGGGGCTAAAAAATGATGTTTTGGTGAGTTTTTGAAAAAATGACTTGTCAAAGTCAAGTTTTAATAGGCAGTTCCACACAAGTTTGACTAGTTACAATGAAATTTTGGTTTGCAGAAAAGTTTCAGAAATCGATCTTGAAATGCACTTTTCATTATTTTGGGGGCTTAAAAATTATGTTTTGGTGAGTTTAAGACAAAATGATTTGTCAAAGTCAAGTTTTATTACGCAGCTCCATACAAGTTTGACTAGTTACATTGAAATTTTGGTTTGCAGAAAAGTGTCAGAAATCGATCTTGAAATGCACTTTTCATTATTTTGGGGGCTTAAAAATTATGTTTTGGTGAGTTTATAATAAACTGATTTGTCAAAGTCAAGTTTTATTACGCATCTCCATACAAGTTTGACTAGTTACATTGAAATTTTGGTTTGCAGAAAAGTTTCAGAAATCGATCTTGAAATGCACTTTTCATTATTTTGGGGGCTTAAAAATGATGTTTTGGTGAGTTTAAGACAAAATGATTTGTCAAAGTCAAGTTTTATTACGCAGCTCCATACAAGTTTGACTAGTTACATTGAAATTTTGGTTTGCAGAAAAGTGTCAGAAATCGATCTTGAAATGCACTTTTCATTATTTTGGGGGCTTAAAAATTATGTTTTGGTGAGTTTATAATAAACTGATTTGTCAAAGTCAAGTTTTATTACGCATCTCCATACAAGTTTGACTAGTTACATTGAAATTTTGGTTTGCAGAAAAGTTTCAGAAATCGATCTTGAAATGCACTTTTCATTATTTTGGGGGCTTAAAAATTATGTTTTGGTGAGTTTAAGACAAAATGATTTGTCAAAGTCAAGTTTTATTACGCAGCTCCATACAAGTTTGACTAGTTACATTGAAATTTTGGTTTGCAGAAAAGTGTCAGAAATCGATCTTGAAATGCACTTTTCATTATTTTGGGGGCTTAAAAATTATGTTTTGGTGAGTTTAAGACAAAATTATTTGTCAAAGTCAAGTTTTATTACGCAGCTCCATACAAGTTTGACTAGTTACATTGAAATTTTGGTTTGCAGAAAAGTTTCAGAAATCGATCTTGAAATGCACTTTTCATTATTTTGGGGGCTTAAAAATGATGTTTTGGTGAGTTTAAGACAAAATGATTTGTCAAAGTCAAGTTTTATTACGCAGCTCCATACAAGTTTGACTAGTTACATTGAAATTTTGGTTTGCAGAAAAGTGTCAGAAATCGATCTTGAAATGCACTTTTCATTATTTTGGGGGCTTAAAAATGATGTTTTGGTAAGTTTATGATAAACTGATTTGTCAAAGTCAAGTTTTATTACGAAGCTCCATACAAGTTTGACTAGTTACATTGAAATTTTGGTTTGCAGAAAAGTGTCAGAAATCGATCTTGAAATGCACTTTTCATTATTTTGGGGGCTTAAAAATGATGTTTTGGTGAGTTTAAGACAAAATGATTTGTCAAAGTCAAGTTTTATTACGCAGCTCCATACAAGTTTGACTAGTTACATTGAAATTTTGGTTTGCAGAAAAGTTTCAGAAATCGATCTTGAAATGCACTTTTCATTATTTTGGGGGCTTAAAAATTATGTTTTGGTGAGTTTAAGACAAAATGATTTGTCAAAGTCAAGTTTTATTACGCAGCTCCATACAAGTTTGACTAGTTACATTGAAATTTTGGTTTGCAGAAAAGTGTCAGAAATCGATCTTGAAATGCACTTTTCATTATTTTGGGGGCTTAAAAATTATGTTTTGGTGAGTTCAAGACAAAATGATTTGTCAAAGTCAAGTTTTATTACGCAGCTCCATACAAGTTTGACTAGTTACATTGAAATTTTGGTTTGCAGAAAAGTGTCAGAAATCGATCTTGAAATGCACTTTTCATTATTTTGGGGGCTTAAAAATGATGTTTTGGTAAGTTTATGATAAACTGATTTGTCAAAGTCAAGTTTTATTACGCAGCTCCATACAAGTTTGACTAGTTACATTGAAATTTTGGTTTGCAGAAAAGTGTCAGAAATCGATCTTGAAATGCACTTTTCATTATTTTGGGGGCTTAAAAATTATGTTTTGGTGAGTTTAAGACAAAATGATTTGTCAAAGTCAAGTTTTATTACGCAGCTCCATACAAGTTTGACTAGTTACATTGAAATTTTGGTTTGCAGAAAAGTGTCAGAAATCGATCTTGAAATGCACTTTTCATTATTTTGGGGGCTTAAAAATGATGTTTTGGTGAGTTTAAGACAAAATGATTTGTCAAAGTCAAGTTTTATTACGCAGCTCCATACAAGTTTGACTAGTTACATTGAAATTTTTGTTTGCAGAAAAGTGTCAGAAATCGATCTTGAAATGCACTTTTCATTATTTTGGGGGCTTAAAAATGATGTTTTGGTGAGTTTAAGACAAAATGATTTGTCAAAGTCAAGTTTTATTACGCAGCTCCATACAAGTTTGACTAGTTACATTGAAATTTTGGTTTGCAGAAAAGTGTCAGAAATCGATCTTGAAATGCACTTTTCATTATTTTGGGGGCTTAAAAATGATGTTTTGGTGAGTTTAAGACAAAATGATTTGTCAAAGTCAAGTTTTATTACGCAGCTCCATACAAGTTTGACTAGTTACATTGAAATTTTGGTTTGCAGAAAAGTTTCAGAAATCGATCTTGAAATGCACTTTTCATTATTTTGGGGGCTTAAAAATTATGTTTTGGTGAGTTTAAGACAAAATGATTTGTCAAAGTCAAGTTTTATTACGCAGCTCCATACAAGTTTGACTAGTTACATTGAAATTTTGGTTTGCAGAAAAGTGTCAGAAATCGATCTTGAAATGCACTTTTCATTATTTTGGGGGCTTAAAAATGATGTTTTGGTGAGTTTAAGACAAAATGATTTGTCAAAGTCAAGTTTTATTACGCAGCTCCATACAAGTTTGACTAGTTACATTGAAATTTTGGTTTGCAGAAAAGTTTCAGAAATCGATCTTGAAATGCACTTTTCATTATTTTGGGGGCTTAAAAATGATGTTTTGGTGAGTTTAAGACAAAATGATTTGTCAAAGTCAAGTTTTATTACGCAGCTCCATACAAGTTTGACTAGTTACATTGAAATTTTGGTTTGCAGAAAAGTGTCAGAAATCGATCTTGAAATGCACTTTTCATTATTTTGGGGGCTTAAAAATTATGTTTTGGTGAGTTTATAATAAACTGATTTGTCAAAGTCAAGTTTTATTACGCATCTCCATACAAGTTTGACTAGTTACATTGAAATTTTGGTTTGCAGAAAAGTTTCAGAAATCGATCTTGAAATGCACTTTTCATTATTTTGGGGGCTTAAAAATTATGTTTTGGTGAGTTTAAGACAAAATGATTTGTCAAAGTCAAGTTTTATTACGCAGCTCCATACAAGTTTGACTAGTTACATTGAAATTTTGGTTTGCAGAAAAGTGTCAGAAATCGATCTTGAAATGCACTTTTCATTATTTTGGGGGCTTAAAAATGATGTTTTGGTGAGTTTATGATAAACTGATTTGTCAAAGTCAAGTTTTATTACGCAGCTCCATACAAGTTTGACTAGTTACATTGAAATTTTGGTTTGCAGAAAAGTGTCAGAAATCGATCTTGAAATGCACTTTTCATTATTTTGGGGGCTTAAAAATGATGTTTTGGTGAGTTTAAGACAAAATGATTTGTCAAAGTCAAGTTTTATTACGCAGCTCCATACAAGTTTGACTAGTTACATTGAAATTTTGGTTTGCAGAAAAGTGTCAGAAATCGATCTTGAAATGCACTTTTCATTATTTTGGGGGCTTAAAAATTATGTTTTGGTGAGTTTAAGACAAAATGATTTGTCAAAGTCAAGTTTTATTACGCAGCTCCAAACAAGTTTGACTAGTTACATTGAAATTTTGGTTTGCAGAAAAGTGTCAGAAATCGATCTTGAAATGCACTTTTCATTATTTTGGGGGCTTAAAAATGATGTTTTGGTGAGTTTAAGACAAAATGATTTGTCAAAGTCAAGTTTTATTACGCAGCTCCATACAAGTTTGACTAGTTACATTGAAATTTTGGTTTGCAGAAAAGTGTCAGAAATCGATCTTGAAATGCACTTTTCATTATTTTGGGGGCTTAAAAATGATGTTTTGGTAAGTTTATGATAAACTGATTTGTCAAAGTCAAGTTTTATTACGCAGCTCCATACAAGTTTGACTAGTTACATTGAAATTTTGGTTTGCAGAAAAGTGTCAGAAATCGATCTTGAAATGCACTTTTCATTATTTTGGGGGCTTAAAAATGATGTTTTGGTGAGTTTAAGACAAAATGATTTGTCAAAGTCAAGTTTTATTACGCAGCTCCATACAAGTTTGACTAGTTACATTGAAATTTTGGTTTGCAGAAAAGTGTCAGAAATCGATCTTGAAATGCACTTTTCATTATTTTGGGGGCTTAAAAATTATGTTTTGGTGAGTTTAAGACAAAATGATTTGTCAAAGTCAAGTTTTATTACGCAGCTCCATACAAGTTTGACTAGTTACATTGAAATTTTGGTTTGCAGAAAAGTGTCAGAAATCGATCTTGAAATGCACTTTTCATTATTTTGGGGGCTTAAAAATGATGTTTTGGTGAGTTTAAGACAAAATGATTTGTCAAAGTCAAGTTTTATTACGCAGCTCCATACAAGTTTGACTAGTTACATTGAAATTTTGGTTTGCAGAAAAGTTTCAGAAATCGATCTTGAAATGCACTTTTCATTATTTTGGGGGCTTAAAAATTATGTTTTTGGTGAGTTTAAGACAAAATGATTTGTCAAAGTCAAGTTTTATTACGCAGCTCCATACAAGTTTGACTAGTTACATTGAAATTTTGGTTTGCAGAAAAGTGTCAGAAATCGATCTTGAAATGCACTTTTCATTATTTTGGGGGCTTAAAAATTATGTTTTGGTGAGTTTATAATAAACTGATTTGTCAAAGTCAAGTTTTATTACGCATCTCCATACAAGTTTGACTAGCTACATTGAAATTTTGGTTTGCAGAAAAGTTTCAGAAATCGATCTTGAAATGCACTTTTCATTATTTTGGGGGCTTAAAAATTATGTTTTGGTGAGTTTATGATAAACTGATTTGTCAAAGTCAAGTTTTATTACGCAGCTCCATACAAGTTTGACTAGTAACAATGAAATATTGGTTTGCAGAAAAAGTTTCAGAAATCGATCTTGAAATGCACTTTTCATTATTTTGGGGGCTTAAAAATGATGTTTTGGTGAGTTTAAGACAAAATGATTTGTCAAAGTCAAGTTTTATTACGCAGCTCCATACAAGTTTGACTAGTTACATTGAAAGTTTGGTTTGCAGAAAAGTGTCAGAAATCGATCTTGAAATGCACTTTTCATTATTTTGGGGGCTTAAAAATGATGTTTTGGTGAGTTTATAATAAACTGATTTGTCAAAGTCAAGTTTTATTACGCATCTCCATACAAGTTTGACTAGCTACATTGAAATTTTGGTTTGCAGAAAAGTTTCAGAAATCGATCTTGAAATGCACTTTTCATTATTTTGGGGGCTTAAAAATTATGTTTTGGTGAGTTTATGATAAACTGATTTGTCAAAGTCAAGTTTTATTACGCAGCTCCATACAAGTTTGACTAGTAACAATGAAATATTGGTTTGCAGAAAAGTTTCAGAATCGATCTTGAAATGCACTTTTCATTATTTTGGGGGCTTAAAAATGATGTTTTGGTGAGTTTAAGACAAAATGATTTGTCAAAGTCAAGTTTTATTACGCAGCTCCATACAAGTTTGACTAGTTACATTGAAAGTTTGGTTTGCAGAAAAGTGTCAGAAATCGATCTTGAAATGCACTTTTCATTATTTTGGGGGCTTAAAAATGATGTTTTGGTGAGTTTATGATAAACTGATTTGTCAAAGTCAAGTTTTATTACGCAGCTCCATACAAGTTTGACTAGTTACATTGAAATTTTGGTTTGCAGAAAAGTGTCAGAAATCGATCTTGAAATGCGTTTTTCATTATTTTGGGGGCTTAAAATTGATGTTTTGGTGAGTTTAAGACAAACTGATTTGTCAAAGTCAAGTTTTATTACGCATCTCCATACAAGTTTGACTAGTTACATTGAAATTTTGGTTTGCAGAAATGTTTCAGAAATCGATCTTGAAATGCACTTTTCATTATTTTGGGGGCTTAAAAATTATGTTTTGGTGAGTTTATAATAAACTGATTTGTCAAAGTCAAGTTTTATTACGCATCTCCATACAAGTTTGACTAGTTACATTGAAATTTTGGTTTGCAGAAAAGTTTCAGAAATCGATCTTGAAATGCACTTTTCATTATTTTGGGGGCTTAAAAATTATGTTTTGGTGAGTTTAAGACAAAATGATTTGTCAAAGTCAAGTTTTATTACGCAGCTCCATACAAGTTTGACTAGTTACATTGAAATTTTGGTTTGCAGAAAAGTGTCAGAAATCGATCTTGAAATGCACTTTTCATTATTTTGGGGGCTTAAAAATGATGTTTTGGTGAGTTTAAAACAAAATGATTTGTCAAAGTCAAGTTTTATTACGCAGCTCCATACAAGTTTGACTAGTTACATTGAAATTTTGGTTTGCAGAAAAGTGTCAGAAATCGATCTTGAAATGCACTTTTCATTATTTTGGGGGCTTAAAAATTATGTTTTGGTGAGTTTAAGACAAAATGATTTGTCAAAGTCAAGTTTTATTACGCAGCTCCATACAAGTTTGACTAGTTACATTGAAATTTTGGTTTGCAGAAAAGTGTCAGAAATCGATCTTGAAATGCGTTTTTCATTATTTTGGGGGCTTAAAAATTATGTTTTGGTGAGTTTAAGACAAAATGATTTGTCAAAGTCAAGTTTTATTACGCAGCTCCATACAAGTTTGACTAGTTACATTGAAATTTTGGTTTGCAGAAAAGTTTCAGAAATCGATCTTGAAATGCACTTTTCATTATTTTGGGGGCTTAAAAATTATGTTTTGGTGAGTTTAAGACAAAATGATTTGTCAAAGTCAAGTTTTATTACGCATCTCCATACAAGTTTGACTAGTTACATTGAAATTTTGGTTTGCAGAAAAGTTTCAGAAATCGATCTTGAAATGCACTTTTCATTATTTTGGGGGCTTAAAAATGATGTTTTGGTGAGTTTAAGACAAAATGATTTGTCAAAGTCAAGTTTTATTACGCAGCTCCATACAAGTTTGACTAGTTACATTGAAATTTTGGTTTGCAGAAAAGTGTCAGAAATCGATCTTGAAATGCACTTTTCATTATTTTGGGGGCTTAAAAATTATGTTTTGGTGAGTTTATAATAAACTGATTTGTCAAAGTCAAGTTTTATTACGCATCTCCATACAAGTTTGACTAGTTACATTGAAATTTTGGTTTGCAGAAAAGTTTCAGAAATCGATCTTGAAATGCACTTTCCATTATTTTGGGGGCTTACAAATTATGTTTTGGTGAGTTTAAGACAAAATGATTTGTCAAAGTCAAGTTTTATTACGCAGCTCCATACAAGTTTGACTAGTTACATTGAAATTTTGGTTTGCAGAAAAGTGTCAGAAATCGATCTTGAAATGCACTTTTCATTATTTTGGGGGCTTAAAAATTATGTTTTGGTGAGTTTATGATAAACTGATTTGTCAAAGTCAAGTTTTATTACGCAGCTCCATACAAGTTTGACTAGTTACATTGAAATTTTGGTTTGCAGAAAAGTGTCAGAAATCGATCTTGAAATGCACTTTTCATTATTTTGGGGGCTTAAAAATTATGTTTTGGTGAGTTTAAGACAAAATGATTTGTCAAAGTCAAGTTTTATTACGCAGCTCCATACAAGTTTGACTAGTTACATTGAAATTTTGGTTTGCAGAAAAGTGTCGGAAATCGATCTGGAAATGCACTTTTCATTATTTTGGGGGCTTAAAAATTATGTTTTGGTGAGTTTATGATAAACTGATTTGTCAAAGTCAAGTTTTATTACGCAGCTCCATACAAGTTTGACTAGTTACATTGAAATTTTGGTTTGCAGAAAAGTGTCAGAAATCGATCTTGAAATGCACTTTTCATTATTTTGGGGGCTTAAAAATTATGTTTTGGTGAGTTTATGATAAACTGATTTGTCAAAGTCAAGTTTTATTACGCAGCTCCATACAAGTTTGACTAGTTACATTGAAATTTTGGTTTGCAGAAAAGTGTCAGAAATCGATCTTGAAATGCACTTTTCATTATTTTGGGGGCTTAAAAATGATGTTTTGGTGAGTTTAAGACAAAATGATTTGTCAAAGTCAAGTTTTATTACGCAGCTCCATACAAGTTTGACTAGTTACATTGAAATTTTGGTTTGCAGAAAAGTTTCAGAAATCGATCTTGAAATGCACTTTTCATTATTTTGGGGGCTTACAAACGATGTTTTGGTGAGTTTATGAAAAAATGATTAGTCAAAGTCAAGTTTTAATAGGCAGTTGCATGCAAGTTTTATTAGTAACAATGAAATTTTGGTTTGCAGAAAAGTGTCAGAAATCGATCTTGAAATGCACTTTTCATTATTTTGGGGGCTTAAAAATTATGTTTTGGTGAGTTTATGATAAACTGATTTGTCAAAGTCAAGTTTTATTACGCAGCTCCATACAAGTTTGACTAGTTACATTGAAATTTTGGTTTGCAGAAAAGTGTCAGAAATCGATCTTGAAATGCACTTTTCATTATTTTGGGGGCTTAAAAATGATGTTTTGGTGAGTTTAAGACAAAATGATTTGTCAAAGTCAAGTTTTATTACGCAGCTCCATACAAGTTTGACTAGTTACATTGAAATTTTGGTTTGCAGAAAAGTGTCAGAAATCGATCTTGAAATGCACTTTTCATTATTTTGGGGGCTTAAAAATGATGTTTTGGTGAGTTTAAGACAAAATGATTTGTCAAAGTCAAGTTTTATTACGCAGCTCCATACAAGTTTGACTAGTTACATTGAAATTTTGGTTTGCAGAAAAGTGTCAGAAATCGATCTTGAAATGCACTTTTCATTATTTTGGGGGCTTAAAAATGATGTTTTGGTGAGTTTAAGACAAAATGATTTGTCAAAGTCAAGTTTTATTACGCAGCTCCATACAAGTTTGACTAGTTACATTGAAATTTTGGTTTGCAGAAAAGTGTCAGAAATCGATCTTGAAATACACTTTTCATTATTTTGGGGGCTTAAAAATTATGTTTTGGTGAGTTTAAGACAAAATGATTTGTCAAAGTCAAGTTTTATTACGCAGCTCCATACAAGTTTGACTAGTTACATTGAAATTTTGGTTTGCAGAAAAGTTTCAGAAATCGATCTTGAAATGCACTTTTCATTATTTTGGGGGCTTAAAAATGATGTTTTGGTGAGTTTAAGACAAAATGATTTGTCAAAGTCAAGTTTTATTACGCAGCTCCATACAAGTTTGACTAGTTACATTGAAATTTTGGCTTGCAGAAAAGTTTCAGAAATCGATCTTGAAATGCACTTTTCATTATTTTGGGGGCTTAAAAATGATGTTTTGGTGAGATTAGGACAAAATGATTTGTCAAAGTCAAGTTTTATTACGCAGCTCCATACAAGTTTGACTAGTTACATTGAAATTTTGGTTTGCAGAAAAGTTTCAGAAATCCATCTTGAAATGCACTTTTCATTATTTTGGGGGCTTAAAAATTATGTTTTGGTGAGTTTATGATAAACTGATTTGTCAAAGTCAAGTTTTATTACGCAGCTCCATACAAGTTTGACTAGTTACATTGAAATTTTGGTTTGCAGAAAAGTGTCAGAAATCGATCTTGAAATGCACTTTTCATTATTTTGGGGGCTTAAAAATGATGTTTTGGTGAGTTTATGATAAACTGATTTGTCAAAGACAAGTTTTATTACGCAGCTCCATACAAGTTTGACTAGTTACATTGACATTTTGGTTTGCAGAAAAGTGTCAGAAATCGATCTTGAAATGCACTTTTCATTATTTTGGGGGCTTAAAAATGATGTTTTGGTGAGTTTAAGACAAAATGATTTGTCAAAGTCAAGTTTTATTACGCAGCTCCATACAAGTTTGACTAGTTACATTGAAATTTTGGTTTGCAGAAAAGTGTCAGAAATCGATCTTGAAATGCACTTTTCATTATTTTTGGGGCTTAAAAATGATGTTTTGGTGAGTTTAAGACAAAATGATTTGTTAAAGTCAAGTTTTATTACGCAGCTCCATACAAGTTTGACTAGTTACATTGAAATTTTGGTTTGCAGAAAAGTTTCATAAATCGATCTTGAAATGCACTTTTCATTATTTTGGGGGCTTAAAAATTATGTTTTGATGAGTTTATGATAAACTGATTTGTCAAAGTCAAGTTTTATTACGCAGCTCCATACAAGTTTGACTAGTTACATTGAAATTTTGGTTTGCAGAAAAGTGTCAGAAATCGATCTTGAAATGCACTTTTCATTATTTTTGGGGCTTAAAAATGATGTTTTGGTGAGTTTAAGACAAAATGATTTGTTAAAGTCAAGTTTTATTACGCAGCTCCATACAAGTTTGACTAGTTACATTGAAATTTTGGTTTGCAGAAAAGTGTCAGAAATCGATCTTGAAATGCACTTTTCATTATTTTGGGGGCTTAAAAATGATGGTTTGGTGAGTTTATGATAAACTGATTTGTCAAAGTCAAGTTTTATTACGCAGCTCCATACAAGTTTGACTAGTTACATTGAAATTTTGGTTTGCAGAAAAGTGTCAGAAATCGATCTTGAAATGCACTTTTCATTATTTTGGGGGCTTAAAAATGATGTTTTGGTGAGTTTAAGACAAAATGATTTGTCAAAGTCAAGTTTTATTACGCAGCTCCATACAAGTTTGACTAGTTACATTGAAATTTTGGTTTGCAGAAAAGTGTCAGAAATCGATCTTGAAATGCACTTTTCATTATTTTTGGGGCTTAAAAATGATGTTTTGGTGAGTTTAAGACAAAATGATTTGTTAAAGTCAAGTTTTATTACGCAGCTCCATACAAGTTTGACTAGTTACATTTAAATTTTGGTTTGCAGAAAAGTTTCATAAATCGATCTTGAAATGCACTTTTCATTATTTTGGGGGCTTAAAAATTATGTTTTGGTGAGTTTAAGACAAAATGATTTGTCAAAGTCAAGTTTTATTACGCAGCTCCATACAAGTTTGACTAGTTACATTGAAATTTTGGTTTGCAGAAAAGTGTCAGAAATCGATCTTGAAATGCACTTTTCATTATTTTGGAGGCTTAAAAATGATGTTTTGGTGAGTTTAAGACAAAATGATTTGTCAAAGTCAAGTTTTATTACGCAGCTCCATACAAGTTTGACTAGTTACATTGAAATTTTGGTTTGCAGAAAAGTGTCAGAAATCGATCTTGAAATGCACTTTTCATTATTTTGGGGGCTTAAAAATTATGTTTTGGTGAGTTTAAGACAAAATGATTCGTCGAAGTCAAGTTTTATTACGCAGCTCCATACAAGTTTGACTAGTTACATTGAAATTTTGGTTTGCCGAAAAGTTTCAGAAATCGATCTTGAAATGCACTTTTCATTATTTTGGGGGCTTAAAAATTATGTTTTGGTGAGTTTATGATAAACTGATTTGTCAAAGTCAAGTTTTATTACGCAGCTCCATACAAGTTTGACTAGTTACATTGAAATTTTGGTTTGCAGAAAAGTTTCAGAAATCGATCTTGAAATGCACTTTTCATTATTTTGGGGGCTTAAAAATGATGTTTTGGTGAGTTTAAGACAAAATGATTTGTCAAAGTCAAGTTTTATTACGCAGCTCCATACAAGTTTGACTAGTTACATTGAAATTTTGGTTTGCAGAAAAGTGTCAGAAATCGATCTTGAAATGCACTTTTCATTATTTTTGGGGCTTAAAAATGATGTTTTGGTGAGTTTAAGACAAAATGATTTGTTAAAGTCAAGTTTTATTACGCAGCTCCATACAAGTTTGACTAGTTACATTTAAATTTTGGTTTGCAGAAAAGTTTCATAAATCGATCTTGAAATGCACTTTTCATTATTTTGGGGGCTTAAAAATTATGTTTTGGTGAGTTTAAGACAAAATGATTTGTCAAAGTCAAGTTTTATTACGCAGCTCCATACAAGTTTGACTAGTTACATTGAAATTTTGGTTTGCAGAAAAGTGTCAGAAATCGATCTTGAAATGCACTTTTCATTATTTTGGAGGCTTAAAAATGATGTTTTGGTGAGTTTAAGACAAAATGATTTGTCAAAGTCAAGTTTTATTACGCAGCTCCATACAAGTTTGACTAGTTACATTGAAATTTTGGTTTGCAGAAAAGTGTCAGAAATCGATCTTGAAATGCACTTTTCATTATTTTGGGGGCTTAAAAATGATGTTTTGGTGAGTTTAAGACAAAATGATTCGTCGAAGTCAAGTTTTATTACGCAGCTCCATACAAGTTTGACTAGTTACATTGAAATTTTGGTTTGCCGAAAAGTTTCAGAAATCGATCTTGAAATGCACTTTTCATTATTTTGGGGGCTTAAAAATTATGTTTTGGTGAGTTTATGATAAACTGATTTGTCAAAGTCAAGTTTTATTACGCAGCTCCATACAAGTTTGACTAGTTACATTGAAATTTTGGTTTGCAGAAAAGTTTCAGAAACCCATCTTGAAATGCACTTTTCATTATTTTGGGGGCTTAAAAATGATGTTTTGGCGAGTTTATGAAAAAATGATTTGTCAAAGTCAAGTTTTAATAGGCAGTTTCATGCAAGCTTGACTAGTTACATTGAAATTTTGGTTTGCAGAAAAGTTTCAGAAATCGATCTTGAAATGCACTTTTCATTATTTTGGGGGCTTAAAAATGATGTTTTGGTGAGTTTAAGACAAAATGATTTGTTAAAGTCAAGTTTTATTACGCAGCTCCATACAAGTTTGACTAGTTACATTGAAATTTTGGTTTGCAGAAAAGTGTCAGAAATCGATCTTGAAATGCACTTTTCATTATTTTTGGGGCTTAAAAATGATGTTTTGGTGAGTTTAAGACAAAATGATTTGTTAAAGTCAAGTTTTATTACGCAGCTCCATACAAGTTTGACTAGTTACATTGAAATTTTGGTTTGCAGAAAAGTTTCAGAAATCGATCTTGAAATGCACTTTTCATTATTTTGGGGGCTTAAAAATTATGTTTTGGTGAGTTTAAGACAAAATGATTTGTCAAAGTCAAGTTTTATTACGCAGCTCCATACAAGTTTGACTAGTTACATTGAAATTATGGTTTGCAGAACAGTTTCTGAAATCGATCTTGGAATGCACTTTTCATTATTTTGGGGGCTTAAAAACGATGTTTTGGTGAGTTTATGAAAAAATGATTTGTCAAAGTCAAGTTTTAATAGGCAGTTGCATGCAAGTTTTATTAGTAACAATGAAATTATGGTTTGCATAACAGTTTCCGAAATCGATCTTGGAATGCACTTTTCATTATTTTAGGGGCTTAAAAACGATGTTTGGTTAGTTTCTGAAAAAATGATTTATCAAAGTCAAGTTTTATTAGGCAGTTGCATGCAAGTTTTATTAGTAACAATGAAATTATGGTTTGCATAACAGTTTCCGAAATCGATCTTGGAATGCACTTTTCATTATTTTAGGGGCTTAAAAACGATGTTTGGTGAGTTTCTGAAAAAAATGATTTGTCAAAGTCAAGTTTTATTAGGCAGTTGCATGCAAGTTTTATTAGTAACAATGAAATTATGGTTTGCAGAACAGCTTCTGAAATCGATCTTGGAATGCACTTTTCATTATTTTGGGGGCTTACAAACGATGTTTGGTGAGTTTCTGAAAAAATGATTAGTCAAAGTCAAGTTTTAATAAGCAGTTGCATGCAACTTTTATTAGTAACAATGAAATTATGGTTTGCATAACAGTTTCCGAAATCGATCTTGGAATGCACTTTTCATTATTTTAGGGGCTTAAAAACGATGTTTGGTGAGTTTCTGAAAAAATGATTTGTCAAAGTCAAGTTTTATTAGGCAGTTGCATGCAAGTTTTATTAGTAACAATGAAATTATGGTTTGCAAAAAAGTTTCCGAAATCGATTTTGGATTTCACTTTTCATTATTTTGGGGGCTCAAAAATGATGTTTTGGTGAGTTTATGAAAAATTTATTTGTCAAAGTCAAGTTTTAATAGGCAGTTGCATGCAAGTTTTATTAGTAACAATGAAATTATGGTTTGCAGAACAGTTTCTGAAATCGATCTTGGAATGCACTTTCCATTATTTTGGAGGCTTAAAAACGATGTTTTGGTGAGTTTATAAAAAAATGATTAGTCAAAGTCAAGTTTTAATAGGCAGTTGCATGCAAGTTTTATTAGTAACAATGAAATTATGGTTTGCAAAAAAGTTTCCGAAATCGGTTTTGGATTTCACTTTTCATTATTTTGGGGGCTCAAAAATGATGTTTTGGTGAGTTTATGAAAAAATGATTTGTCAAAGTCAAGTTTTAATAGGCAGTTGCATGCAAGTTTTATTAGTAACAATGAAATTATGGTTTGCAGAACAGTTTCTGAAATCGATCTTGGAATGCACTTTCCATTATTTTGGGGGCTTAAAAACGATGTTTTGGTGAGTTTATGAAAAAATGATTAGTCAAAGTCAAGTTTTAATAGGCAGTTGCATGCAAGTTTTATTAGTAACAATGAAATTATGGTTTGCAAAAAAGTTTCCGAAATCGATTTTGGATTTCATTTTTGATGTTATAAGTAACAATGAAATTATGGTTTGCAGAACAGTTTCTGATCTCGATCTTGGAATGCACTTTTCATTAGTTTGGAGGCTTAAAAACGATGATTTGGTGAGTTTATGAAAAAATGATTTGTCAAAGTCAAGTTTTAATAGGCAGTTGCATGCAAGTTTTATTAGTAACAATGAAATTATGGTTTGCAGAACAGTTTCTGAAATCGATCTTGGAATGCACTTTCCATTATTTTGGGGGCTTAAAAACGATGTTTTGGTGAGTTTATAAAAAATGATCAGTCAAAGTCAAGTTTTAATAGGAAGTTGCATGCAAGTTTTATTAGTAACAATGAAATTATGGTTTGCAGAACAGTTTCTGAAATCGATCTTGGAATGCACTTTTCATTAGTTTGGAGGCTTAAAAACGATGTTTTGGTTGGTCTCTGAAAAAATGATTTGTCACAGTCGAGTGTAAAAAGGCAACTTGCATACAAGTTTGACTAGTGACAATGAAATTTTGGTTTGCCAAAAAGTTTCCGAAATCGATTTTGGATTTTACTTTTCATTATTTTGGGGGCTTAAAAATGATGTTTTGGTTGGTCTCTGAAAAAATGATTTGTCAAAGTCGAGTTTGAAACTTGCAGGCAACTTGCATACAAGTTTGACTAGTTACATTGAAATGTTGGTTTGCCAAAAAGTTTCCGGAATCGATTTTGGATTTCACTTTTCATTATTTTGGGGGCTCAAAAATGATGTTTTGGTTGGTCTCTGAAAAATGATTTGTCAAAGTCGAGTTTAAAAAGGCAACTTGCATACAAGTTTGACTAGTGACAATGAAATTTTGGTTTGCCAAAAAGTTTCCGAAATCGATTTTGGATTTCACTTTTCATTATTTTGGGGGCTTAAAAATGATGTTTTGGTGGGTCTCTGAAAAAATGATTTGTCAAAGTCGAGTTTTAAAAGGCAACTTGCATACGAGTTTGACTAGTGACAATGAAATTTTGGATTGCCAAAAAGTTTCCGAAATCGATTTTGGATTTCATTTTTCATTATTTTGGGGGCTTAAAAATGATGTTTTGGTGAGTTTATGAAAAAATGATTTGTCAAAGTCGAGTTTTAAAAAGCAACTTGCATACGAGTTTGACTAGTGACAATGAAATTTTGGTTTGCCAAAAAGTTTCCGAAATCGATTTTGGATTTCACTTTTCATTATTTTGGGGGCTCAAAAATGATGTTTTGGTTGGTCTCTGAAAAAATGATTTGTCAAAGTCGAGTTTTAAAAGGAAACTTGCATACAAGTTTGACTAGTGACAAAGAAATTTTGGTTTGCCAAAAAGTTTCCGAAATCGATTTTGGATTTCGCTTTTCATTATTTTGGGGGCTCAAAAATGATGATTTGGTTGGTCTCTGAAAAAATGATTTGTCAAAGTCGAGTTTTAAAAGGCAACTTGCATACAAGTTTGACTAGTGACAATGAAATTTTGGTTTGCCAAAAAGTTTCCGAAATCGATTTTGGATTTCACTTTTCATTATTTTGGGGGCTCAAAAATGATGTTTTGGTTGGTCTCTGAAAAAATGATTTGTCAAAGTCGAGTTTGAAAAGGCAACTTGCATACAAGTTTGAATAGTTACATTGAAATGCTGGTTTGCCAAAAAGTTTCCGGAATCGATTTTGGATTTCACTTTTCATTATTTTGGGGGCTCAAAAATGATGTTTTGGTTGGTCTCTGAAAAATGATTTGTCAAAGTCGAGTTTTAAAAGGCAACTTGCATACAAGTTTGACTAGTGACAATGAAATTTTGGTTTGCCAAAAAGTTTCCGAAATCGATTTTGGATTTCACTTTTCATTATTTTGGGGGCTTAAAAATGATGTTTTGGTGGGTCTCTGAAAAAATGATTGGTCAAAGTCAAGTTTCAAAAGGCAACTTGCATACAAGTTTGACTAGTGACAATGAAATTTTGGTTTGCCAAAAAGTTTCCGAAATCGATTTTGGATTTCACTTTTCATTATTTTGGGGGCTCAAAAATGATGTTTTGGTTGGTCTCTGAAAAAATGATTTGTCAAAGTCGAGTTTGAAAAGGCAACTTGCATACAAGTTTGAATAGTTACATTGAAATGCTGGTTTGCCAAAAAGTTTCCGGAATCGATTTTGGATTTCACTTTTCATTATTTTGGGGGCTCAAAAATGATGTTTTGGTTGGTCTCTGAAAAAATGATTTGTCAAAGTCGAGTTTTAAAAGGCAACTTGCATACAAGTTTGACTAATGACAATGAAATTTTGGTTTGCCAAAAAGTTTCCGAAATCGATTTTGGATTTCACTTTTCATTATTTTGGGGGCTCAAAAATGATGTTTTGGTTGGTCTCTGAAAAAATGATTTGTCAAAGTCGAGTTTTAAAAGGCAACTTGCATACAAGTTTGACTAGTGACAATGAAATTTTGGTTTGCCAAAAAGTTTCCGAAATCGATTTTGGATTTCACTTTTCATTATTTTGGGGGCTCAAAAATGATGTTTTGGTTGGTCTCTGAAAAAATGATTTGTCAAAGTCGAGTTTTAAAAGGCAACTTGCATACAAGTTTGACTAATGACAATGAAATTTTGGTTTGCCAAAAAGTTTCCGAAATCGATTTTGGATTTCACTTTTCATTATTTTGGGGGCTTAAAAATGATGTTTTGGTTGGTCTCTGAAAAAATGATTGGTCAAAGTCAAGTTTCAAAAGGCAACTTGCATACAAGTTTGACTAGTGACAATGAAATTTTGGTTTGCCAAAAAGTTTCCGAAATCGATTTTGGATTTCACTTTTCATTATTTTGGGGGCTCAAAAATGATGTTTTGGTTGGTCTCTGAAAAAATGATTTGTCAAAGTCGAGTTTGAAAAGGCAACTTGCATACAAGTTTGAATAGTTACATTGAAATGCTGGTTTGCCAAAAAGTTTCCGGAATCGATTTTGGATTTCACTTTTCATTATTTTGGGGGCTCAAAAATGATGTTTTGGTTGGTCTCTGAAAAAATGATTTGTCAAAGTCGAGTTTTAAAAGGCAACTTGCATACAAGTTTGACTAATGACAATGAAATTTTGGTTTGCCAAAAAGTTTCCGAAATCGATTTTGGATTTCACTTTTCATTATTTTGGGGGCTCAAAAATGATGTTTTGGTTGGTCTCTGAAAAAATGATTTGTCAAAGTCGAGTTTTAAAAGGCAACTTGCATACAAGTTTGACTAATGACAATGAAATTTTGGTTTGCCAAAAAGTTTCCGGAATCGATTTTGGATTTCACTTTTCATTATTTTGGGGGCTCAAAAATGATGTTTTGGTTGGTCTCTGAAAAATGATTTGTCAAAGTCGAGTTTTAAAAGGCAACTTGCATACAAGTTTGACTAGTGACAATGAAATTTTGGTTTGCCAAAAAGTTTCCGAAATCGATTTTGGATTTCACTTTTCATTATTTTGGGGGCTTAAAAATGATGTTTTGGTGGGTCTCTGAAAAAATGATTGGTCAAAGTCAAGTTTCAAAAGGCAACTTGCATACAAGTTTGACTAGTGACAATGAAATTTTGGTTTGCCAAAAAGTTTCCGAAATCGATTTTGGATTTCACTTTTCATTATTTTGGGGGCTCAAAAATGATGTTTTGGTTGGTCTCTGAAAAAATGATTTGTCAAAGTCGAGTTTGAAAAGGCAACTTGCATACAAGTTTGAATAGTTACATTGAAATGCTGGTTTGCCAAAAAGTTTCCGGAATCGATTTTGGATTTCACTTTTCATTATTTTGGGGGCTCAAAAATGATGTTTTGGTTGGTCTCTGAAAAAATGATTTGTCAAAGTCGAGTTTTAAAAGGCAACTTGCATACAAGTTTGACTAATGACAATGAAATTTTGGTTTGCCAAAAAGTTTCCGGAATCGATTTTGGATTTCACTTTTCATTATTTTGGGGGCTCAAAAATGATGTTTTGGTTGGTCTCTGAAAAATGATTTGTCAAAGTCGAGTTTTAAAAGGCAACTTGCATACAAGTTTGACTAGTGACAATGAAATTTTGGTTTGCCAAAAAGTTTCCGAAATCGATTTTGGATTTCACTTTTCATTATTTTGGGGGCTCAAAAATGATGTTTTGGTTGGTCTCTGAAAAAATGATTTGTCAAAGTCGAGTTTTAAAAGGCAACTTGCATACAAGTTTGACTAATGACAATGAAATTTTGGTTTGCCAAAAAGTTTCCGAAATCGATTTTGGATTTCACTTTTCATTATTTTGGGGGCTCAAAAATGATGTTTTGGTTGGTCTCTGAAAAAATGATTTGTCAAAGTCGAGTTTTAAAAGGCAACTTGCATACAAGTTTGACTAGTGACAATGAAATTTTGGTTTGCCAAAAAGTTTCCGAAATCGATTTTGGATTTCACTTTTCATTATTTTGGGGGCTCAAAAATGATGTTTTGGTTGGTCTCTGAAAAAATGATTTGTCAAAGTCGAGTTTTAAAAGGCAACTTGCATACAAGTTTGACTAATGACAATGAAATTTTGGTTTGCCAAAAAGTTTCCGAAATCGATTTTGGATTTCACTTTTCATTATTTTGGGGGCTCAAAAATGATGTTTTGGTTGGTCTCTGAAAAAATGATTTGTCAAAGTCGAGTTTGAAACTTGCAGGCAACTTGCATACAAGTTTGACTAGTTACATTGAAATGTTGGTTTGCCAAAAAGTTTCCGGAATCGATTTTGGATTTCACTTTTCATTATTTTGGGGGCTCAAAAATGATGTTTTGGTTGGTCTCTGAAAAATGATTTGTCAAAGTCGAGTTTAAAAAGGCAACTTGCATACAAGTTTGACTAGTGACAATGAAATTTTGGTTTGCCAAAAAGTTTCCGAAATCGATTTTGGATTTCACTTTTCATTATTTTGGGGGCTTAAAAATGATGTTTTGGTGGGTCTCTGAAAAAATGATTGGTCAAAGTCAAGTTTCAAAAGGCAACTTGCATACAAGTTTGACTAGTGACAATGAAATTTTGGTTTGCCAAAAAGTTTCCGAAATCGATTTTGGATTTCACTTTTCATTATTTTGGGGGCTTAAAAATGATGTTTTGGTTGGTCTCTGAAAAAATGATTTGTCAAAGTCGAGTTTAAAAAGGCAACTTGCATACAAGTTTGACTAGTGACAATGAAATTTTGGTTTGCCAAAAAGTTTCCGAAATCGATTTTGGATTTTACTTTTCATTATTTTGGGGGCTTAAAAATGATGTTTTGGTGAGTTTATGAAAAAATGATTTGTCAAAGTCGAGTTTTAAAAAGCAACTTGCATACGAGTTTGACTAGTGACAATGAAATTTTGGTTTGCCAAAAAGTTTCCGAAATCGATTTTGGATTTCACTTTTCATTATTTTGGGGGCTCAAAAATGATGTTTTGGTTGGTCTCTGAAAAAATGATTTGTCAAAGTCGAGTTTAAAAAGGCAACTTGCATACAAGTTTGACTAGTGACAATGAAATTTTGGTTTGCCAAAAAGTTTCCGAAATCGATTTTGGATTTCACTTTTCATTATTTTGGGGGCTCAAAAATGATGTTTTGGTTGGTCTCTGAAAAAATGATTTGTCAAAGTCGAGTTTGAAAAGGCAACTTGCATACAAGTTTGAATAGTTACATTGAAATGCTGGTTTGCCAAAAAGTTTCCGGAATCGATTTTGGATTTCACTTTTCATTATTTTGGGGGCTCAAAAATGATGTTTTGGTTGGTCTCTGAAAAAATGATTTGTCAAAGTCGAGTTTTAAAAGGCAACTTGCATACAAGTTTGACTAGTGACAATGACATTTTGGTTTGCCAAAAAGTTTCCGAAATCGATTTTGGATTTCACTTTTCATTATTTGGGGGGCTTAAAAATGATGGTTTGGTTGGTATCTGAAAAAATGATTTGTCAAAGTCGAGTTTTAAAAGGCAACTTGCATACAAGTTTGACTAATGACAATGAAATTTTGGTTTGCCAAAAAGTTTCCGAAATCGATTTTGGATTTCACTTTTCATTATTTTGGGGGCTCAAAAATGATGTTTTGGTTGGTCTCTGAAAAAATGATTTGTCAAAGTCGAGTTTTAAAAGGCAACTTGCATACAAGTTTGACTAGTGACAATGAAATTTTGGTTTGCCAAAAAGTTTCCGAAATCGATTTTGGATTTCACTTTTCATTATTTTGGGGGCTCAAAAATGATGTTTTGGTTGGTCTCTGAAAAAATGATTTGTCAAAGTCGAGTTTAAAAAGGCAACTTGCATACAAGTTTGACTAGTGACAATGAAATTTTGGTTTGCCAAAAAGTTTCCGAAATCGATTTTGGATTTCACTTTTCATTATTTTGGGGGCTCAAAAATGATGTTTTGGTTGGTCTCTGAAAAAATGATTTGTCAAAGTCGAGTTTTAAAAAGCAACTTGCATACGAGTTTGACTAGTGACAATGAAATTTTGGTTTGCCAAAAAGTTTCCGAAATCGATTTAGGATTTCACTTTTCATTATTTTGGGGGCTCAAAAATGATGTTTTGGTTGGTCTCTGAAAAAATGATTTGTCAAAGTCGAGTTTTAAAAGGCAACTTGCATACAAGTTTGACTAATGACAATGAAATTTTGGTTTGCCAAAAAGTTTCCGAAATCGATTTTGGATTTCACTTTTCATTATTTTGGGGGCTCAAAAATGATGTTTTGGTTGGTCTCTGAAAAAATGATTTGTCAAAGTCGAGTTTAAAAAGGCAACTTGCATACAAGTTGGACTAGTGACAATGAAATTTTGGTTTGCCAAAAAGTTTCCGAAATCGATTTTGGATTTCACTTTTCATTATTTTGAGGGCTTAAAAATGATGTTTTGGTTGGTCTCTGAAAAAATGATTTGTCAAAGTCGAGTTTTAAAAAGCAACTTGCATACGAGTTTGACTAGTGACAATGAAATTTTGGTTTGCCAAAAAGTTTCCGAAATCGATTTTGGATTTCACTTTTCATTATTTTGGGGGCTCAAAAATGATGTTTTGGTTGGTCTCTGAAAAAATGATTTGTCAAAGTCGAGTTTAAAAGGCAACTTGCATACAAGTTTGATTAATGACAATGAAATTTTGGTTTGCCAAAAAGTTTCCGAAATCGATTTTGGATTTCACTTTTCATTATTTTGGGGGCTTAAAAATGATGTTTTGGTTGGTCTCTGAAAACATGATTTGTCACAGTCGAATTTTAAAAGGCAACTTGCATACAAGTTTGACTAGTGACAATGAAATTTTGGTTTGCCAAAAAGTTTCCGAAATCGATCTTGGATTGCATTTTTCATTATTTTGGGGGCTTAAAAACGATGTTTTGGTGAGTTTATGAAAAAATGATTAGTCAAAGTCAAGTTTTAATAGGCAGTTGCATGCAAGTTTTATTAGTAACAATGAAATTATGGTTTGCAGAACAGTTTCTGAAATCGATCTTGGAATGCACTTTTCATTATTTTGGGGGTCTAATAATGATGTTTTGGTTAATTTATGAAAAACTGATTAGTCAAAGTCAAGTTTTAATAGGCAGTTGCATGCAAGTTTTATTAGTAACAATGAAATTATGGTTTGCAGAACAGTTTCTGAAATCGATCTTGGAATGCACTTTTCATTATTTTGGGGGCTTAAAAGCGATGTTATGGTGAGTTTATGAAAAAATGATTAGTCAAAGTAAAGTTTTAATAGGCAGTTGCATGCAAGTTTTATTAGTAACAATGAAATTATGGTTTGCAGAACAGTTTCTGAAATCGATCTTGGAATGCACTTTTCATTAGTTTGGAGGCTTAAAAACGATGTTTTGGTGAGTTTATGAAAAAATGATTAGTCAAAGTCAAGTTTTAATAGGCAGTTGCATGCAAGTTTAATTAGTAACAATGAAATTATGGTTTGCAGAACAGTTTCTGAAATCGATCTTGGAATGCACTTTTCATTAGTTTGGAGGCTTAAAAACGATGTTTTGGTGAGTTTATGAAAAAATGATTAGTCAAAGTCAAGTTTTAATAGGCAGTTGCATGCAAGTTTTATTAGTAACAATGAAATTATGGTTTGCAAAAAAGTTTCCGAAATCGATTTTGGATTTCACTTTTCATTATTTTGGGGGCTCAAAAATGATGTTTTGGTGAGTTTATGAAAAATTGATTTGTCAAAGTCAAGTTTTAATAGGAAGTTGCATGCAAGTTTTATTAGTAACAATGAAATTATGGTTTGCAGAACAGTTTCTGAAATCGATCTTGGAATGCACTTTCCATTATTTTGGAGGCCTAAAAACGATGTTTTGGTGAGTTTATAAAAAAATGATTAGTCAAAGTCAAGTTTTAATAGGCAGTTGCATGCAAGTTTTATTAGTAACAATGAAATTATGGTTTGCAAAAAAGTTTCCGAAATCGATTTTGGATTTCACTTTTCATTATTTTGGGGGCTCAAAAATGATGTTTTGGTGAGTTTATGAAAAATTGATTTGTCAAAGTCAAGTTTTAATAGGAAGTTGCATGCAAGTTTTATTAGTAACAATGAAATTATGGTTTGCAGAACAGTTTCTGAAATCGATCTTGGAATGCACTTTTCATTAGTTTGGAGGCTTAAAAACGATGTTTTGGTGAGTTTATGAAAAAAATGATTAGTCAAAGTCAAGTTTTAATAGGCAGTTGCATGCAAGTTTTATTAGTAACAATGAAATTATGGTTTGCAAAAAAGTTTCCGAAATCGATTTTTGATTTCACTTTTCATTATTTTGGGGGCTTAAAAACGATGTTTTGGTAAGTTTATGAAAAAATGATTTGTCAAAGTCAAGTTTTAATAGGAAGTTGCATGCAAGTTTTATTAGTAACAATGAAATTATGGTTTGCAGAACAGTTTCTGAAATCGATCTTGGAATGCACTTTTCATTATTTTGGTGGCTTAAAAACGATGTTTTGGTGAGTTTATGAAAAAATGATTTGTCAAAGTCAAGTTTTAATAGGCAGTTGCATGCAAGTTTTATTAGTAACAATGAAATTATGGTTTGCAGAACAGTTTCCGAAATCGATCTTGGAATGCACTTTCCATTATTTTGGAGGCTTAAAAACGATGTTTTGGTGAGTTTATGAAAAAATGATTAGTCAAAGTCAAGTTTTAATAGGCAGTTGCATGCAAGTTTTATTAGTAACAATGAAATTATGGTTTGCAAAAAAGTTTCCGAAATCGATTTTGGATTTCACTTTTCATTATTTTGGGGGCTCAAAAATGATGTTTTGGTGAGTTTATGAAAAATTTATTTGTCAAAGTCAAGTTTTAATAGGAAGTTGCATGCAAGTTTTATTAGTAACAATGAAATTATGGTTTGCAGAACAGTTTCTGAAATCGATTTTTGATTTCACTTTTCATTATTTTGGGGGCTTAAAAACGATGTTTTGGTAAGTTTATGAAAAAATGATTTGTCAAAGTCAAGTTTTAATAGGAAGTTGCATGCAAGTTTTATTAGTAACAATGAAATTATGGTTTGCAGAACAGTTTCTGAAATCGATCTTGGAATGCACTTTCCATTATTTTGGAGGCTTAAAAACGATGTTTTGGTGAGTTTATGAAAAAATGATTAGTCAAAGTCAAGTTTTTATAGGCAGTTGCATGCAAGTTTTATTAGTAACAATGAAATTATGGTTTGCAGAACAGTTTCCGAAATCGATCTTGGAATGCACTTTCCATTATTTTGGAGGCTTAAAAACGATGTTTTGGTGAGTTTATGAAAAAATGATTAGTCAAAGTCAAGTTTTAATAGGCAGTTGCATGCAAGTTTTATTAGTAACAATGAAATTATGGTTTGCAAAAAAGTTTCCGAAATCGATTTTGGATTTCACTTTTCATTATTTTGGGGGCTCAAAAATGATGTTTTGGTGAGTTTATGAAAAATTTATTTGTCAAAGTCAAGTTTTAATAGGAAGTTGCATGCAAGTTTTATTAGTAACAATGAAATTATGGTTTGCAGAACAGTTTCTGAAATCGATCTTGGAATGCAGTTTTCATTATTTTGGGGGCTTAAAAACGATGTTTGGTGAGTTTCTGAAAAAATGATTAGTCAAAGTCAAGTTTTAATAAGCAGTTGCATGCAACTTTTATTAGTAACAATGAAATTATGGTTTGCAGAACATTTTCTGAAATCGATCTTGGAATGCACTTTCCATTATTTTGGAGGCTTAAAAACGATGTTTTGGTGAGTTTATGAAAAAATGATTAGTCAAAGTCAAGTTTTTATAGGCAGTTGCATGCAAGTTTTATTAGTAACAATGAAATTATGGTTTGCAGAACAGTTTCCGAAATCGATCTTGGAATGCACTTTCCATTATTTTGGAGGCTTAAAAACGATGTTTTGGTGAGTTTATGAAAAAATGATTAGTCAAAGTCAGTTTTAATAGGCAGTTGCATGCAAGTTTTATTAGTAACAATGAAATTATGGTTTGCAAAAAAGTTTCCGAAATCGATTTTGGATTTCACTTTTCATTATTTTGGGGGCTCAAAAATGATGTTTTGGTGAGTTTATGAAAAATTTATTTGTCAAAGTCAAGTTTTAATAAGCAGTTGCATGCAAGTTTTATTAGTAACAATGAAATTATGGTTTGCAGAACAGTTTCTGAAATCGATCTTGGAATGCACTTTTCATTATTTTGGGGGCTTAAAAATGATGTTTTGGTGAGTTTATGAAAAAAATGATTAGTCAAAGTCAAGTTTTAATAGGCAGTTGCATGCAAGTTTTATTAGTAACAATGAAATTATGGTTTGCAAAAAAGTTTCCGAAATCGATTTTGGATTTCACTTTTCATTATTTTGGGGGCTCAAAAATGATGTTTTGGTGAGTTTATGAAAAATTGATTTGTCAAAGTCAAGTTTTAATAGGAAGTTGCATGCAAGTTTTATTAGTAACAATGAAATTATGGTTTGCAGAACAGTTTCTGAAATCGATCTTGGAATGCAGTTTTCATTATTTTGGGGGCTTAAAAACGATGTTTGGTGAGTTTATGAAAAAATGATTAGTCAAAGTCAAGTTTTTATAGGCAGTTGCATGCAAGTTTTATTAGTAACAATGAAATTATGGTTTGCAGAACAGTTTCCGAAATCGATCTTGGAATGCACTTTCCATTATTTTGGAGGCTTAAAAACGATGTTTTGGTGAGTTTATGAAAAAATGATTAGTCAAAGTCAAGTTTTAATAGGCAGTTGCATGCAAGTTTTATTAGTAACAATGAAATTATGGTTTGCAAAAAAGTTTCCGAAATCGATCTTGGAATGCACTTTTCTTTATTTTGGGGGCTTAAAAATGATGTTTTGGTGAGTTTATGAAAAAATGATCAGTCAAAGTCAAGTTTTAATAGGCAGTTGCATGCAAGTTTTATTAGTAACAATGAAATTATGGTTTGCAGAACAGTTTCTGAAATCGATCTTGGAATGCACTTTTCATTATTTTGGGGGCTTAAAAATGATGTTTTGGTGAGTTTATGAAAAAATGATTAGTCAAAGTCAAGTTTTAATAGGCAGTTGCATGCAAGTTTTATTAGTAACAATGAAATTATGGTTTGCAAAAAAGTTTCCGAAATCGATTTTGGATTTCACTTTTCATTATTTTGGGGGCTCAAAAATGATGTTTTGGTGAGTTTATGAAAAATTGATTTGTCAAAGTCAAGTTTTAATAGGAAGTTGCATGCAAGTTTTATTAGTAACAATGAAATTATGGTTTGCAGAACAGTTTCTGAAATCGATCTTGGAATGCAGTTTTCATTATTTTGGGGGCTTAAAAACGATGTTTGGTGAGTTTCTGAAAAAATGATTAGTCAAAGTCAAGTTTTAATAAGCAGTTGCATGCAACTTTTATTAGTAACAATGAAATTATGGTTTGCAGAACATTTTCTGAAATCGATCTTGGAATGCACTTTCCATTATTTTGGAGGCTTAAAAACGATGTTTTGGTGAGTTTATGAAAAAATGATTAGTCAAAGTCAAGTTTTTATAGGCAGTTGCATGCAAGTTTTATTAGTAACAATGAAATTATGGTTTGCAGAACAGTTTCCGAAATCGATCTTGGAATGCACTTTCCATTATTTTGGAGGCTTAAAAACGATGTTTTGGTGAGTTTATGAAAAAATGATTAGTCAAAGTCAAGTTTTAATAGGCAGTTGCATGCAAGTTTTATTAGTAACAATGAAATTATGGTTTGCAAAAAAGTTTCCGAAATCGATTTTGGATTTCACTTTTCATTATTTTGGGGGCTCAAAAATGATGTTTTGGTGAGTTTATGAAAAATTTATTTGTCAAAGTCAAGTTTTAATAGGAAGTTGCATGCAAGTTTTATTAGTAACAATGAAATTATGGTTTGCAGAACAGTTTCTGAAATCGATCTTGGAATGCACTTTTCATTATTTTGGGGGCTTAAAAATGATGTTTTGGTGAGTTTATGAAAAAATGATTAGTCAAAGTCAAGTTTTAATAGGCAGTTGCATGCAAGTTTTATTAGTAACAATGAAATTATGGTTTGCAAAAAAGTTTCCGAAATCGATTTTGGATTTCACTTTTCATTATTTTGGGGGCTCAAAAATGATGTTTTGGTGAGTTTATGAAAAATTGATTTGTCAAAGTCAAGTTTTAATAGGAAGTTGCATGCAAGTTTTATTAGTAACAATGAAATTATGGTTTGCAGAACAGTTTCTGAAATCGATCTTGGAATGCACTTTTCATTATTTTGGGGGCTTAAAAGCGATGCATCATCAAGTTTTAATAGGCAGTTGCATGCAAGTTTTATTAGTAACAATGAAATTATGGTTTGCAGAACAGTTTCTGAAATCGATCTTGGAATGCACTTTTCATTATTTTGGGGGCTTAAAAGCGATGTTTTGGTGAGTTTATAAAAAAATGATTAGTCAAAGTCAAGTTTTAATAGGCAGTTGCATGCAAGTTTTATTAGTAACAATGAAATTATGGTTTGCAAAAAAGTTTCCGAAATCGATTTTGGATTTCACTTTTCATTATTTTGGGGGCTCAAAAATGATGTTTTGGTGAGTTTATGAAAAATTGATTTGTCAAAGTCAAGTTTTAATAGGAAGTTGCATGCAAGTTTTATTAGTAACAATGAAATTATGGTTTGCAAAAAAGTTTCTGAAATCGATCTTGGAATGCACTTTTCATTATTTTGGGGGCTTAAAAGCGATGCATCATCAAGTTTTAATAGGCAGTTGCATGCAAGTTTTATTAGTAACAATGAAATTATGGTTTGCAGAACAGTTTCTGAAATCGATCTTGGAATGCACTTTTCATTATTTTGGGGGCTTAAAAGCGATATTTTGGTGAGTTTATGAAAAATTGATTTGTCAAAGTCAAGTTTTAATAGGAAGTTGCATGAAAGTTTTATTAGTAACAATGAAATTATGGTTTGCAGAACAGTTTCTGAAATCGATCTTGGAATGCACTTTTCATTATTTTGGGGGCTTAAAAGCGATGCATCATCAAGTTTTAATAGGCAGTTGCATGCAAGTTTTATTAGTAACAATGAAATTATGGTTTGCAGAACAGTTTCTGAAATCGATCTTGGAATGCACTTTTCATTATTTTGGGGGCTTAAAAGCGATGTTTTGGTGAGTTTATGAAAAAATGATTAGTCAAAGTCAAGTTTTAATAGGCAGTTGCATGCAAGTTTTATTAGTAACAATGAAATTATGGTTTGCAAAAAAGTTTCCGAAATCGATTTTGGATTTCACTTTTCATTATTTTGGGGGCTCAAAAATGATGTTTTGGTGAGTTTATGAAAAATTGATTTGTCAAAGTCAAGTTTTAATAGGAAGTTGCATGCAAGTTTTATTAGTAACAATGAAATTATGGTTTGCAAAAAAGTTTCTGAAATCGATCTTGGAATGCACTTTTCATTATTTTGGGGGCTTAAAAGCGATGCATCATCAAGTTTTAATAGGCAGTTGCATGCAAGTTTTATTAGTAACAATGAAATTATGGTTTGCAAAAAAGTTTCCGAAATCGATTTTGGATTTCACTTTTCATTATTTTGGGGGCTCAAAAATGATGTTTTGGTGAGTTTATGAAAAATTTATTTGTCAAAGTCAAGTTTTAATAGGAAGTTGCATGCAAGTTTTATTAGTAACAATGAAATTATGGTTTGCAGAACAGTTTCTGAAATCGATCTTGGAATGCATTTTTCATTATTTTGGGGGCTCAAAAATGATGTTTTGGTGAGTTTATGAAAAATTGATTTGTCAAAGTCAAGTTTTAATAGGAAGTTGCATGCAAGTTTTATTAGTAACAATGAAATTATGGTTTGCAAAAAAGTTTCCGAAATCGATCTTGGAATGCACTTTTCATTATTTTGGGGGCTTAAAAGCGATGCATCATCAAGTTTTAATAGGCAGTTGCATGCAAGTTTTATTAGTAACAATGAAATTATGGTTTGCAGAACAGTTTCTGAAATCGATCTTGGAATGCACTTTTCATTATTTTGGGGGCTTAAAAGCGATATTTTGGTGAGTTTATGAAAAATTGATTTGTCAAAGTCAAGTTTTAATAGGAAGTTGCATGCAAGTTTTATTAGTAACAATGAAATTATGGTTTGCAGAACAGTTTCTGAAATCGATCTTGGAATGCACTTTTCATTATTTTGGGGGCTTAAAAGCGATGCATCATCAAGTTTTAATAGGCAGTTGCATGCAAGTTTTATTAGTAACAATGAAATTATGGTTTGCAGAACAGTTTCTGAAATCGATCTTGGAATGCACTTTTCATTATTTTGGGGGCTTAAAAGCGATGTTTTGGTGAGTTTATAAAAAAATGATTAGTCAAAGTCAAGTTTTAATAGGCAGTTGCATGCAAGTTTTATTAGTAACAATGAAATTATGGTTTGCAAAAAAGTTTCCGAAATCGATTTTGGATTTCACTTTTCATTATTTTGGGGGCTCAAAAATGATGTTTTGGTGAGTTTATGAAAAAATGATTTGTCAAAGTCAAGTTTTAATAGGAAGTTGCATGCAAGTTTTATTAGTAACAATGAAATTATGGTTTGCAAAAAAGTTTCTGAAATCGATCTTGGAATGCACTTTTCATTATTTTGGGGGCTTAAAAGCGATGCATCATCAAGTTTTAATAGGCAGTTGCATGCAAGTTTTATTAGTAACAATGAAATTATGGTTTGCAAAAAAGTTTCCGAAATCGATTTTGGATTTCACTTTTCATTATTTTGGGGGCTCAAAAATGATGTTTTGGTGAGTTTATGAAAAATTTATTTGTCAAAGTCAAGTTTTAATAGGAAGTTGCATGCAAGTTTTATTAGTAACAATGAAATTATGGTTTGCAGAACAGTTTCTGAAATCGATCTTGGAATGCATTTTTCATTATTTTGGGGGCTTACAAACGATGTTTTGGTGAGTTTATGAAAAAATGATGAGTCAAAGTCAAGTTTTAATAGGCAGTTGCATGCAAGTTTTATTAGTAACAATGAAATTATGGTTTGCAGAACAGTTTCTGAAATCGATCTTGGAATGCACTTTTCATTATTTTGGGGGCTTAAAAGCGATGTTTTGGTGAGTTTATGAAAAAATGATTAGTCAAAGTCAAGTTTTAATAGGCAGTTGCATGCAAGTTTTATTAGTAACAATGAAATTATGGTTTGCAAAAAAGTTTCCGAAATCGATTTTGGATTTCACTTTTCATTATTTTGGGGGCTCAAAAATGATGTTTTGGTGAGTTTATGAAAAATTTATTTGTCAAAGTCAAGTTTTAATAGGAAGTTGCATGCAAGTTTTATTAGTAACAATGAAATTATGGTTTGCAAAAAAGTTTCTGAAATCGATCTTGGAATGCACTTTTCATTATTTTGGGGGCTTAAAAGCGATGCATCATCAAGTTTTAATAGGCAGTTGCATGCAAGTTTTATTAGTAACAATGAAATTATGGTTTGCAGAACAGTTTCTGAAATCGATCTTGGAATGCACTTTTCATTATTTTGGGGGCTTAAAAGCGATGCATCATCAAGTTTTAATAGGCAGTTGCATGCAAGTTTTATTAGTAACAATGAAATTATGGTTTGCAGAACAGTTTCTGAAATCGATCTTGGAATGCACTTTTCATTATTTTGGGGGCTTAAAAGCGATGTTTTGGTGAGTTTATGAAAAAATGATTAGTCAAAGTCAAGTTTTAATAGGCAGTTGCATGCAAGTTTTATTAGTAACAATGAAATTATGGTTTGCAAAAAAGTTTCCGAAATCGATTTTGGATTTCACTTTTCATTATTTTGGGGGCTCAAAAATGATGTTTTGGTGAGTTTATGAAAAATTTATTTGTCAAAGTCAAGTTTTAATAGGAAGTTGCATGCAAGTTTTATTAGTAACAATGAAATTATGGTTTGCAGAACAGTTTCTGAAATCGATCTTGGAATGCACTTTTCATTATTTTGGGGGCTTAAAAGCGATGCATCATCAAGTTTTAATAGGCAGTTGCATGCAAGTTTTATTAGTAACAATGAAATTATGGTTTGCAGAACAGTTTCTGAAATCGATCTTGGAATGCACTTTTCATTATTTTGGGGGCTTAAAAGCGATGTTTTGGTGAGTTTATGAAAAAATGATTAGTCAAAGTCAAGTTTTATTAGGCAGTTGCATGCAAGTTTTATTAGTAACAATGAAATTATGGTTTGCAAAAAAGTTTCCGAAATCGATTTTGGATTTCACTTTTCATTATTTTGGGGGCTCAAAAATGATGTTTTGGTGAGTTTATGAAAAATTTATTTGTCAAAGTCAAGTTTTAATAGGAAGTTGCATGCAAGTTTTATTAGTAACAATGAAATTATGGTTTGCAGAACAGTTTCTGAAATCGATCTTGGAATGCACTTTTCATTATTTTGGGGGCTTAAAAGCGATGCATCATCAAGTTTTAATAGGCAGTTGCATGCAAGTTTTATTAGTAACAATGAAATTATGGTTTGCAAAAAAGTTTCTGAAATCGATCTTGGAATGCACTTTTCATTATTTTGGAGGCTTAAAAACGATGATTTGGTGAGTTTATGAAAAAATGATTTGTCAAAGTCAAGTTTTAATAGGCAGTTGCATGCAAGTTTTATTAGTAACAATGAAATTATGGTTTGCAAAAAAGTTTCCGAAACCGGTTTTGGATTTCACTTTTCATTATTTTGGGGGCTCAAAAATGATGTTTTGGTGAGTTTATGAAAAATTGATTTGTCAAAGTCAAGTTTTAATAGGAAGTTGCATGCAAGTTTTATTAGTAACAATGAAATTATGGTTTGCAAAAAAGTTTCTGAAATCGATCTTGGAATGCACTTTTCATTATTTTGGGGGCTTAAAAGCGATGCATCATCAAGTTTTAATAGGCAGTTGCATGCAAGTTTTATTAGTAACAATGAAATTATGGTTTGCAAAAAAGTTTCTGAAATCGATCTTGGAATGCACTTTTCATTATTTTGGAGGCTTAAAAACGATGATTTGGTGAGTTTATGAAAAAATGATTTGTCAAAGTCAAGTTTTAATAGGCAGTTGCATGCAAGTTTTATTAGTAACAATGAAATTATGGTTTGCAAAAAAGTTTCCGAAACCGGTTTTGGATTTCACTTTTCATTATTTTGGGGGCTCAAAAATGATGTTTTGGTGAGTTTATGAAAAAATGATTTGTCAAAGTCAAGTTTTAATAGGAAGTTGCATGCAAGTTTTATTAGTAACAATGAAATTATGGTTTGCAAAAAAGTTTCCGAAATCGATTTTGGATTTCACTTTTCATTATTTTGGGGGCTCAAAAATGATGTTTTGGTGAGTTTATGAAAAATTTATTTGTCAAAGTCAAGTTTTAATAGGAAGTTGCATGCAAGTTTTATTAGTAACAATGAAATTATGGTTTGCAGAACAGTTTCTGAAATCGATCTTGGAATGCACTTTTCATTATTTTGGGGGCTTAAAAGCGATGTTTTGGTGAGTTTATAAAAAAATGATTAGTCAAAGTCAAGTTTTAATAGGCAGTTGCATGCAAGTTTTATTAGTAACAATGAAATTATGGTTTGCAAAAAAGTTTCCGAAATCGATTTTGGATTTCACTTTTCATTATTTTGGGGGCTCAAAAATGATGTTTTGGTGAGTTTATGAAAAATTGATTTGTCAAAGTCAAGTTTTAATAGGAAGTTGCATGCAAGTTTTATTAGTAACAATGAAATTATGGTTTGCAAAAAAGTTTCCGAAATCGATCTTGGAATGCACTTTTCATTATTTTGGGGGCTTAAAAATGATGTTTTGGTGAGTTTATGAAAAAATGATCAGTCAAAGTCAAGTTTTAATAGGCAGTTGCATGCAAGTTTTATTAGTAACAATGAAATTATGGTTTGCAAAAAAGTTTCCGAAATCGATCTTGGAATGCACTTTTCATTATTTTGGGGGCTTAAAAATGATGTTTTGGTGAGTTTATGAAAAAATGATTAGTCAAAGTCAAGTTTTAATAGGCAGTTGCATGCAAGTTTTATTAGTAACAATGAAATTATGGTTTGCAGAACAGTTTCTGAAATCGATCTTGGAATGCACTTTCCATTATTTTGGAGGCTTAAAAACGATGTTTTGGTGAGTTTATAAAAAAATGATTAGTCAAAGTCAAGTTTTAATAGGCAGTTGCATGCAAGTTTTATTAGTAACAATGAAATTATGGTTTGCAAAAAAGTTTCCGAAATCGGTTTTGGATTTCACTTTTCATTATTTTGGGGGCTCAAAAATGATGTTTTGGTGAGTTTATGAAAAAATGATCAGTCAAAGTCAAGTTTTAATAGGAAGTTGCATGCAAGTTTTATTAGTAACAATGAAATTATGGTTTGCAGAACAGTTTCTGAAATCGATCTTGGAATGCACTTTTCATTATTTTGGTGGCTTAAAAACGATGTTTTGGTGAGTTTATAAAAAATGATTAGTCAAAGTCAAGTTTTAATAGGCAGTTGCATGCAAGTTTTATTAGTAACAATGAAATTATGGTTTGCAGAACAGTTTCTGAAATCGATCTTGGAATGCACTTTCCATTATTTTGGAGGCTTAAAAACGATGTTTTGGTGAGTTTATAAAAAAATGATTAGTCAAAGTCAAGTTTTAATAGGCAGTTGCATGCAAGTTTTATTAGTAACAATGAAATTATGGTTTGCATAACAGTTTCCGAAATCGATCTTGGAATGCACTTTTCATTATTTTGGGGGCTTAAAAGCGATGTTTGGGTGAGTTTATGAAAAAATGATTAGTCAAAGTCAAGTTTTAATAGGCAGTTGCATGCAAGTTTTATTAGTAACAATGAAATTATGGTTTGCAGAACAGTTTCTGAAATCGATCTTGGAATGCACTTTTCATTATTTTGGTGGCTTAAAAACGATGTTTTGGTGAGTTTATAAAAAATGATTAGTCAAAGTCAAGTTTTAATAGGCAGTTGCATGCAAGTTTTATTAGTAACAATGAAATTATGGTTTGCAAAAAAGTTTCCGAAATCGATTTTGGATTTCACTTTTCATTATTTTGGGGGCTCAAAAATGATGTTTTGGTGAGTTTATGAAAAATTGATTTGTCAAAGTCAAGTTTTAATAGGAAGTTGCATGCAAGTTTTATTAGTAACAATGAAATTATGGTTTGCAAAAAAGTTTCTGAAATCGATCTTGGAATGCACTTTTCATTATTTTGGGGGCTTAAAAGCGATGCATCATCAAGTTTTAATAGGCAGTTGCATGCAAGTTTTATTAGTAACAATGAAATTATGGTTTGCAAAAAAGTTTCCGAAATCGATTTTGGATTTCACTTTTCATTATTTTGGGGGCTCAAAAATGATGTTTTGGTGAGTTTATGAAAAATTGATTTGTCAAAGTCAAGTTTTAATAGGAAGTTGCATGCAAGTTTTATTAGTAACAATGAAATTATGGTTTGCAAAAAAGTTTCTGAAATCGATCTTGGAATGCACTTTTCATTATTTTGGGGGCTTAAAAGCGATGCATCATCAAGTTTTAATAGGCAGTTGCATGCAAGTTTTATTAGTAACAATGAAATTATGGTTTGCAGAACAGTTTCTGAAATCGATCTTGGAATGCACTTTTCATTATTTTGGTGGCTTAAAAACGATGTTTTGGTGAGTTTATGAAAAAATGATCAGTCAAAGTCAAGTTTTAATAGGCAGTTGCATGCAAGTTTTATTAGTAACAATGAAATTATGGTTTGCAAAAAAGTTTCCGAAATCGGTTTTGGATTTCACTTTTCATTATTTTGGGGGCTCAAAAATGATGTTTTGGTGAGTTTATGAAAAAATGATCAGTCAAAGTCAAGTTTTAATAGGAAGTTGCATGCAAGTTTTATTAGTAACAATGAAATTATGGTTTGCATAACAGTTTCCGAAATCGATCTTGGAATGCACTTTTCATTATTTTGGGGGCTTAAAAGCGATGTTTGGGTGAGTTTATGAAAAAATGATTAGTCAAAGTCAAGTTTTAATAGGCAGTTGCATGCAAGTTTTATTAGTAACAATGAAATTATGGTTTGCAAAAAAGTTTCCGAAATCGATTTTGGATTTCACTTTTCATTATTTTGGGGGCTCAAAAATGATGTTTTGGTGAGTTTATGAAAAATTGATTTGTCAAAGTCAAGTTTTAATAGGAAGTTGCATGCAAGTTTTATTAGTAACAATGAAATTATGGTTTGCAAAAAAGTTTCTGAAATCGATCTTGGAATGCACTTTTCATTATTTTGGGGGCTTAAAAGCGATGCATCATCAAGTTTTAATAGGCAGTTGCATGCAAGTTTTATTAGTAACAATGAAATTATGGTTTGCAAAAAAGTTTCCGAAATCGATTTTGGATTTCACTTTTCATTATTTTGGGGGCTCAAAAATGATGTTTTGGTGAGTTTATGAAAAATTGATTTGTCAAAGTCAAGTTTTAATAGGAAGTTGCATGCAAGTTTTATTAGTAACAATGAAATTATGGTTTGCAGAACAGTTTCTGAAATCGATCTTGGAATGCACTTTCCATTATTTTGGAGGCTTAAAAACGATGTTTTGGTGAGTTTATAAAAAAATGATTAGTCAAAGTCAAGTTTTAATAGGCAGTTGCATGCAAGTTTTATTAGTAACAATGAAATTATGGTTTGCAAAAAAGTTTCCGAAATCGGTTTTGGATTTCACTTTTCATTATTTTGGGGGCTCAAAAATGATGTTTTGGTGAGTTTATGAAAAAATGATCAGTCAAAGTCAAGTTTTAATAGGCAGTTGCATGCAAGTTTTATTAGTAACAATGAAATTATGGTTTGCAGAACAGTTTCTGAAATCGATCTTGGAATGCACTTTTCATTATTTTGGTGGCTTAAAAACGATGTTTTGGTGAGTTTATAAAAAATGATTAGTCAAAGTCAAGTTTTAATAGGCAGTTGCATGCAAGTTTTATTAGTAACAATGAAATTATGGTTTGCAAAAAAGTTTCCGAAATCGATTTTGGATTTCACTTTTCATTATTTTGGGGGCTCAAAAATGATGTTTTGGTGAGTTTATGAAAAATTGATTTGTCAAAGTCAAGTTTTAATAGGAAGTTGCATGCAAGTTTTATTAGTAACAATGAAATTATGGTTTGCAAAAAAGTTTCTGAAATCGATCTTGGAATGCACTTTTCATTATTTTGGGGGCTTAAAAGCGATGCATCATCAAGTTTTAATAGGCAGTTGCATGCAAGTTTTATTAGTAACAATGAAATTATGGTTTGCAGAACAGTTTCTGAAATCGATCTTGGAATGCACTTTTCATTATTTTGGTGGCTTAAAAACGATGTTTTGGTGAGTTTATAAAAAATGATTAGTCAAAGTCAAGTTTTAATAGGCAGTTGCATGCAAGTTTTATTAGTAACAATGAAATTATGGTTTGCAGAACAGTTTCTGAAATCGATCTTGGAATGCACTTTTCTTTATTTTGGGGGCTTAAAAATGATGTTTTGGTGAGTTTATGAAAAAATGATCAGTCAAAGTCAAGTTTTAATAGGCAGTTGCATGCAAGTTTTATTAGTAACAATGAAATTATGGTTTGCAAAAAAGTTTCCGAAATCGATCTTGGAATGCACTTTTCATTATTTTGGGGGCTTAAAAATGATGTTTTGGTGAGTTTATGAAAAAATGATCAGTCAAAGTCAAGTTTTAATAGGCAGTTGCATGCAAGTTTTATTAGTAACAATGAAATTATGGTTTGCAAAAAAGTTTCCGAAATCGATCTTGGAATGCACTTTTCATTATTTTGGGGGCTTAAAAATGATGTTTTGGTGAGTTTATGAAAAAATGATTAGTCAAAGTCAAGTTTTAATAGGCAGTTGCATGCAAGTTTTATTAGTAACAATGAAATTATGGTTTGCAAAAAAGTTTCCGAAATCGATCTTGGAATGCACTTTTCATTATTTTGGGGGCTTAAAAATGATGTTTTGGTGAGTTTATGAAAAAATGATCAGTCAAAGTCAAGTTTTAATAGGAAGTTGCATGCAAGTTTTATTAGTAACAATGAAATTATGGTTTGCAAAAAAGTTTCCGAAATCGATCTTGGAATGCACTTTTCATTATTTTGGGGGCTTAAAAATGATGTTTTGGTGAGTTTATGAAAAAATGATCAGTCAAAGTCAAGTTTTAATAGGAAGTTGCATGCAAGGTTTATTAGTAACAATGAAATTATGGTTTGCAAAAAAGTTTCCGAAATCGATCTTGGAATGCACTTTTCATTATTTTGGGGGCTTAAAAATGATGTTTTGGTGAGTTTATGAAAAAATGATCAGTCAAAGTCAAGTTTTAATAGGCAGTTGCATGCAAGTTTTATTAGTAACAATGAAATTATGGTTTGCAAAAAAGTTTCTGAAATCGATCTTGGAATGCACTTTTCATTATTTTGGGGGCTTAAAAGCGATGTTTTGGTGAGTTTATGACAAAATGATTAGTCAAAGTCAAGTTTTAATAAGCAGTTGCATGCAAGTTTTATTAGTAACAATGAAATTATGGTTTGCATAACAGTTTCCGAAATCGATCTTGGAATGCACTTTTCATTATTTTGGGGGCTTAAAAATGATGTTTTGGTGAGTTTATGAAAAAATGATCAGTCAAAGTCAAGTTTTAATAGGAAGTTGCATACAAGTTTTATTAGTAACAATGAAATTATGGTTTGCAAAAAAGTTTCCGAAATCGATCTTGGAATGCACTTTTCATTATTTTGGGGGCTTAAAAATGATGTTTTGGTGAGTTTATGAAAAAATGATTAGTCAAAGTCAAGTTTTAATAGGCAGTTGCATGCAAGTTTTATTAGTAACAATGAAATTATGGTTTGCAGAACAGTTGCCGAAATCGATCTTGGAATGCACTTTTCATTATTTTGGGGGCTTGAAAACGATGTTTTGGTGAGTTTATGAAAAAATGATCAGTCAAAGTCAAGTTTTAATAGGAAGTTGCATGCAAGTTTTATTAGTAACAATGAAATTATGGTTTGCAAAAAAGTTTCCGAAATCGATCTTGGAATGCACTTTTCATTATTTTGGGGGCTTAAAAGCGATGTTTTGGTGAGTTTATGACAAAATGATTAGTCAAAGTCAAGTTTTAATAGGAAGTTGCATGCAAGTTTTATTAGTAACAATGAAATTATGGTTTGCAAAAAAGTTTCCGAAATCGATCTTGGAATGCACTTTTCATTATTTTGGGGGCTTAAAAATGATGTTTTGGTGAGTTTATGACAAAATGATTAGTCAAAGTCAAGTTTTAATAGGCAGTTGCATGCAAGTTTTATTAGTAACAATGAAATTATGGTTTGCATAACAGTTTCTGAAATCGATCTTGGAATGCACTTTTCATTATTTTGGGGGCTTAAAAACGATGTTTTGGTGAGTTTATGAAAAAATGATTAGTCAAAGTCAAGTTTTAATAAGCAGTTGCATGCAAGTTTTATTAGTAACAATGAAATTATGGTTTGCAAAAAAGTTTCCGAAATCGATCTTGGAATGCACTTTTCATTATTTTGGGGGCTTAAAAATGATGTTTTGGTGAGTTTATGAAAAAATGATCAGTCAAAGTCAAGTTTTAATAGGCAGTTGCATGCAAGTTTTATTAGTAACAATGAAATTATGGTTTGCAAAAAAGTTTCCGAAATCGATCTTGGAATGCACTTTTCATTATTTTGGGGGCTTAAAAATGATGTTTTGGTGAGTTTATGAAAAAATGATCAGTCAAAGTCAAGTTTTAATAGGAAGTTGCATGCAAGTTTTATTAGTAACAATGAAATTATGGTTTGCAAAAAAGTTTCCGAAATCGATCTTGGAATGCACTTTTCATTATTTTGGGGGCTTAAAAATGATGTTTTGGTGAGTTTATGAAAAAATGATTAGTCAAAGTCAAGTTTTAATAGGCAGTTGCATGCAAGTTTTATTAGTAACAATGAAATTATGGTTTGCAAAAAAGTTTCCGAAATCGATCTTGGAATGCACTTTTCATTATTTTGGGGGCTTAAAAATGATGTTTTGGTGAGTTTATGAAAAAATGATTAGTCAAAGTCAAGTTTTAATAGGCAGTTGCATGCAAGTTTTATTAGTAACAATGAAATTATGGTTTGCAAAAAAGTTTCCGAAATCGATCTTGGAATGCACTTTTCATTATTTTGGGGGCTTAAAAATGATGTTTTGGTGAGTTTATGAAAAAATGATCAGTCAAAGTCAAGTTTTAATAGGCAGTTGCATGCAAGTTTTATTAGTAACAATGAAATTATGGTTTGCAAAAAAGTTTCCGAAATCGATCTTGGAATGCACTTTTCATTATTTTGGGGGCTTAAAAATGATGTTTTGGTGAGTTTATGAAAAAATGATTTGTCAAAGTCAAGTTTTAATTGGCAGTTGCATGCAAGTTTAATTAGTAACAATGAAATTATGGTTTGCAGAACAGCTTCTGAAATCGATCTTGGAATGCACTTTTCATTATTTTGGGGGCTTACAAACGATGTTTTGGTGAGTTTCTGAAAAAATGATTTGTCAAAGTCAAGTTTTAATAAGCAGTTGCATGCAAGTTTTATTAGTAACAATGAAATTATGGTTTGCAAAAAAGTTTCCGAAATCGATCTTGGAATGCACTTTTCATTATTTTGGGGGCTTAAAAATGATGTTTTGGTGAGTTTATGAAAAAATGATTAGTCAAAGTCAAGTTTTAATAGGCAGTTGCATGCAAGTTTTATTAGTAACAATGAAATTATGGTTTGCAAAAAAGTTTCCGAAATCGATCTTGGAATGCACTTTTCATTATTTTGGGGGCTTAAAAACGATGTTTTGGTGAGTTTCTGAAAAAATGATTTGTCAAAGTCAAGTTTTAATAGGAAGTTGCATGCAAGTTTTATTAGTAACAATGAAATTATGGTTTGCAAAAAAGTTTCCGAAATCGATCTTGGAATGCACTTTTCATTATTTTGGGGGCTTAAAAATGATGTTTTGGTGAGTTTATGAAAAAATGATCAGTCAAAGTCAAGTTTTAATAGGCAGTTGCATGCAAGTTTTATTAGTAACAATGAAATTATGGTTTGCAAAAAAGTTTCCGAAATCGATCTTGGAATGCACTTTTCATTATTTTGGGGGCTTAAAAATGATGTTTTGGTGAGTTTATGAAAAAATGATTAGTCAAAGTCAAGTTTTAATAGGCAGTTGCATGCAAGTTTTATTAGTAACAATGAAATTATGGTTTGCAAAAAAGTTTCCGAAATCGATCTTGGAATGCACTTTTCATTATTTTGGGGGCTTAAAAATGATGTTTTGGTGAGTTTATGAAAAAATGATCAGTCAAAGTCAAGTTTTAATAGGAAGTTGCATGCAAGTTTTATTAGTAACAATGAAATTATGGTTTGCAAAAAAGTTTCCGAAATCGATCTTGGAATGCACTTTTCATTATTTTGGGGGCTTAAAAATGATGTTTTGGTGAGTTTATGAAAAAATGATCAGTCAAAGTCAAGTTTTAATAGGCAGTTGCATGCAAGTTTTATTAGTAACAATGAAATTATGGTTTGCATAACAGTTTCCGAAATCGATCTTGGAATGCACTTTTCATTATTTTGGGGGCTTAAAAATGATGTTTTGGTGAGTTTATGAAAAAATGATCAGTCAAAGTCAAGTTTTAATAGGCAGTTGCATGCAAGTTTTATTAGTAACAATGAAATTATGGTTTGCATAACAGTTTCCGAAATCGATCTTGGAATGCACTTTTCATTATTTTGGGGGCTTAAAAATGATGTTTTGGTGAGTTTATGAAAAAATGATTAGTCAAAGTCAAGTTTTAATAGGCAGTTGCATGCAAGTTTTATTAGTAACAATGAAATTATGGTTTGCAAAAAAGTTTCCGAAATCGATCTTGGAATGCACTTTTCATTATTTTGGGGGCTCAAAAATGATGTTTTGGTGAGTTTATGAAAAAATGATCAGTCAAAGTCAAGTTTTAATAGGAAGTTGCATGCAAGTTTTATTAGTAACAATGAAATTATGGTTTGCAAAAAAGTTTCCGAAATCGATCTTGGAATGCACTTTTCATTATTTTGGGGGCTTAAAAATGATGTTTTGGTGAGTTTATGAAAAAATGATCAGTCAAAGTCAAGTTTTAATAGGCAGTTGCATGCAAGTTTTATTAGTAACAATGAAATTATGGTTTGCAAAAAAGTTTCCGAAATCGATCTTGGAATGCACTTTTCATTATTTTGGGGGCTTAAAAATGATGTTTTGGTGAGTTTATGAAAAAATGATCAGTCAAAGTCAAGTTTTAATAGGAAGTTGCATGCAAGTTTTATTAGTAACAATGAAATTATGGTTTGCAAAAAAGTTTCCGAAATCGATCTTGGAATGCACTTTTCATTATTTTGGGGGCTTAAAAATGATGGTTTGGTGAGTTTATGAAAAAATGATCAGTCAAAGTCAAGTTTTAATAGGCAGTTGCATGCAAGTTTTATTAGTAACAATGAAATTATGGTTTGCAAAAAAGTTTCCGAAATCGATCTTGGAATGCACTTTTCATTATTTTGGGGGCTTAAAAATGATGTTTTGGTGAGTTTATGAAAAAATGATCAGTCAAAGTCAAGTTTTAATAGGAAGTTGCATGCAAGTTTTATTAGTAACAATGAAATTATGGTTTGCAAAAAAGTTTCCGAAATCGATCTTGGAATGCACTTTTCATTATTTTGGGGGCTTAAAAATGATGTTTTGGTGAGTTTATGAAAAAATGATCAGTCAAAGTCAAGTTTTAATAGGAAGTTGCATGCAAGTTTTATTAGTAACAATGAAATTATGGTTTGCAAAAAAGTTTCCGAAATCGATCTTGGAATGCACTTTTCATTATTTTGGGGGCTTAAAAATGATGTTTTGGTGAGTTTATGAAAAAATGATTAGTCAAAGTCAAGTTTTAATAGGCAGTTGCATGCAAGTTTTATTAGTAACAATGAAATTATGGTTTGCAAAAAAGTTTCCGAAATCGATCTTGGAATGCACTTTTCATTATTTTGGGGGCTTAAAAATGATGTTTTGGTGAGTTTATGAAAAAATGATTAGTCAAAGTCAAGTTTTAATAGGCAGTTGCATGCAAGTTTTATTAGTAACAATGAAATTATGGTTTGCAAAAAAGTTTCCGAAATCGATCTTGGAATGCACTTTTCATTATTTTGGGGGCTTAAAAATGATGTTTTGGTGAGTTTATGAAAAAATGATTAGTCAAAGTCAAGTTTTAATAGGCAGTTGCATGCAAGTTTTATTAGTAACAATGAAATTATGGTTTGCAAAAAAGTTTCCGAAATCGATCTTGGAATGCACTTTTCATTATTTTGGGGGCTTAAAAATGATGTTTTGGTGAGTTTATGAAAAATGATCAGTCAAAGTCAAGTTTTAATAGGCAGTTGCATGCAAGTTTTATTAGTAACAATGAAATTATGGTTTGCAAAAAAGTTTCCGAAATCGATCTTGGAATGCACTTTTCATTATTTTGGGGGCTTAAAAATGATGTTTTGGTGAGTTTATGAAAAAATGATTTGTCAAAGTCAAGTTTTAATTGGCAGTTGCATGCAAGTTTAATTAGTAACAATGAAATTATGGTTTGCAGAACAGTTTCTGAAATCGATCTTGGAATGCACTTTTCATTATTTTGGGGGCTTAAAAACGATGTTTTGGTGAGTTTCTGAAAAAATGATTTGTCAAAGTCAAGTTTTAATAGGCAGTTGCATGCAAGTTTTATTAGTAACAATGAAATTATGGTTTGCAAAAAAGTTTCCGAAATCGATCTTGGAATGCACTTTTCATTATTTTGGGGGCTTAAAAATGATGTTTTGGTGAGTTTATGAAAAAATGATCAGTCAAAGTCAAGTTTTAATAGGCAGTTGCATGCAAGTTTTATTAGTAACAATGAAATTATGGTTTGCAAAAAAGTTTCCGAAATCGATCTTGGAATGCACTTTTCATTATTTTGGGGGCTTAAAAATGATGTTTTGGTGAGTTTATGAAAAAATGATTAGTCAAAGTCAAGTTTTAATAGGCAGTTGCATGCAAGTTTTATTAGTAACAATGAAATTATGGTTTGCAAAAAAGTTTCCGAAATCGATCTTGGAATGCACTTTTCATTATTTTGGGGGCTTAAAAATGATGTTTTGGTGAGTTTATGAAAAAATGATCAGTCAAAGTCAAGTTTTAATAGGCAGTTGCATGCAAGTTTTATTAGTAACAATGAAATTATGGTTTGCATAACAGTTTCCGAAATCGATCTTGGAATGCACTTTTCATTATTTTGGGGGCTTAAAAATGATGTTTTGGTGAGTTTATGAAAAAATGATCAGTCAAAGTCAAGTTTTAATAGGAAGTTGCATGCAAGTTTTATTAGTAACAATGAAATTATGGTTTGCAAAAAAGTTTCCGAAATCGATCTTGGAATGCACTTTTCATTATTTTGGGGGCTTAAAAATGATGTTTTGGTGAGTTTATGAAAAAATGATCAGTCAAAGTCAAGTTTTAATAGGCAGTTGCATGCAAGTTTTATTAGTAACAATGAAATTATGGTTTGCAAAAAAGTTTCCGAAATCGATCTTGGAATGCACTTTTCATTATTTTGGGGGCTTAAAAATGATGTTTTGGTGAGTTTATGAAAAAATGATCAGTCAAAGTCAAGTTTTAATAGGCAGTTGCATGCAAGTTTTATTAGTAACAATGAAATTATGGTTTGCAAAAAAGTTTCCGAAATCGATCTTGGAATGCACTTTTCATTATTTTGGGGGCTTAAAAATGATGTTTTGGTGAGTTTATGAAAAAATGATTAGTCAAAGTCAAGTTTTAATAGGCAGTTGCATGCAAGTTTTATTAGTAACAATGAAATTATGGTTTGCAAAAAAGTTTCCGAAATCGATCTTGGAATGCACTTTTCATTATTTTGGGGGCTTAAAAATGATGTTTTGGTGAGTTTATGAAAAAATGATTAGTCAAAGTCAAGTTTTAATAGGCAGTTGCATGCAAGTTTTATTAGTAACAATGAAATTATGGTTTGCAAAAAAGTTTCCGAAATCGATCTTGGAATGCACTTTTCATTATTTTGGGGGCTTAAAAATGATGTTTTGGTGAGTTTATGAAAAAATGATCAGTCAAAGTCAAGTTTTAATAGGCAGTTGCATGCAAGTTTTATTAGTAACAATGAAATTATGGTTTGCAAAAAAGTTTCCGAAATCGATCTTGGAATGCACTTTTCATTATTTTGGGGGCTTAAAAATGATGTTTTGGTGAGTTTATGAAAAAATGATTAGTCAAAGTCAAGTTTTAATAGGCAGTTGCATGCAAGTTTTATTAGTAACAATGAAATTATGGTTTGCAAAAAAGTTTCCGAAATCGATCTTGGAATGCACTTTTCATTATTTTGGGGGCTTAAAAATGATGTTTTGGTGAGTTTATGAAAAAATGATCAGTCAAAGTCAAGTTTTAATAGGAAGTTGCATGCAAGTTTTATTAGTAACAATGAAATTATGGTTTGCAAAAAAGTTTCCGAAATCGATCTTGGAATGCACTTTTCATTATTTTGGGGGCTTAAAAATGATGGTTTGGTGAGTTTATGAAAAAATGATCAGTCAAAGTCAAGTTTTAATAGGCAGTTGCATGCAAGTTTTATTAGTAACAATGAAATTATGGTTTGCAAAAAAGTTTCCGAAATCGATCTTGGAATGCACTTTTCATTATTTTGGGGGCTTAAAAATGATGTTTTGGTGAGTTTATGAAAAAATGATTAGTCAAAGTCAAGTTTTAATAGGCAGTTGCATGCAAGTTTTATTAGTAACAATGAAATTATGGTTTGCATAACAGTTTCCGAAATCGATCTTGGAATGCACTTTTCATTATTTTGGGGGCTTAAAAATGATGTTTTGGTGAGTTTATGAAAAAATGATCAGTCAAAGTCAAGTTTTAATAGGAAGTTGCATGCAAGTTTTATTAGTAACAATGAAATTATGGTTTGCAGAACAGTTTCTGAAATCGATCTTGGAATGCACTTTTCATTATTTTGGGGGCTTAAAAGCGATGTTTTGGTGAGTTTATGAAAAAATGATTAGTCAAAGTCAAGTTTTAATAGGCAGTTGCATGCAAGTTTTATTAGTAACAATGAAATTATGGTTTGCAAAAAAGTTTCCGAAATCGATCTTGGAATGCACTTTTCATTATTTTGGGGGCTTAAAAATGATGTTTTGGTGAGTTTATGAAAAAATGATCAGTCAAAGTCAAGTTTTAATAGGCAGTTGCATGCAAGTTTTATTAGTAACAATGAAATTATGGTTTGCAAAAAAGTTTCCGAAATCGATCTTGGAATGCACTTTTCATTATTTTGGGGGCTTAAAAATGATGTTTTGGTGAGTTTATGAAAAAATGATCAGTCAAAGTCAAGTTTTAATAGGAAGTTGCATGCAAGTTTTATTAGTAACAATGAAATTATGGTTTGCAAAAAAGTTTCCGAAATCGATCTTGGAATGCACTTTTCATTATTTTGGGGGCTTAAAAATGATGTTTTGGTGAGTTTATGAAAAAATGATTAGTCAAAGTCAAGTTTTAATAGGCAGTTGCATGCAAGTTTTATTAGTAACAATGAAATTATGGTTTGCAAAAAAGTTTCCGAAATCGATCTTGGAATGCACTTTTCATTATTTTGGGGGCTTAAAAATGATGTTTTGGTGAGTTTATGAAAAAATGATTAGTCAAAGTCAAGTTTTAATAGGCAGTTGCATGCAAGTTTTATTAGTAACAATGAAATTATGGTTTGCAAAAAAGTTTCCGAAATCGATCTTGGAATGCACTTTTCATTATTTTGGGGGCTTAAAAATGATGTTTTGGTAAGTTTATGAAAAAATGATTAGTCAAAGTCAAGTTTTAATAGGCAGTTGCATGCAAGTTTTATTAGTAACAATGAAATTATGGTTTGCAAAAAAGTTTCCGAAATCGATCTTGGAATGCACTTTTCATTATTTTGGGGGCTTAAAAATGATGTTTTGGTGAGTTTATGAAAAAATGATCAGTCAAAGTCAAGTTTTAATAGGCAGTTGCATGCAAGTTTTATTAGTAACAATGAAATTATGGTTTGCAAAAAAGTTTCCGAAATCGATCTTGGAATGCACTTTTCATTATTTTGGGGGCTTAAAAATGATGTTTTGGTGAGTTTATGAAAAAATGATTAGTCAAAGTCAAGTTTTAATAGGCAGTTGCATGCAAGTTTTATTAGTAACAATGAAATTATGGTTTGCAAAAAAGTTTCCGAAATCGATCTTGGAATGCACTTTTCATTATTTTGGGGGCTTAAAAATGATGTTTTGGTGAGTTTATGAAAAAATGATTAGTCAAAGTCAAGTTTTCATAGGCAGTTGCATGCAAGTTTTATTAGTAACAATGAAATTATGGTTTGCAAAAAAGTTTCCGAAATCGATCTTGGAATGCACTTTTCATTATTTTGGGGGCTCAAAAATGATGTTTTGGTGAGTTTATGAAAAAATGATTAGTCAAAGTCAAGTTTTAATAGGCAGTTGCATGCAAGTTTTATTAGTAACAATGAAATTATGGTTTGCAAAAAAGTTTCCGAAATCGATCTTGGAATGCACTTTTCATTATTTTGGGGGCTTAAAAATGATGTTTTGGTGAGTTTATGAAAAAATGATTAGTCAAAGTCAAGTTTTAATAGGCAGTTGCATGCAAGTTTTATTAGTAACAATGAAATTATGGTTTGCAAAAAAGTTTCCGAAATCGATCTTGGAATGCACTTTTCATTATTTTGGGGGCTTAAAAATGATGTTTTGGTGAGTTTATGAAAAAATGTTTAGTCAAAGTCAAGTTTTAATAGGCAGTTGCATGCAAGTTTTATTAGTAACAATGAAATTATGGTTTGCAAAAAAGTTTCCGAAATCGATCTTGGAATGCACTTTTCATTATTTTGGGGGCTTAAAAATGATGTTTTGGTGAGTTTATGAAAAAATGATTAGTCAAAGTCAAGTTTTAATAGGCAGTTGCATGCAAGTTTTATTAGTAACAATGAAATTATGGTTTGCAAAAAAGTTTCCGAAATCGATCTTGGAATGCACTTTTCATTATTTTGGGGGCTTAAAAATGATGTTTTGGTGAGTTTATGAAAAAATGTTTAGTCAAAGTCAAGTTTTAATAGGCAGTTGCATGCAAGTTTTATTAGTAACAATGAAATTATGGTTTGCAAAAAAGTTTCCGAAATCGATCTTGGAATGCACTTTTCATTATTTTGGGGGCTTAAAAATGATGTTTTGGTGAGTTTATGAAAAAATGATTTGTCAAAGTCAAGTTTTAATTGGCAGTTGCATGCAAGTTTAATTAGTAACAATGAAATTATGGTTTGCAAAAAAGTTTCCGAAATCGATCTTGGAATGCACTTTTCATTATTTTGGGGGCTTAAAAATGATGTTTTGGTGAGTTTATGAAAAAATGATTAGTCAAAGTCAAGTTTTAATAGGCAGTTGCATGCAAGTTTTATTAGTAACAATGAAATTATGGTTTGCAAAAAAGTTTCCGAAATCGATCTTGGAATGCACTTTTCATTATTTTGGGGGCTTAAAAATGATGTTTTGGTGAGTTTATGAAAAAATGATTAGTCAAAGTCAAGTTTTAATAGGCAGTTGCATGCAAGTTTTATTAGTAACAATGAAATTATGGTTTGCAAAAAAGTTTCCGAAATCGATCTTGGAATGCACTTTTCATTATTTTGGGGGCTTAAAAATGATGTTTTGGTGAGTTTATGAAAAAATGTTTAGTCAAAGTCAAGTTTTAATAGGCAGTTGCATGCAAGTTTTATTAGTAACAATGAAATTATGGTTTGCAAAAAAGTTTCCGAAATCGATCTTGGAATGCACTTTTCATTATTTTGGGGGCTTAAAAATGATGTTTTGGTGAGTTTATGAAAAAATGATTAGTCAAAGTCAAGTTTTAATAGGCAGTTGCATGCAAGTTTTATTAGTAACAATGAAATTATGGTTTGCAAAAAAGTTTCCGAAATCGATCTTGGAATGCACTTTTCATTATTTTGGGGGCTTAAAAATGATGTTTTGGTGAGTTTATGAAAAAATGTTTAGTCAAAGTCAAGTTTTAATAGGCAGTTGCATGCAAGTTTTATTAGTAACAATGAAATTATGGTTTGCAAAAAAGTTTCCGAAATCGATCTTGGAATGCACTTTTCATTATTTTGGGGGCTTAAAAATGATGTTTTGGTGAGTTTATGAAAAAATGATTTGTCAAAGTCAAGTTTTAATTGGCAGTTGCATGCAAGTTTAATTAGTAACAATGAAATTATGGTTTGCAAAAAAGTTTCCGAAATCGATCTTGGAATGCACTTTTCATTATTTTGGGGGCTTAAAAATGATGTTTTGGTGAGTTTATGAAAAAATGATTAGTCAAAGTCAAGTTTTAATAGGCAGTTGCATGCAAGTTTTATTAGTAACAATGAAATTATGGTTTGCAAAAAAGTTTCCGAAATCGATCTTGGAATGCACTTTTCATTATTTTGGGGGCTTAAAAATGATGTTTTGGTGAGTTTATGAAAAAATGATTAGTCAAAGTCAAGTTTTAATAGGCAGTTGCATGCAAGTTTTATTAGTAACAATGAAATTATGGTTTGCAAAAAAGTTTCCGAAATCGATCTTGGAATGCACTTTTCATTATTTTGGGGGCTTAAAAATGATGTTTTGGTGAGTTTATGAAAAAATGTTTAGTCAAAGTCAAGTTTTAATAGGCAGTTGCATGCAAGTTTTATTAGTAACAATGAAATTATGGTTTGCAAAAAAGTTTCCGAAATCGATCTTGGAATGCACTTTTCATTATTTTGGGGGCTTAAAAATGATGTTTTGGTGAGTTTATGAAAAAATGATTAGTCAAAGTCAAGTTTTAATAGGCAGTTGCATGCAAGTTTTATTAGTAACAATGAAATTATGGTTTGCAAAAAAGTTTCCGAAATCGATCTTGGAATGCACTTTTCATTATTTTGGGGGCTTAAAAATGATGTTTTGGTGAGTTTATGAAAAAATGTTTAGTCAAAGTCAAGTTTTAATAGGCAGTTGCATGCAAGTTTTATTAGTAACAATGAAATTATGGTTTGCAAAAAAGTTTCCGAAATCGATCTTGGAATGCACTTTTCATTATTTTGGGGGCTTAAAAATGATGTTTTGGTGAGTTTATGAAAAAATGATTAGTCAAAGTCAAGTTTTAATAGGCAGTTGCATGCAAGTTTTATTAGTAACAATGAAATTATGGTTTGCAAAAAAGTTTCCGAAATCGATCTTGGAATGCACTTTTCATTATTTTGGGGGCTTAAAAATGATGTTTTGGTGAGTTTATGAAAAAATGATCAGTCAAAGTCAAGTTTTAATAGGCAGTTGCATGCAAGTTTTATTAGTAACAATGAAATTATGGTTTGCAAAAAAGTTTCCGAAATCGATCTTGGAATGCACTTTTCATTATTTTGGGGGCTTAAAAATGATGTTTTGGTGAGTTTATGAAAAAATGATTAGTCAAAGTCAAGTTTTAATAGGCAGTTGCATGCAAGTTTTATTAGTAACAATGAAATTATGGTTTGCAAAAAAGTTTCCGAAATCGATCTTGGAATGCACTTTTCATTATTTTGGGGGCTTAAAAATGATGTTTTGGTGAGTTTATGAAAAAATGATTAGTCAAAGTCAAGTTTTAATAGGCAGTTGCATGCAAGTTTTATTAGTAACAATGAAATTATGGTTTGCAAAAAAGTTTCCGAAATCGATCTTGGAATGCACTTTTCATTATTTTGGGGGCTTAAAAATGATGTTTTGGTGAGTTTATGAAAAAATGTTTAGTCAAAGTCAAGTTTTAATAGGCAGTTGCATGCAAGTTTTATTAGTAACAATGAAATTATGGTTTGCAAAAAAGTTTCCGAAATCGATCTTGGAATGCACTTTTCATTATTTTGGGGGCTTAAAAATGATGTTTTGGTGAGTTTATGAAAAAATGTTTAGTCAAAGTCAAGTTTTAATAGGCAGTTGCATGCAAGTTTTATTAGTAACAATGAAATTATGGTTTGCAAAAAAGTTTCCGAAATCGATCTTGGAATGCACTTTTCATTATTTTGGGGGCTTAAAAATGATGTTTTGGTGAGTTTATGAAAAAATGATTAGTCAAAGTCAAGTTTTAATAGGCAGTTGCATGCAAGTTTTATTAGTAACAATGAAATTATGGTTTGCAAAAAAGTTTCCGAAATCGATCTTGGAATGCACTTTTCATTATTTTGGGGGCTTAAAAATGATGTTTTGGTGAGTTTATGAAAAAATGATTAGTCAAAGTCAAGTTTTAATAGGCAGTTGCATGCAAGTTTTATTAGTAACAATGAAATTATGGTTTGCAAAAAAGTTTCCGAAATCGATCTTGGAATGCACTTTTCATTATTTTGGGGGCTTAAAATGATGTTTTGGTGAGTTTATGAAAAAATGATCAGTCAAAGTCAAGTTTTAATAGGCAGTTGCATGCAAGTTTTTATTAGTAACAATGAAATTATGGTTTGCAAAAAAGTTTCCGAAATCGATCTTGGAATGCACTTTCATTATTTTGGGGGCTTAAAAATGATGTTTTGGTGAGTTTATGAAAAAATGTTTAGTCAAAGTCAAGTTTTAATAGGCAGTTGCATGCAAGTTTTATTAGTAACAATGAAATTATGGTTTGCAAAAAAGTTTCCGAAATCGATCTTGGAATGCACTTTTCATTATTTTGGGGGCTTAAAAATGATGTTTTGGTGAGTTTATGAAAAAATGATTAGTCAAAGTCAAGTTTTAATAGGCAGTTGCATGCAAGTTTTATTAGTAACAATGAAATTATGGTTTGCAAAAAAGTTTCCGAAATCGATCTTGGAATGCACTTTTCATTATTTTGGGGGCTTAAAAATGATGTTTTGGTGAGTTTATGAAAAAATGTTTAGTCAAAGTCAAGTTTTAATAGGCAGTTGCATGCAAGTTTTTATTAGTAACAATGAAATTATGGTTTGCAAAAAAGTTTCCGAAATCGATCTTGGAATGCACTTTTCATTATTTTGGGGGGCTTAAAAAATGATGTTTTGGTGAGTTTATGAAAAAATGATTAGTCAAAGTCAAGTTTTAATAGGCAGTTGCATGCAAGTTTTATTAGTAACAATGAAATTATGGTTTGCAAAAAAGTTTCCGAAATCGATCTTGGAATGCACTTTTCATTATTTTGGGGGCTTAAAAAATGATGTTTTGGTGAGTTTATGAAAAAATGATTAGTCAAAGTCAAGTTTTAATAGGCAGTTGCATGCAAGTTTTATAGTAACAATGAAATTATGGTTTGCAAAAAAGTTTCCGAAATCGATCTTGGAATGCACTTTTCATTATTTTGGGGGCTTTAAAAATGATGTTTTGGTGAGTTTATGAAAAAATGATTAGTCAAAGTCAAGTTTTAATAGGCAGTTGCATGCAAGTTTTATTAGTAACAATGAAATTATGGTTTGCAAAAAAGTTTCCGAAATCGATCTTGGAATGCACTTTTCATTATTTTGGGGGCTTAAAAATGATGTTTTGGTGAGTTTATGAAAAAATGATTAGTCAAAGTCAAGTTTTAATAGGCAGTTGCATGCAAGTTTTATTAGTAACAATGAAATTATGGTTTGCAAAAAAGTTTCCGAAATCGATTTTGGATTTCACTTTTCATTATTTTGGGGGCTTAAAAATGATGTTTTGGTGAGTTTATGAAAAAATGATTAGTCAAAGTCAAGTTTTAATAGGCAGTTGCATGCAAGTTTTATTAGTAACAATGAAATTATGGTTTGCAAAAAAGTTTCCGAAATCGATCTTGGAATGCACTTTTCATTATTTTGGGGGCTTAAAAATGATGTTTTGGTGAGTTTATGAAAAAATGATTAGTCAAAGTCAAGTTTTAATAGGCAGTTGCATGCAAGTTTTATTAGTAACAATGAAATTATGGTTTGCAAAAAAGTTTCCGAAATCGATCTTGGAATGCACTTTTCATTATTTTGGGGGGCTTAAAAATGATGTTTTGGTGAGTTTATGAAAAAATGATTAGTCAAAGTCAAGTTTTAATAGGCAGTTGCATGCAAGTTTTATTAGTAACAATGAAATTATGGTTTGCAAAAAAGTTCCGAAATCGATCTTGGAATGCACTTTTCATTATTTTGGGGGCTTAAAAATGATGTTTTGGTGAGTTTATGAAAAAATGATTAGTCAAAGTCAAGTTTTAATAGGCAGTTGCATGCAAGTTTTATTAGTAACAATGAAATTATGGTTTGCAAAAAAGTTTCCGAAATCGATCTTGGGAATGCACTTTTCATTATTTTGGGGGCTTAAAAATGATGTTTTGGTGAGTTTATGAAAAAATGATTAGTCAAAGTCAAGTTTTAATAGGCAGTTGCATGCAAGTTTTATTAGTAACAATGAAATTATGGTTTGCAAAAAAGTTTCCGAAATCGATCTTGGAATGCACTTTTCATTATTTTGGGGCTTAAAAATGATGTTTTGGTGAGTTTATGAAAAAATGATTAGTCAAAGTCAAGTTTTAATAGGCAGTTGCATGCAAGTTTTATTAGTAACAATGAAATTATGGTTTGCAAAAAAGTTTCCGAAATCGATCTTGGAATGCACTTTCATTATTTTGGGGGCTTAAAAATGATGTTTTGGTGAGTTTATGAAAAAATGTTTAGTCAAAGTCAAGTTTTAATAGGCAGTTGCATGCAAGTTTTATTAGTAACAATGAAATTATGGTTTGCAAAAAAGTTTCCGAAATCGATCTTGGAATGCACTTTTCATTATTTTGGGGGCTTAAAAAATGATGTTTTGGTGAGTTTATGAAAAAATGATTAGTCAAAGTCAAGTTTTAATAGGCAGTTGCATGCAAGTTTTATTAGTAACAATGAAATTATGGTTTGCAAAAAAGTTTCCGAAATCGATCTTGGAATGCACTTTTCATTATTTTGGGGGCTTAAAAATGATGTTTTGGTGAGTTTATGAAAAAATGATTAGTCAAGTCAAGTTTTAATAGGCAGTTGCATGCAAGTTTTATTAGTAACAATGAAATTATGGTTTGCAAAAAAGTTTCCGAAATCGATCTTGGAATGCACTTTTCATTATTTTGGGGGCTTAAAAATGATGTTTTGGTGAGTTTATGAAAAAATGTTTAGTCAAAGTCAAGTTTTAATAGGCAGTTGCATGCAAGTTTTATTAGTAACAATGAAATTATGGTTTGCAAAAAAGTTTCCGAAATCGATCTTGGAATGCACTTTTCATTATTTTGGGGGCTTAAAAATGATGTTTTGGTGAGTTTATGAAAAAATGATTAGTCAAAGTCAAGTTTTAATAGGCAGTTGCATGCAAGTTTTATTAGTAACAATGAAATTATGGTTTGCAAAAAAGTTTCCGAAATCGATCTTGGAATGCACTTTTCATTATTTTGGGGGCTTAAAAATGATGTTTTGGTGAGTTTATGAAAAAATGATTAGTCAAAGTCAAGTTTTAATAGGCAGTTGCATGCAAGTTTTATTAGTAACAATGAAATTATGGTTTGCAAAAAAGTTTCCGAAATCGATCTTGGAATGCACTTTTCATTATTTTGGGGGCTTAAAAATGATGTTTTGGTGAGTTTATGAAAAAATGATTAGTCAAAGTCAAGTTTTAATAGGCAGTTGCATGCAAGTTTTATTAGTAACAATGAAATTATGGTTTTGCAAAAAAGTTTCCGAAATCGATCTTGGAATGCACTTTTCATTATTTTGGGGGCTTAAAAATGATGTTTTGGTGAGTTTATGAAAAATGATTAGTCAAAGTCAAGTTTTAATAGGCAGTTGCATGCAAGTTTTATTAGTAACAATGAAATTATGGTTTGCAAAAAAGTTTCCGAAATCGATCTTGGAATGCACTTTTCATTATTTTGGGGGCTTAAAAATGATGTTTTGGTGAGTTTATGAAAAAATGTTTAGTCAAAGTCAAGTTTTAATAGGCAGTTGCATGCAAGTTTTATTAGTAACAATGAAATTATGGTTTGCAAAAAGTTTCCGAAATCGATCTTGGAATGCACTTTTCATTATTTTGGGGGCTTAAAAATGATGTTTTGGTGAGTTTATGAAAAAATGATTAGTCAAAGTCAAGATTTAATAGGCAGTTGCATGCAAGTTTTATTAGTAACAATGAAATTATGGTTTGCAAAAAAGTTTCCGAAATCGATCTTGGAATGCACTTTTCATTATTTTGGGGGCTTAAAAATGATGTTTTGGTGAGTTTATGAAAAAATGATTAGTCAAAGTCAAGTTTTAATAGGCAGTTGCATGCAAGTTTTATTAGTAACAATGAAATTATGGTTTGCAAAAAAGTTTCCGAAATCGATCTTGGAATGCACTTTTCATTATTTTGGGGGCTTAAAAATGATGTTTTGGTGAGTTTATGAAAAAAAATGATTAGTCAAAGTCAAGTTTTAATAGGCAGTTGCATGCAAGTTTTATTAGTAACAATGAAATTATGGTTTGCAAAAAAGTTTCCGAAATCGATCTTGGAATGCACTTTTCATTATTTTGGGGGCTTAAAAATGATGTTTTGGTGAGTTTATGAAAAAATGATTAGTCAAAGTCAAGTTTTAATAGGCAGTTGCATGCAAGTTTTATTAGTAACAATGAAATTATGGTTTGCAAAAAAGTTTCCGAAATCGATCTTGGAATGCACTTTTCATTATTTTGGGGGCTTAAAAATGATGTTTTGGTGAGTTTATGAAAAAATGATTAGTCAAAGTCAAGTTTTAATAGGCAGTTGCATGCAAGTTTATTAGTAACAATGAAATTATGGTTTGCAAAAAAGTTTCCGAAATCGATCTTGGAATGCACTTTTCATTATTTTGGGGGCTTAAAAAATGATGTTTTGGTGAGTTTATGAAAAAATGATCAGTCAAAGTCAAGTTTTAATAGGCAGTTGCATGCAAGTTTTATTAGTAACAATGAAATTATGGTTTGCAAAAAAGTTTCCGAAATCGATCTTGGAATGCACTTTTCATTATTTTGGGGGCTTAAAAATGATGTTTTGGTGAGTTATGAAAAAATGATTTGTCAAAGTCAAGTTTTAATAGGCAGTTGCATGCAAGTTTTTATTAGTAACAATGAAATTATGGTTTGCAAAAAAGTTTCCGAAATCGATCTTGGAATGCACTTTTCATTATTTTGGGGGCTTAAAAATGATGTTTTGGTGAGTTTATGAAAAAATGATTAGTCAAAGTCAAGTTTTTAATAGGCAGTTGCATGCAAGTTTATTAGTAACAATGAAATTATGGTTTGCAAAAAAGTTTCCGAAATCGATCTTGGAATGCACTTTTCATTATTTTGGGGGCTTAAAAATGATGTTTTGGTGAGTTTATGAAAAAATGATCAGTCAAAGTCAAGTTTTAATAGGCAGTTGCATGCAAGTTTTATTAGTAACAATGAAATTATGGTTTGCAAAAAGTTTCCGAAATCGATCTTGGAATGCACTTTTCATTATTTTGGGGGCTTAAAAATGATGTTTTGGTGAGTTTATGAAAAAATGATTTGTCAAAGTCAAGTTTTAATTGGCAGTTGCATGCAAGTTTAATTAGTAACAATGAAATTATGGTTTGCAGAACAGTTTCTGAAATCGATCTTGGAATGCATTTTTCATTATTTTGGGGGCTTACAAACGATGTTTTGGTGAGTTTATGAAAAAATGATCAGTCAAAGTCAAGTTTTAATAGGCAGTTGCATGCAAGTTTTATTAGTAACAATGAAATTATGGTTTGCAAAAAAGTTTCCGAAATCGATCTTGGAATGCACTTTTCATTATTTTGGGGGCTTAAAAATGATGTTTTTGGTGAGTTTATGAAAAAATGATTAGTCAAAGTCAAGTTTTAATAGGCAGTTGCATGCAAGTTTTATTAGTAACAATGAAATTATGGTTTGCAAAAAAAGTTTCCGAAATCGATCTTGGAATGCACTTTTCATTATTTTGGGGGCTTAAAAATGATGTTTTTTGGTGAGTTTATGAAAAAATGATCAGTCAAAGTCAAGTTTTAATAGGAAGTTGCATGCAAGTTTTATTAGTAACAATGAAATTATGGTTTGCAAAAAAGTTTCCGAAATCGATCTTGGAATGCACTTTTCATTATTTGGGGGCTTAAAAATGATGTTTTGGTGAGTTTATGAAAAAATGATCAGTCAAAGTCAAGTTTTAATAGGCAGTTGCATGCAAGTTTTATTAGTAACAATGAAATTATGGTTTGCAAAAAAGTTTCCGAAATCGATCTTGGAATGCACTTTTCATTATTTTGGGGGCTTAAAAATGATGTTTTGGTGAGTTTATGAAAAAATGATTAGTCAAAGTCAAGTTTTAATAGGCAGTTGCATGCAAGTTTTATTAGTAACAATGAAATTATGGTTGCAAAAAAGTTTCCGAAATCGATCTTGGAATGCACTTTTCATTATTTTGGGGGCTTAAAAATGATGTTTTGGTGAGTTTATGAAAAAATGATCAGTCAAAGTCAAGTTTTAATAGGAAGTTGCATGCAAGTTTTATTAGTAACAATGAAATTATGGTTTGCAAAAAAGTTTCCGAAATCGATCTTGGAATGCACTTTTCATTATTTTGGGGGCTTAAAAATGATGGTTTGGTGAGTTTATGAAAAAATGATCAGTCAAAGTCAAGTTTTAATAGGCAGTTGCATGCAAGTTTTATTAGTAACAATGAAATTATGGTTTGCAAAAAAGTTTCCGAAATCGATCTTGGAATGCACTTTTCATTATTTTGGGGGCTTAAAAATGATGTTTTGGTGAGTTTATGAAAAAATGATCAGTCAAAGTCAAGTTTTAATAGGCAGTTGCATGCAAGTTTTATTAGTAACAATGAAATTATGGTTTGCAAAAAAGTTTCGAAATCGATCTTGGAATGCACTTTTCATTATTTTGGGGGCTTAAAAATGATGTTTTGGTGAGTTTATGAAAAAATGATTAGTCAAAGTCAAGTTTTAATAGGCAGTTGCATGCAAGTTTTATTAGTAACAATGAAATTATGGTTTGCAAAAAAGTTTCCGAAATCGATCTTGGAATGCACTTTTCATTATTTTGGGGGCTTAATAAATGATGTTTTGGTGAGTTTATGAAAAAATGATCAGTCAAAGTCAAGTTTTAATAGGCAGTTGCATGCAAGTTTTATTAGTAACAATGAAATTATGGTTTGCAAAAAAGTTTCCGAAATCGATCTTGGAATGCACTTTTCATATTTTGGGGGCTTAAAAATGATGTTTTGGTGAGTTTATGAAAAAATGATTAGTCAAAGTCAAGTTTTAATAGGCAGTTGCATGCAAGTTTTATTAGTAACAATGAAATTATGGTTTGCAAAAAAGTTTCCGAAATCGATCTTGGAATGCACTTTTCATTATTTTGGGGGCTTAAAATGATGTTTTGGTGAGTTTATGAAAAAATGATTAGTCAAAGTCAAGTTTTAATAGGCAGTTGCATGCAAGTTTTATTAGTAACAATGAAATTATGGTTTGCAAAAAAGTTTCCGAAATCGATCTTGGAATGCACTTTTCATTATTTTGGGGGCTTAAAAATGATGTTTTGGTGAGTTTATGAAAAAATGATTTGTCAAAGTCAAGTTTTAATAGGCAGTTGCATGCAAGTTTTATTAGTAACAATGAAATTATGGTTTGCAAAAAAGTTTCCGAAATCGATCTTGGAATGCACTTTTCATTATTTTGGGGCTTAAAAATGATGTTTTGGTGAGTTTATGAAAAATGATTAGTCAAAGTCAAGTTTTAATAGGCAGTTGCATGCAAGTTTTATTAGTAACAATGAAATTATGGTTTGCAAAAAAGTTTCCGAAATCGATCTTGGAATGCACTTTTCATTATTTTGGGGGCTTAAAAATGATGTTTTGGTGAGTTTATGAAAAAATGATCAGTCAAAGTCAAGTTTTAATAGGCAGTTGCATGCAAGTTTTATTAGTACAATGAAATTATGGTTTGCAAAAAAGTTTCCGAAATCGATCTTGGAATGCACTTTTCATTATTTTGGGGGCTTAAAAATGATGTTTTGGTGAGTTTATGAAAAAATGATTTGTCAAAGTCAAGTTTTAATAGGCAGTTGCATGCAAGTTTTATTAGTAACAATGAAATTATGGTTTGCAAAAAAGTTTCCGAAATCGATCTTGGAATGCACTTTTCATTATTTTGGGGGCTTAAAAATGATGTTTTGGTGAGTTTATGAAAAAATGATTAGTCAAAGTCAAGTTTTAATAGGCAGTTGCATGCAAGTTTTATTAGTAACAATGAAATTATGGTTTGCAAAAAAGTTTCCGAAATCGATCTTGGAATGCACTTTTCATTATTTTGGGGGCTTAAAAATGATGTTTTGTGAGTTTTATGAAAAAATGATCAGTCAAAGTCAAGTTTTAATAGGCAGTTGCATGCAAGTTTTATTAGTAACAATGAAATTATGGTTTGCAAAAAAGTTTCCGAAATCGATCTTGGAATGCACTTTTCATTATTTTGGGGGCTTAAAAATGATGTTTTGGTGAGTTTATGAAAAAATGATTAGTCAAAGTCAAGTTTTAATAGGCAGTTGCATGCAAGTTTTATTAGTAACAATGAAATTATGGTTTGCAAAAAAGTTTCCGAAATCGATCTTGGAATGCACTTTTCATTATTTTGGGGGCTTAAAAATGATGTTTTGGTGAGTTTATGAAAAAATGATTAGTCAAAGTCAAGTTTTAATAGGCAGTTGCATGCAAGTTTTATTAGTAACAATGAAATTATGGTTTGCAAAAAAAGTTTCCGAAATCGATCTTGGAATGCACTTTTCATTATTTTTGGGGGCTTAAAAATGATGTTTTGGTGAGTTTATGAAAAAATGATTAGTCAAAGTCAAGTTTTAATAGGCAGTTGCATGCAAGTTTTATTAGTAACAATGAAATTATGGTTTGCAAAAAAGTTTCCGAAATCGATCTTGGAATGCACTTTTCATTATTTTGGGGGCTTAAAAACGATGTTTTGGTGAGTTTATGAAAAAATGATTAGTCAAAGTCAAGTTTTAATAGGCAGTTGCATGCAAGTTTTATTAGTAACAATGAAATTATGGTTTGCAAAAAAGTTTCCGAAATCGATCTTGGAATGCACTTTTCATTATTTGGGGGCTTAAAAAATGATGTTTTGGTGAGTTTATGAAAAAATGATTAGTCAAAGTCAAGTTTTAATAGGCAGTTGCATGCAAGTTTTATTAGTAACAATGAAATTATGGTTTGCAAAAAAGTTTCCGAAATCGATCTTGGAATGCACTTTCATTATTTTGGGGGCTTAAAAATGATGTTTTTGGTGAGTTTATGAAAAAATGATTAGTCAAAGTCAAGTTTTAATAGGCAGTTGCATGCAAGTTTTATTAGTAACAATGAAATTATGGTTTGCAAAAAAGTTTCCGAAATCGATCTTGGAATGCACTTTTCATTATTTTGGGGGCTTAAAAATGATGTTTTGGTGAGTTTATGAAAAATGTTTAGTCAAAGTCAAGTTTTAATAGGCAGTTGCATGCAAGTTTTATTAGTAACAATGAAATTATGGTTTGCAAAAAAGTTTCCGAAATCGATCTTGGAATGCACTTTTCATTATTTTGGGGGCTTAAAAATGATGTTTTGGTGAGTTATGAAAAAATGATTAGTCAAGTCAAGTTTTAATAGGCAGTTGCATGCAAGTTTTATTAGTAACAATGAAATTATGGTTTGCAAAAAAGTTTCCGAAATCGATCTTGGAATGCACTTTTCATTATTTTGGGGGCTTAAAAATGATGTTTTGGTGAGTTTATGAAAAAATGATTAGTCAAAGTCAAGTTTTAATAGGCAGTTGCATGCAAGTTTTATTAGTAACAATGAAATTATGGTTTGCAAAAAAGTTTCCGAATCGATCTTGGAATGCACTTTTCATTATTTTGGGGGCTTAAAAATGATGTTTTGGTGAGTTTATGAAAAAATGATTAGTCAAAGTCAAGTTTTAATAGGCAGTTGCATGCAAGTTTTATTAGTAACAATGAAATTATGGTTTTGCAAAAAAGTTTCCGAAATCGATCTTGGAATGCACCTTTTCATTATTTTTGGGGGCTTAAAAATGATGTTTTTGGTGAGTTTATGAAAAAATGATTAGTCAAAGTCAAGTTTTAATAGGCAGTTGCATGCAAGTTTTATTAGTAACAATGAAATTATGGTTTGCAAAAAAGTTTCCGAAATCGATCTTGGAATGCACTTTTCATTATTTTGGGGGCTTAAAAATGATGTTTTGGTGAGTTTATGAAAAAATGATTAGTCAAAGTCAAGTTTTAATAGGCAGTTGCATGCAAGTTTTATTAGTAACAATGAAATATGGTTTGCAAAAAAGTTTCCGAAATCGATCTTGGAATGCACTTTTCATTATTTTGGGGGCTTAAAAATGATGTTTTGGTGAGTTTATGAAAAAATGATCAGTCAAAGTCAAGTTTTAATAGGCAGTTGCATGCAAGTTTTATTAGTAACAATGAAATTATGGTTTGCAAAAAAGTTTCCGAAATCGATCTTGGAATGCACTTTTCATTATTTGGGGGCTTAAAAATGATGTTTTGGTGAGTTTATGAAAAAATGATTTGTCAAAGTCAAGTTTTAATATGCAAGTTGCATGCAAGTTTTATTAGTAACAATGAAATTATGGTTTGCAAAAAAAGTTTCCGAAATCGATCTTGGAATGCACTTTTCATTATTTTGGGGGCTTAAAAATGATGTTTGGTGAGTTTATGAAAAAATGATTAGTCAAAGTCAAGTTTTAATAGGCAGTTGCATGCAAGTTTTATTAGTAACAATGAAATTATGGTTTGCAAAAAAGTTTCCGAAATCGATCTTGGAATGCACCTTTTCCATTATTTTGGGGGCTTAAAAATGATGTTTTGGTGAGTTTATGAAAAAATGATCAGTCAAAGTCAAGTTTTAATAGGCAGTTGCATGCAAGTTTTATTAGTAATAATGAAAATTATGGTTTGCAAAAAAGTTTCCGAAATCGATCTTGGAATGCACTTTTCATTATTTTGGGGGCTTAAAAATGATGTTTTGGTGAGTTTATGAAAAATGATTTGTCAAAGTCAAGTTTTAATTGGCAGTTGCATGCAAGTTTTAATAGTAACAATGAAATTATGGTTTGCAGAACAGTTTCTGAAATCGATCTTGGAATGCATTTTTCATTATTTTGGGGGCTTACAAACGATGTTTTGGTGAGTTTATGAAAAAATGATCAGTCAAAGTCAAGTTTTAATAGGCCAGTTGCATGCAAGTTTTATTAGTAACAATGAAATTATGGTTTGCAAAAAAGTTTCCGAAATCGATCTTGGAATGCACTTTTCATTATTTTGGGGGCTTAAAAATGATGTTTTTGGTGAGTTTATGAAAAAATGATTAGTCAAAGTCAAGTTTTAATAGGCAGTTGCATGCAAGTTTTATTAGTAACAATGAAATTATGGTTTGCAAAAAAGTTTCCGAAATCGATCTTGGAATGCACTTTTCATTATTTTGGGGGCTTAAAAATGATGTTTTGGTGAGTTTATGAAAAAATGATCAGTCAAAGTCAAGTTTTAATAGGAAGTTGCATGCAAGTTTTATTAGTAACAATGAAATTATGGTTTGCAAAAAAGTTTCCGAAATCGATCTTGGAATGCACTTTTCAATTATTTTGGGGGCTTAAAAATGATGTTTTGGTGAGTTTATGAAAAAATGATCAGTCAAAGTCAAGTTTTAATAGGCAGTTGCATGCAAGTTTTATTTGTAACAATGAAATTATGGTTTGCAAAAAAGTTTCCGAAATCGATCTTGGAATGCACTTTTCATTATTTTGGGGGCTTAAAAATGATGTTTTGGTGAGTTTATGAAAAAATGATTAGTCAAAGTCAAGTTTTAATAGGCAGTTGCATGCAAGTTTTATTAGTAAACAATGAAATTATGGTTTGCAAAAAAGTTTCCGAAATCGATCTTGGAATGCACTTTTCATTTATTTTGGGGGCTTAAAAATGATGTTTTGGTGAGTTTATGAAAAAATGATCAGTCAAAGTCAAGTTTTAATAGGAAGTTGCATGCAAGTTTTATTAGTAACAATGAAATTATGGTTTGCAATAAAGTTTCCGAAATCGATCTTGGAATGCACTTTTCATTATTTTGGGGGCTTAAAAATGATGGTTTGGTGAGTTTATGAAAAAATGATCAGTCAAAGTCAAGTTTTAATAGGCCAGTTGCATGCAAGTTTTATTAGTAACAATGAAATTATGGTTTGCAAAAAAGTTTCCGAAATCGATCTTGGAATGCACTTTTCATTATTTTGGGGCTTAAAAATGATGTTTTGGTGAGTTTATGAAAAATGGAGTAGTCAAAGTCAAGTTTTAATAGGCAGTTGCATGCAAGTTTTATTAGTAACAATGAAATTATGGTTTGCAAAAAAGTTTCCGAAATCGATCTTGGAATGCACTTTTCATTATTTTGGGGGCTTAAAAATGATGTTTTGGTGAGTTTATGAAAAAATGATCAGTCAAAGTCAAGTTTTAATAGGAAGTTGCATGCAAGTTTTATTAGTAACAATGAAATTATGGTTTGCAAAAAAGTTTCCGAAATCGATCTTGGAATGCACTTTTCATTATTTTGGGGGCTTAAAAATGATTGTTTTGGTGAGTTTATGAAAAAATGATCAGTCAAAGTCAAGTTTTAATAGGAAGTTTGCATGCAAGTTTTATTAGTAACAATGAAATTATGGTTTGCAAAAAGTTTCCGAAATCGATCTTGGAATGCACTTTTCATTATTTTGGGGCTTAAAAAATGATGTTTTGGTGAGTTTATGAAAAAATGATCAGTCAAAGTCAAGTTTTAATAGGCAGTTGCATGCAAGTTTTATTAGTAACAATGAAATTATGGTTTGCAAAAAAGTTTCCGAAATCGATCTTGGAATGCACTTTTCATTATTTTGGGGGGCTTAAAAATGATGTTTTGGTGAGTTTATGAAAAAATGATTAGTCAAAGTCAAGTTTTAATAGGCAGTTGCATGCAAGTTTTATTAGTAACAATGAAATTATGGTTTGCCAAAAAGTTTCCGAATCGATCTTGGAATGCACTTTTCATTATTTTTGGGGGCTTAAAAATGATGTTTTGGTGAGTTATGAAAAAATGATCAGTCAAAGTCAAGTTTTAATAGGAAGTTGCATGCAAGTTTTATTAGTAACAATGAAATTATGGTTTGCAAAAAAGTTTCCGAATCGATCTTGGAATGCACTTTCATTATTTTGGGGCTTAAAAATGATGGTTTGGTGAGTTTATGAAAAAATGATCAGTCAAAGTCAAGTTTTAATAGGCAGTTGCATGCAAGTTTTATAGTAACAATGAAATTATGGTTTGCAAAAAAGTTTCCGAAATCGATCTTGGAATGCACTTTTCATTATTTTGGGGGCTTAAAAATGATGTTTTGGTGAGTTTATGAAAAAATGATTAGTCAAAGTCAAGTTTTAATAGGCAGTTGCATGCAAGTTTTATTAGTAACATGAAATTATGGTTTGCAAAAAAGTTTCCGAAATCGATCTTGGAATGCACTTTTCATTATTTTGGGGGCTTAAAAATGATGTTTTGGTGAGTTTATGAAAAAATGATCAGTCAAAGTCAAGTTTTAATAGGAAGTTGCATGCAAGTTTTATTAGTAACAATGAAATTATGGTTTGCAAAAAAGTTTCCGAAATCGATCTTGGAATGCACTTTTCATTATTTTGGGGGCTTAAAAATGATGTTTTGGTGAGTTTATGAAAAAATGATCAGTCAAAGTCAAGTTTTAATAGGAAGTTGCATGCAAGTTTTATTAGTAACAATGAAATTATGGTTTGCAAAAAAAGTTTCCGAAATCGATCTTGGAATGCACTTTTCATTATTTTGGGGGCTTAAAAATGATGTTTTGGTGAGTTTATGAAAAAATGATCAGTCAAAGTCAAGTTTTAATAGGCAGTTGCATGCAAGTTTTATTAGTAACAATGAAATTATGGTTTGCAAAAAAGTT